>NC_041384.1:17128652-17293674 GCF_002162155.2 Triticum dicoccoides
ATGATTGTCACGATTGTCAATCGTCACCGTAGGCAGTAATGTACTATTACAATAATGTAACGAGGTTTGGTCATCTATAGTTCTTCCCATATACTTCAATGGCTGATTTTCTCGATGCTGCCTATTATCAATGAGGGCTATGGTGGTGTAACGACGACAAGTACGGTTGTGGTTACGGTAGGCATGTGATCTTATTTGTCTATGGGTTTAGTCAGTCCATTGTTTGGTTGTATCGAATGTTCTCTTGATATAATACATCCGACTTATCTCAAAATAATGAAACACAAACAATCACCAAAAACAGTTGAACATTTATCCGAACACTTCTCCCTGAGCATACAAAGTGCAACCACCAAAGACATCTTATTCTTAAACATAAACTACCTCTAAAAGAACATGTCACTACAGAACTTATAAGGATCATCACACAACCCTTATGTGCATCCTAGTTTCAGTGGTTTTCTGAAGGTACTTTCTGCGAAAACACATCACGGAGAAAAGGAAACTTCTGAAAAGAACATTTTGCATGGTGTCAAGTCTATATAATCATGATTGTGCATGTGCAAACATTTATAACTGTGAGTGCAATTTGTACCTAACAAGAAAGATAACCAGCAGAAAAAACTAACAGTGATGTAATGCAAATAGATAAGATTTCAAATGCGCAAATTAGATTACTGGAACATGATGTAAGCATAAGAAATTGCAACACAGCTGAGGCACAACTGCAGATTCACAAAAGTGCCATTTCATCAAATTTAGTATTAGCAGATACTGACAGTTATATACCAATTTTCTTCTAAAAAATACCACATGGTTTTGATGGTTGTACGTACTAACAAAGAAAAAGCAAGCGCTATTAGATATGAAATCTGGAAATCTTTTCAGTTCTAGAGTATTTTTGTAGTGACAGGAAATATTGTGGCCACTTTTCTCATCCCTTTTAATAGCATGTAATGTAACAGAACATATCTGCATAGAAACCATATATATAACAAGCCATTAAGCCTTTTGGGAAGAAGACCTTGTTCATACAGCCACAAAGTTGAACAACAACAGATAAGGTAAAGCCTCACATGAAAATAAACATAGAGGACTAACAGAAGGCATAGCTGTCCAGCCTACCAGTAAACCATCATCATTCTCGCCACATTCGCAATTGGTTCCAGTGTGCAGATTTCACCAATTCCACTGGTTCTTTCCTTCCACTGTCCAAATTTCAGCCAAACTTCTCGACCTTCGACACAACAGTGATTCCCAAAATTGACTACGCGCATCCCAAACATGATGCTCCTACTCTTTCATAGAGACAAGGACATTAGCAACACAGTAGTGGCTTTTTCCCGGGTGTTGGAGAAAGCATACATGATCCTTCCATTTACAGTAGCAAGGACAATTGCACAACAAGACGATCCACTAGGGCAGGTTCTTTGAATCCTCAACATGACAGAAACAACCATCTACTTTGAAGCCCCCACTTTTGATCAGATTCAAATCATCACCCTTTCCAGCAGCAGCAGCAGTAGCAACTAGTCCTAGAATCACATTAGTCTGCATTTCTCCTTGTTGTGTTTGCTTGTTGTGCAGTGCTTGGTGGCTGTGATGTGAGTTTACCTGGGCTGGCTGGGGAGACGATCCTGCTAGCTACTCCTGTAGCTCGTCCATGGCCTGGAGCAAGAAGGGCTGGAACCTGGTGATGTTCACCTTGACGTCCTGCTTCATGATGGTGTCGGCGAGCGCCTGCCACCCCTGCTTGTGGAGGGCCTTGGGGTCCTTGAACACCACGTGATCCCTCGGGTACTTGTCCTTGAGGCTCGTCTCCTCCTCGTCGATGTAGTACTCCACGTACCGGAGCTGCATGTCCCGCGCCGGCTGCCCGTAGAAGTTGGTCGCCATCCAGTCCATGTTCCCCCACGGCACGATCTGCAGCACCACCCCGTTGGTCGGCAGGAAGATCTGGTTGGTCAGCCCGGCGCCATGCACGGCCAGAAGCACGTCGGCGGAGTTCACCAGGGCCGCGAACGCCGGCACGTCGTCGCCGGCCTCGGCCACGGTCACGTTGAACCCGAGCTCCGACGCGGCGGCGGCCACCTCGTCCTGGTTCAGCAGCTTGCGCGTGCTGGTGCGCGAGATGATCAGCATCCGGGGCTGCATTCCGGGCTCCGCCCCGAGCACCGCCGGCTGGTCGCGGCAGAGCCCGTACGCGGCTCGGAGGAAGCGCGTGTAGTCCACCATGGTGTAGTTGCGCGGGTTGCGGGTCGGGTGAGGGGCGATGATGAGGTCGCGGTCGCGGTACAGGCCGAGGTACCCGCGGGAGAAGCAGTGCACGTCGGCGTCGGCGTCGAAGTTGATCACGTCGTAGTTGGAGAGCTTGCGCAGCAACGGCGTGTACTTCTGCACCCACCACGGCTTGTAGTTGGTGATCAGCAGCTGCACCTCGCCTTTCAGGTGCGCCGTCGTGAGGAACAACGGGATCAGCGCGTCCGTGTTGTCGTGGAAGAAGTTGTCCGTGTACCCGGCGACGGAGAACACCACCGCGGGGACGCGATGCTGCTTCGTGCACTGTGGCGCGGCCTCAGGGGAGGCGACAGACTTGACAGTCACCTCCACCACGGCAGGCAGGAGGAAGTCGTCGTTCCGGGCGTAGGGCCGGAGCCGCTTCTCGCCCTTCTCGTCGAAGCCACCGCCGCCGGACGGGTTGAGGAGGTACATTGTCTTCTGGCTGGGGCTGACACGGATGTCGCCGGACAGCTCGCAGACCGCCGGCCGCGCGTAGGGGAACCCCTCGTCCATACCATTTTCGTCGCAGCTCATCGGACCGGCGCCGACATTGCTGCTGCTGTTGCTCTTCCTTTCTCCATCAGCTGAATCCACCATCAAAAGTCACATTAGAACGCAGCAGATCTAGCACATTCTCATTTTCAATAAAATAAAAGATCTAGCACATTTTCTTTTTCTATAAATAACATCTAGCACATTTTCTTTTTCTATAAAAGACATCTAGCACATTCCTAAAAACAACTAATCCTGAGAAAAGAAGTCGCATTAGAACGCAGCAGATCTAGCAAGCACATTTCTTTATCTACACAGAGATCTAGCACATTTTCTTTTTTTATAAGAAGATCTAGCACATTTCTAAAAACTACTCTACTAATCTGGAAAAAAATTAACTGAAGTGGGCATTATGGTGGGGGCAACCAATTTTTGCCAAGATTGCGGAGTACAGAGCATTGAATGTATAAAAAGATCTAGCACATTTTCTTTTTCTATACAAAGATCTAGCACATTTCTAACAAAACTACTAATCCGGGGAAAAAATTACTAATTGAAGTGGGAATAGTGGTGGGAGCAACCAATTTTTGCCCAGATTGCAGAGCACAGAGCATTAAATCTGCGAAAGAGGTTGCCTGCGTGCCTGCCTAGGAGTGATAATTTTGCTCTGCTTTCCTATAAAAACCATCTAGCACATTTCTAAAAACTACTACTCCAGAAAAAAGTTACATTAGAACGCAGCAGATCTAGCAAGCACATTTCTTTCTCAATAAAATAAAAGATCTAGCACATTTTCTTTTTCTATGCAAAACATCTACTCCCTCCGTCCCATAATAAGATCTTATATTATGGGACGGACGGAGTAGCACATTTCTAAAAACTAATAATTCGGAAATAAGTCGCATTTAGAACACAGCAGATCTAGCAAGCACATTTCTTTCTCTATAAAAGGATCTAGCACATTTTCTTTTTCTATACAAAGATCCAGCACATTTTCTAAAAACTACTAATCCGGGGAAAAATTGAAGTGGGCAATTGTGGTGGGCACAACCAATTTTTGCCCAGGTTGCAGAGTACAGAGCATTGAAGAAGCTCTGAAAGTGGTTGCCTGCCTGCCTGGGAGTGATAATTTTGCTATGCTTTCCTTCCATTTACTAAGGTACTAAGAAAAAGAAGAGCTCAAGAAGAGATTCCCTTACATGGCATTGGTGCCGAGGTGTTCGCCGGCGCCGGCGCCTTCTCGGCGTGCTCCTTCCTCGAGACCGCCTCGGGCACCCCGGGCTCTCGAGAGCCGGCCGTCGCCGGGCCCTTCTCCGTCAGATCGGCGCGATCCACGGCGCTGCCGTTCTTGCCGCCAGCAAATGCGGGTTCTTCGGGCGGGCGCGGGGCGGCCACGGCCCCCGGGGCCGCCGAGGAGGAGGACGGCGGGGCGTTCTGGAGCAGGGCCGAGGTGGTGGCTGGCGGCGGAATCGGCAGCAGAGCAGCAGTAATTGTTAGATCGAATGTGGTACAGTAGCAGTACAGCGGAGTAATTGGTGGATCGGGGCGGAGGGCGCGCACCGAAGACGGGGGAGTAGACGGCGTAGAGCTTGGCGAGGGAGACGTAGGTGAGGAGCGCGAGGCAGCAGCCGGCGAGCAGGCCGGCGCCGAGCTTCCTGGGCTCGATCTTGGCGCCGGAGGCGAGGAAGGCCCTGATGAGCCGCGGCGGCGCCGGCCTCCGCTCCCCCGGGCCCGCGCCCGGCAGTTTGGACGGCCGCGCGTACGCCGTCGTCGACGCCATCCCAGGCGCGCTCGCAGCGTCAGGCACGCAGGGATCTGTCGGCGCTCGAGGGAGGAGGGAGAGAGAGAGCGAGGCTGGCTGGCTGGATGTACTCCGTGGAGAGAGAGAGGTAGAAGAGGAGGAGCAGGGGAGGTAGGTTGGTGGAAGTGGGGATGGCGGGGAGCGCGTGGGGTATGGGAACGGGGAGAGCTCCGGTGACCGACCGTGCGGGTGGGGTGTGGTGATGTGGCGGTGGCGGTGGCCTTTTCCCACTGACATGAGAGCATGGTTAATAATATAGACAGCGAAATTGCTTCACACACGATAGTTGATGCACGATCGGCGAACGACACTTGCTCCCCAACAGCGCTAGCATCAGCTAAGAAAAAAACAATTGCTTCCTGCGTTCACAGGCAGCTGCCAAGTAAGATCGTGCAAGAGTCGGCCACAAATATGTCGTCTGTATAGCAGCGCCGTATAGACAGCTGCTAGCTACAAGCCAGTGGCATGTACAATAGTAGATTAAAAAAGTGTATCACTTTTTTATTATATGGCCCACCTTTCATTCTCACAAAATGAAAAGCCCTCGATAGGACTCACGCAAAATGTTATACCGACATCCTATTATCCTTTTCTCAATGCACATTTAACTAAGAGAAAAGCCTGAAATAAACCTCGAATCCGTGCTCTCAGTCTAAATCGATCTCTTCCATTTTGGCAGGGAGTAATCTAAGCTAGTATATGATGGAGCACCATGCTGTGGCAGATGAAATAATCGAAGATAGTACACCATACAATCCTGGACAGTAGAGGAGCCGAGCTTCGTTTTCGTGAAGGTGGCGGCGGCCGAAGCCGTTCGCCGCCGCGCCGTCGCCTGGTAATTGTTCGGCCATTTCTACGAACTGGGACGGTGAGGGGAGAGGGAGGAAAGGGAGATAGGGCGCGTCGGCGGTGGAAACTCTATGCGTGCCACCGGCGCGCGCTGGGGTCGGCTTATATAGACTCTGTGCTTTCACTGCGCCGCCCGTGAGAGGCATCAATGGCGGAGGCTGACCGGCGCGGCAGCGCGCGGCAGCTTTGGCATTGATTCGCCATGGGAAACGAGGCGATGAGGACGATGAAGCGGCGAGAAGCGAGACGAGTCGCTGGCAAGGAGGGCCCGCGGCTCTTTCGCGCCAAACACGATTCTCCCGGCGCCCCCCAGCGCGTCGGGTTTGGGTTGGGTCCATCGGCGCCAATTTCGACTCGAGCCAGCGAAAATTGAGACCTTGGAGACGCGACTGGGCCGATTTTTTGACACCAATAACTAAAAAGTCGTCTGGAGGGATTTGTTGGGGACGCAGCTGGAGATGCTCTAACTCTCACCGCTGCTGGCGCTTACCTAGCTGTGTCTCTTGCTCTTCTGAAGCGTTGGGCCCACTCATCGGTCTGCTGGTAGGCTGCGTGCGAGGTAACCCGAGGTCCTTCGTGTCACCGTGACTCACTGCAGATGGTTCACTGCCTCACAGCAGATGGCCCTTATTTAAGATGGGCCTAGGCTGACGCACCTTTTGCCATGGCCTACAGCCGGTCTGGACTACTTGTTTTCTCCCTCTCTATCGTTTTCCTTGTCCAAATCCATCATTACAATATGCTGATTTAGATTGCCAAAACAAAAGATGAGACAGGGAATTAGCAAAATCATTAATTAAGAAATACTTGTTGCAAAGAACACTCCACTTTCCCCGGTTGCGACAAGTGGCGTACATGCAACCTGCCACTTGTCGCAACATGAAAGTTTTCTTTTTTTTCATAGATTCATTTATTTAAAACGTTTTGTCTTTTAAACCGTGCGTCCAAATCTTGAACCGTTTTTATTATTGGATTCCTCGCGTCGAGATCTTCAAAACTAGATCCCATGTTGATAGATTTCGACGAAACTTTTTTCAAGAAAAAACCGAACGAAAAAACCAAAACCAAGAGCGCGATTTTTTTCTCTTTCCGAAAGAGGCATGCCCGTGCCTCTCGCGAAATCACGTCCGTGCCTCTCCTGGAAGCAAAATCGTGACTCTCGTGGAAGGAAAAAACAGAAAACGTATTTTTTCCCGTCTCTGAGAGGCACGGCCGTGACTCTCGCGAAAGCACACCATGCCTCTCCTGCAAGCAAAACCGTAACTCTCGTGGAAGGAAAAAAAATAAGAAAATGTGTTTTTTCTGTTTCTGCGAAAGCACAACCGTGCCTCTCGCGGAAGCAAAACCGTGACTCGTGAAAAAAAACCAGAAAATACGTATTTTTTCCCTTTCTAAGAAGCACGGCCGTGAATCTCGCGAAAACACAACCGTGCCTCTCGCGGAAGCACAACCGTGACTCTCGCGGAAGCAAAACCGTGACTCTCGTGAAAGCACAACTGTGCCTCTCGCGGAAGCAAAACCGTGACTCTTACGAAAGCACAACCGTGCCTCTCGCGGAAGCAAAACCGTGACTCTCGCGAAAAAAAACGCGTTTTGTTTTTCTCTTTCCGAGAGGCACGACCTTGACTCTCGCGAAAGCACAACCGTATCTTTTGCGGAAGCAAAACTGTAACTCTCGTGAAATAAAAAAAACAGAAAACATATTTTTTTCGTTTCTAAAAGGCACGGTCGTGACTCTCGCTAAAGCACGACCGTGCCTCTTGCAGGAAAAAACCGTGACTTTCGCGAAACGAAAAAAAATGTGTTTTTTCGCGCAAAAAAAATTTATCCCAAAATTTTTTTGATCAAAAAGGTAAGGAAAACCGGCGGAAAACCAAAACATCGAAAAAACCCGAAAAAAACGTTTAAAAAGCCGAAAACGCGTGCGAAAAAATTAAAGAAAAATTCAGAGGAAGCATCCAGAGCACGACACATGGCGAATGGCTGAGAGCACGTCAAATGGCGCTGATTGTTGCGAGACTCCCAAAAAAGCGCTCGTTAATTAGTTGATTCCGGGAATTAGGATCCGGAAGAAATCTGACATGATTGGATCTTGGAGATCCGTATGCTGTAGGTGTGAACTCGACATGGGGCGCCGTGGTTGTGCTAGTCACGGTTTCTTTTTTCTTTTTCTTTTTTTTTGAGCAGTGCTAGTCACGGTTTCTTTAGAGCATGGCTAACAATATAGCCAATTGCCGGTTGTGTGATGTTGTAATGTTTTTAAAGCTATTATTGATTATCACTCGTATAATAAAGTTTGCTGTATAAGGCTCCATTCGGACTGCAGGTATTGAAAACAGAGGATTGAAAGAATCTACATGAACAACAGATGACTGCAGTTGTGAACCGAAGGAACAAGAAAACAAAGGAAATCTTAGGAGCGAGGCGTTCGGAGGAGTAGCAGTGTGCTAAAGGAAACGTTGGTCTAATCTAGTACTCCCATCGTCTTAAAATAAGTGACTCAACTTTGTACTAACTTTGTATAAAATTAATAAAAACTTGAGTCACTTATTTTGGAACGGGAGGAGTAGCAAGTAGTATTTTTAAGAATTTTTTCTTTCTATTTCTCAGCCCATGCACTTGTTGGCTCTTCCTTTGAATCACCTCGGGCTTCAGCAAAAAATTGGCTTTGGGTAGATGTTTGGATTCCTGTGAAATCTGTAGGAATAGAGAAACTTTCCTGCGTTTTACTATTCACAATTCCCTTGCTCCGAACACATCAAGGGTGAAAATTCTGGTAGAAATCTTTCCTTCAAAGTTTTCTTTGAAATTCCTGTAAACTGAATAGGCCCTAAGACTAGTATTTTTTTTCACTTCTCTATTTCTCCTTCATATTTACTAGTAAGATGCCCGTGCGTTGCACGAAACGTCAAGATACATTTGTATGTGTAGTTTATCTTGTGAGAGAAAAGGATGAACGAGAAAAGTCCTTATCTGCAAGTGTGGAGAGAGGTGCGAGTATCCTTTTGCAAAATTGTCATAGTTTGCTTTCTATCCGTCAGATATAGATCGGACGTTCTATATTACACGATGGTAGGCACACCATCATCACCAACTCAGTCTTCTATAAGAGTAGAGATTACTCTCTCCATCCCATATCGTAAGTTTTTTGACATTACACTAGTATAAAAAAAACATCTTACATTATAAAGCAGAGGGAGTATATTTTTTAGAAGCATGTGTAGAGGATGCATGACTCCTGCAAGAGAGCCCACTCCCTATTTTTTCATGTTCCTCTTCTCTACATAGGCAAAAACGACATGTAAACAGCTATAAGTCTTCTGTTATACTTGCTGTTAAGGCTGCCACAATGTGATTGAGGCCAAAATATGCCACGTTATCATGGACGGTAGTGAACTAGTGATGTCTGCAATAGTGCCATCGCTAAATTCGTTGCTAGGTGGATCCAAGCTGACACAAGATAGTATAAAAAGACTTTTCTTTCTCAAATATATCCATGTCTCTTTCCTCACCCATCAATGAACCTCGCATTATTTATTTCGTCGAGATAATTTGGCATCGGAGCAGCTACATGCTCCGGTTTCCTTGAAATTAGCTTTTGGCACCTGGCTCACGATGTGTTAGAAGTAGTTCCATAGCCTAAAAGCAAATTTGGCATACATTGCGGATGCCCTTATAGGACATGCGAGCATAATTGGGGAGGTGGCGCACACCTCGCTCCGTGGGCTGCAAGCCATGTCGGTTTCATTTTTGTATTTAATTTTTTTAAAAGAAAATAATAAAACAAAAGCATAAGTAATAAAAAATTTGTGTATATTTCTGAAGTAAATGTGAAACGTACTATACTAATAGAAATATTATCCTGAAAAAAGTCTCAAAAAATACACTGCAAAATAAAATGATATGTTAGAAGAAATATTTATTTCAAATAAAAAATGCTCTCAAATTTGTAAAAACACTATAACCTTCTAAAATTTCACAAAGTATGAACAATGTTTACCATGTTTTTATAAAATGTTTATGAATTATAAAAATGTTCAGAAATTTAAAGAAACGTTCAACAATTTTAAATGTATGTAATTTTCATAGAAAGATCATTAATTTTTCTAGAAAATTCTCATGAGTTTTAAAAAAATCGTATAAAACAAAAAAATGACAAAGAAATGGAAGGGATAAGAAAGAATTGAAGAAAAAAACTGGCACCAGCACAGTGGGCCGGCCCACGAGTGACGCGGGGTGGTTAGCTGTGGGCTTATGTCGTAGTGGCCCAGCCCATACCCAGCCCCGCCCTTCTTCCTCACACACCGCACCTCGGTCTCTACCTCTTCCGCCGCCGTCGCCTCCTCTCCCGACTCATCTCTGGCCCTCTCCGGTGCTCTCCTCCGGCTCAGAGCAGAGCCCGCTAGGGCACAGTCGGCAACCCTTCTTGCTTCCCCTCGGAGGAGCAGTCCAGGAGGGGGCGTCGCCGGCGAGAAGTCGGCCTCATCGCCAACGGTGACCTCGGGCTCCTCCCGGCGGGTATTCAAGGTAAATTTCTTCCCTTTGGACCGCCTCTTCTTGAGATTATCTCCAGTTGCATGTAGTCACTGTTCCTCTACTGAATTGATCAAGAAATAAATCAACACAAAGCAGCCTAGATGTTTCTGAACCAACATAGAAAAAATTATAGACATGAACAAATTACAGCAATTCAGGATGATTAGATTTAGCACATCTCTAATGCGTGCTCCGGAGTGTCGCTTTTCCGTTACCAGTCTGGCAGAAACACATGAAACCTTTTTATACACAGAGTATAACTTGTGTGGCTCTTATTACCGGTATATGTTGTGGAACAGGGAAGCAGATTTGTGAGGCTGTTTCATTGTAATATCGAGCGAGTTTTGGTGGCGATGGACGGGGGCACTACTAGCAAGAGACGAGTAGGAGCCCCAGGAGAGGGGGAGAGCAGCGGCAAGAGGCAGAATGCAACCATGGGGATGGACGCCCTCGACTGCCCCGTCTGCTTTCATCCCCTCAGGCCTCCCATATATCAGGTGCATACATGTGCATATATTTTTACCTGTCTCTCAAAGTTCAGATCAAATTAAAAACTAACCATCGGATATAATGCTAGTACTTGCTAAAAAAAATCAGTTTCTTGTGACAGCATGGAACAGAGTAGATATGGTCGCTGAAATTTTGTTTCCGTAGAGAATTTGGGCACTAAAGGCTTTGTTGTTGTTGTTGTAGAGAATTTGGGCACTAATATTTTGGTCGAGACCAAAACTGCTAGCAATAATCTACACTGTTTATTAGTCTACAGGTGTTCCCTAGCAGGATATTAACCAGGGGCGCACCCCGCACACACAATGCTACTTGCTAAAAACAGTTTATTGAGACAACATGGATCGGAGTAGCTATGGTTGGTGAAGTTTCGTTTTCGTAGAGAATTAATTAGGACACTAACATTTTGATCTGAGACTGAAACTGTGTGCAACTCTGTACACCATTTTCTAGTCCACAGCTATTCCCTAGAAGCATATGGATCAAGGGCGGATCATTTATACCCCTTTACTAGCATTATGTATTTATGTTTGGTCTGGTCCCCTTTGGAGTTGTATGTCGGTCATACTATAAGTTCACAACTTTTAATTTACAGACTCATGAATAGTTGCGTAATTTTGTGTGGTACTGACTTAATCATGTTGCTATTGTAGTAGAGTACTTCAACAGTTCAACTCTGATTTCTGTTAAAAAAAAGTTCTAACACGAGGACCTGGTTAATCCTTCCTGTTTGTTCCACAGTGTTCTGTGGGGCATTTCATATGCTCGTCTTGCCGTCCGAAGCTTGTGCGCAACAAGTGTCACTTGTGCTCTGCCGAAACTACCTTCAAGCGCTGTCTAGGGATGGAACGTCTCATGGAATCAGTCACGGTCGCTTGCTCCAATGCCAATTATGGATGCGCCCAGAAGCTCACTTACTACCAGAAAGAAGAGCATGAGAAGGAATGCCCGAGCGCCCCATGTTTCTGCCCGGCGTCCAGCTGCAGCTTTGCAGGGCCAACAGACGCCCTCCTTGAACATTCCGCCTCCCAGCACAAGTGGCCGTGTACAACCATCAATTACTCCGAAGATGTTGAGCTCTGCCTAGAACCAGGTCTACATTTTCTTCGTACCAAAGACAGGGAAATTTTCCTGCTCAACGTGGCACTAGAGCCATACGGGCATGCCATCTCTGTCGTCTGCATCCAACCTAAAGCTATAAACTCCAAGTTCAAGTGTAGGATGTCCTATGGTTCCTTTTTAACCAACTATTATCAGAGATCAGTTTACAAGATACGAAGCTCATCATTGTCTGATGGGCTACCGAAGGGATACAACTTAATTCTGCCCAAGGATGAGATAGCTGATGATGGAAAGGGTACCTTGCTTACGTTCTCCATTGATGATCCTAATCCTAAAGTAAAGGTGCGTGAGCCCATATGTCTGAAACCAGTACGCGGTGTATGATTGAAGTGGTAAGGTTCAGCGTGGACGTTCGCGGCCTTCACTGTTTGGTTTTCATGACTTGTACTCCCTCCGTTCATAAATATAAGTCTATTTAGAGATTCCAATTGGGACTACATAAGGAGCAAAATGAGTGAATTTCCACTCTAAAATATGTCTATATAGATCTGTATGTAGTTCTTATTGAAATCTCTAAAATGACTTATATTTAGGAACGAAGGAAGTATATGCTAAGAGGCTTTATGATCTCAGACTCTGCTTCGTAGTTGTTTCGATGAAGTGCACTCTGTTTTGGTGTTCCAGGTCATGTAAGGAATGTTTTACTGATTTGGGAGGCGCCGGACCAAATGTTTGATGCTATGAAAATTGTGACACCGCCGTGAAATTGTGTCTGAAGTACTAAATGATCATTTGGTTCTGCTGACTGATGCAATCTTTGTTGTTTGCTGCTTTTAAGTCGTATCATGGACCAAAATTGCTCAGGGTTTCAAATGCTCTTTGTAACAAGTGAAATGGGTTACGTTGATCATGTAAATGTACCTAGCAATAGATTTCAAATGCGCTTTGTTGGATACGCTGTCATCTTTTTGGTTGGTGTTGAAAGATAAAACTTGTCAATTTTTTGAACCAAAATTTAGGTTAAGTTCATAGAAACATAAAACATAAACACAATTTGATTGGAATATTTTTAATAACTTTCTAACAGATTCTTCGCCTGAAATAGCAAAAAGGCTCAAATTAAGAAAAGAAAAAAAATTAATATCCAAAATGGTGCATGCTTTCTTCAGCATGTACTCCGAGGTCTGGTCAGCAGTCCCCTCTCACTTGAGAAATTGGGATATTTGACGCTGAACATCTGGCTTTGCAACATTGCCACTATTAAGACAGACTAAGCAAAATTACCACCCAGACCCAGCCGGTGAACACCTTGATTAACATGCCATTTGCCCTCTTTTGCCGATTTCCTTGTCCTTTTTTTTCCATTCCATTTACAGACACCGGAAAGGACCAAACTGTTACCTAGTACTCCCTCCGTTCCTAAATACTTGTCTTTCTAGACATTTCAAATGACTACTACATACGGATGTATGTAGACATATTTTAGAGTGTAGATTCACTCATTTTGCTCCGTATGTAGTCACTTGTTGAAATGCCTAGAAAGACAAGTATTTAGGAACGGAGGGAGTAGTTACCTAGTTATTTGTCAATTTCGACCAAGCCGCACATCCGCTCGACGTCGCTAAGAGCACCACCTGCTGTTGCGGCACGCCCGGCCGCTGCCGCCTCTTCTTTACGCGTTTGAGGAGGAACTGCTGTCGGTAACTACTGGCTGACGCACGGACGCTGTGGTGCTATGCGGTAGCTATTTCTGTACACAGACTCATTTTTGGAGAGTGAAAGAGCATGTACATGTGCTCTTTTAGTAGAGAAATATAATTGTGTTGGATTCGTGCCATAGCACCACAAAAGAGCTTTCTACCGGTTCCGCTACCTAGCGCCGAGGAACCAGCCGTCATTCGCCTTTTTGGCGACTTGCATTCAAAGAGCTTCTGTTGGCTCAACCATGCAAACATTGCTCTTCTACCCAAGAAAGATGGGGCTGAGACGAGGAGATTTTGGACTACCACCCTATAAGCCTCACACACACCATTGTGAAAATCATTGCCAAAGTGTGTTCCAATCTGCCCAAAGTGCATTCATAAAGTGAACAACATGGCTTTCAATGCCCAAAGTGCATTCATAAAGTGAACAACATCGCTTCCAATGCCCAAAGTGCATTCATAAAGTGAACAACATCGCTTCCAATGCCCAAAGTGCATTCATAATGTGAACAACATCGCTTCCAATGCCCAAAGTGCATTCATAATGAAGAGAAGTATCCACGTTAACATCATGTACGTCAGAAACTTTCCCTGTTACCTCCACGGAAATAAAAAAGGTAACCTTGCTTTTCATGCTGGACATTTTAAGGCTTTTGATTCAATTAGATGGGACTACAAGCTTTGGACGATGCTCTAGTTCTCCAAGGAAAAAAAGCTCATCGCAACGCAAGGCATCCGGCGGCGCTGTGGGGGAAGGAGCGCGACGCCAACGGCCTTGTTGTCGACCAGGGACAAGATGCGTGCGACAACAATGGCATGACCCCTCTTGTGTGGGGAGGAGGGGTAGAGGCAAAGAGGAGAGGGGGAATGGTGCTTGCGGGAGATGGAAGACGCGTAAGGGGATAAGGTAAAAGAAGACGTTGGTGGTGGGGTGGGCCTTAAGCCGGTTACCCGGCGTAAATTGTTTACTTATATTTTATTGCTCCGTAAGAATGCATTGACACCTTACTGTTTGCTTGCTTGCCACTTTTTGTGCACTTTTCATAATCTGCTGTGATGTTTCTTTTTCTGAAGGATAATCTTTATAAAATGGATTTTCTTTTAGATTATAACACTCTCTGTATAAATAATAATATTATTAATGCTCACAAGGTTGCAGTGGCTGTTGCGTTGATATCCATTATGGTCCCATGCATGGTCAATGAGATTGGGTTTCATGCATGGACCTACTAAATATGTATGTAGAAATCACAATGGTAGATGTTAGGTTAATCGACTCAACTACTATATTGTAAACATGAAAATTCTCGGACCCCGTTGCAACACACAGGTACACACCTATTTAAATTTGAAAAAAAATGCAAAGGCAACTGAATCTTGAACATGCACCATATTCATCATGTCATCTTGAAATCAATCTGAAGTTCTAAATAGCGAAGAACACGGTAAGAGATAGCTGAAACAAATGACACGCTTGGACAAATCTTATATTACACAATGTTCATCTATCGTCGAATGTATTTTATTTTGCTTGTGATCAGGCGCCCTCCACAAATCAAAGCCTCAAGGTTAGGTCGACCGCCTCGCCGGCTCTGTCACTCAGCTGCAGCTCTGCGGCCTCTTCAGGCGCCCCTAGTAGACCCATGAAGTCTATCTCCATCGGACGGGGACCTCCACGGCGGTATTCCTCCCAGAAGGCAAGGTTGGGTGCAAGCACAAGTAGCCACGGCCCCAAAAGAGTAGAGTCAGGCACGGAGGAGGCTAGTTGGGGCAGGCTTACCGGCATGTTCCGGTGGCGATTGTTGCGGCAGCTCTGCGAGGACATGTGGCCACCAAGGGCTTGGTGTGTGACCCACCTCCTATGGCAAAACGGGCATGTGTATCCCTCACGCGATGGCCGTGGCGGCTGTTGTTGCCATGGGTTTGGTGCGCCGCTGTTGGAGGCCATCTCCTGCGAGAAGGGATTTGGCATGCGCGTATCTAGCTTGAGTTTATATATGTGTGGCTCACCACGGTGAAAAGCAATGACAGTGTGAAATCTGTACGATTGAGAATTCAGGACTAGCTTACACCGATGAGAATGGTAAGTAATTGGTCGAGAGTGAAATGTGTGCGGTTAAAGAAAGAAACAAGCGATGTGCATGCACTCCCAAGATCCATGCATGCATGGGTCCCACACTGTATACATCAAGACACATATTATGAAAATAAGAATTTAAATAACCAACTATATTAAGAAAGAAACAACAGTCTTGTTGTGCATGTGCATCCAAGGTACGTGACACAAAGTTTTGCTAATGGCTTGATGAGTGCTAGTAGGACGACTCGCTTGTCTTGTGCACGTGCAAATCACACCTCACCTCCAATCCTCCACTACTAGTGTACTAAGTATCACTGTCTCGTCTACTTAATTTCGTCTCTGTCTTCTATTACTAGTATTTGATTAAGTTTGATCTCCCCGATGCTAAGTTAGGAGTAGCAGAGTAGGTCAATATTATTTGTCCATAGGGCTAGATATTGGTATTCCGGCTGGCGCTAAGTTAGGTTGGCAGGGACGGAATTAGGACCAGATTGAGTTTGTCCACGGAATCTTTGTCATGAATTTATTTGTCAATGAAGATATGTTAGGAATAGTAAGAAATTAAAATTATTCCCACTCGGGGGTAATAAAATGAGAGTACATTTTATTTATACGAAAATGTTAACGCCCACATACGCCCACACATGTGGGCGTTAGCCAACTCGTTCACACGCCTCCATCACCGTCCAGTAACTTCTGCATGAATCTTGGCACGAATTAGCTGATTTTGTATGCCACGTAGGACAACTCGTGTGTGTGGTGTGTGAGAGAGGTCGTCCACACATCGTTTTACCACATGGAGGGGCCGGTGTGTGGGCGTTTAGCAGTTCGCCTACACACCAGTTTTTCAGTCACGCACAAGGGCTGGTGTGTGGGCGTTTGCCATCTCGCCCACACACCCGCCTCCTCTCCCACACCCAACTTGCCAGTTGCCATGCGTTTTATAGTGTACATGTTAACTGCCCTAGTATGATTACAAGCAGATGACAACTCTTTTTTTTTATCCGAACATGTCAGTTGCCATATGTTTTGCATGGTACATGGCAAACTACCCTAGCGTACACGTAAGCAGATGGCAATTCTTTCTTTTAAATGGCAACTGTCCTAGCGTGCTTGTGAGCACATGACAACTCTCTCTTTTACCCGAACATGTTTTTTGCCATGCCTTTTTTTGTAGCGCTACATGGCAACTGCCTAGTGTTTAGTAGGTGGCAACTCCTAAAGTTTTGAAATCATGGCAACAGCTGTAGTTGTCCAAAAAATGGCAATCTAGAACTTTGACCTGAGATGGCAACTGTAGTTGAGCAAACATGGCAACTGTAATTGTCCGACATGGCAACCGTAGTTCAGCGACATGGCAACTACACTTAAACGAACATGGACGAGGGTCCGCCCATGGCAACTGCGGGGCGCGCGGTAAAGTGTCACGTGGGACGTGCGGGACCACGAGGTACGAGGCCTGACGTACCGGGCGTGTGGGCGTTATCTATTTCGCCCACACGCACGCGTGGAAGAGGGACCGGGAGGGAAAAAAGAGGCGTGTGGGCGCTAATTGTTTTGCCCACACACAGACGTGTGGGCTGGTCCTCTTAGGCACCACCCAGAATGTGTGGGCAGATTCCTTAATGCCCATACGTGTGGCAGTTATCGGCGTCCTTATTTATATTTGTTCTTCTGTCATATGAAATATTTTGAAATTTTAGCCCTAGTTTGATTTTCGTCTCAGGGCCCCGAATTTCTGGAGACAGCCTTGTGTAGAGCACATCAAGAATTTTCATTGAATACGATACTATAGTTTGGTGGTGATGAAGTCAGTTAACCAGCTATTCTATGCACATTAGATTTACATAAAATGATTTAGATCATCTCAACATGAATGATAGATAGTAGCTATTACTAGAGTACGAGCGACTCTTCTGTTGCTGGTGCCTAGCTCTCCTCTCCATCCCCCGCCATTGGCTGACATCGCCAGAGCAAGGCCTCGTGTAGCGGCGGGCCATCTCGCGACTCCTCATCCCTCGAACATTAGCAAATCTTGCTTTTCGTGCTGGACATTCGTAAGGCTTTTGATTTAGTTATACAAGATTACATCTTCGATCTCCTCCAGAGAAGGGGCATCTTGAGTCGGTTCAAGGCCTGAATCGTCGCTTGTTAGGAACTCGAGAGAGAAATGCAAGGTTAATTGGAAAACTGTCTGCCGCCCCACCCACCTTGGGGGTCTCGGCGGTGTGATCCATCTAAAAAAATTGAGAGGGCAATGCGGTTACGTTGGCCATGGCTTGAATGGACCTACCCAAGCAAGTTGTAGTTTGGCATGGGCAAATTTTGTGATGCCGTGGACACGAACCTCTTCTACATCTATACCTGATTCACCATCGACAATGGGGACAAGACACCATTATGCGATGCGTGATGGTAGGATGGGACGAGGCCGATCAAGTTTACTAGAGATTTTCCATGGAACATTTATTCGAGTAACAACTTTGGAACATTCTCTTGCATGTCCAGATTAACAATGAATGTTGAGGATGCTGGTTCTTGGAGCTGCATGTTAAGAGCATCTCTAACAGACCCCGTAAAATTTGGACCCAGAAAACGTGTTTACAGTTCGCTGCAGATCAAATTTGCGGGGCGAATTCGTGCGCTGCAGATCAGACCCCGTATATGAAACTGTAAAATTTGAAGAAAAAAACATTTGCGCGAGAAATTTGCAATGCCATTCATCGTACATAGTTGATCATCATACTACATCATAGATAGTTGTTCATCATACTACTTCATGGTACTACATAGGGGGAGGGGAGGGGGGGGTGTCCGCGGGCCGTACAGCGTACCCGAGCTTAGGCTACCAAAATCGACGGGTGCGGTGGCGACAACGCGGCGGAGGAGCCGGAGGAGCTCAGTCCTCGTCGGAGTCGAGGTCCATCCAGACCTTGGCCTGCTCGGCCTTCATGACGCGCATGTCTGCCTCCTTGGATGCGTGCGCCTGTGACGCCCTGCTCGAGGAAGTTCTCCTCGATCTCGAGCTCATAGTGGTGGCACGCGTCGGCCTCCTCCCCCTCTCTCGCCGGGGGCTCCATGATGGCGCGCTCGAGGTGGTCCTCCTGCCCCGGGGGAGGTAATCTTCGAGGCTGATGATGTCTCGACGCGGCGGGTCCGCGTCGGCCTCGAGCTTGACGGCGAGCGGCCCGAGCTCCTCCGGCTCTCTCTTGACCGGAGTGAGCCGCGAGCTCGAGGCGCCCGCGGACGAGCTCCCCGTGGCAGAGAAGCCGGAGGAGGCACGACGGCGGACCGCGAGCTCGCACTCGTACTCGCCGAGCTCGCGGCATTCGAACGCCGGTGGCAGACGGCTCCCATAGTTGAGCCACTTCCGCGGCAGACGGCTCCCATAGTTGAGCCACTTCCGCGGCCACGGTAAACTTTTTACGGGCCGGGCCCGGGATACGGAGTCTGTTCTGGCAAGAAAAAGGGGCTGAACCCGTATACTCACCGGAATTATACGGGTTCGGCCCTTTTACGGTGTCTACAAGAGATGCTGTAAGTGGTATCTACTCGACCAAGTCGGCAACAAGGTACAGTTCCATGGTGCCACACCGACTTAATCCTTAAAAAGTGAAATAAGTTTATTGAACAAAATGAAATTTGTCCTTACAAATAACTGAAACGGTTTTCTTAAAGACAAATTGTGTTTTTAATTATCAAAATGGACGTGAAATTAGTTTATTTGAATACGTGAAATTAGTTTCCTAAAATGAGTGAAAGTAGATTTTTAATTAATTGAAATACGTTTTTTAAAAGAGTTGACACCAGTTTTTTTTAAATTATCGAGATCAATTTATTGAAAGAGTGAAATTGATTTTTAAAAATGGGTGAAGTTAGTTTATTGAAATCTATTTGTTCGAAAGAACCGAAATCAGTTTATTGAAAAGAGTGAAATCGGTTGAAATTACTGAGATATGTTTTCTGAAAGAATTGAAACAACTTATAGAAATGGATGAAAATTAGTTTTTTGAAATAATTGAAATCAGTTTTGGAAAGATTTGAAATTTGCTTTTAAAAATTACTGAAATATGTAAAAGAAAAAAAAACATTTCCGGTCCGATTCCGGACGGGGAGTCGGAAGGAAAGTGCCGTGGACCGTCTTCGACTCTGCTCCGGTACCGCATGGAACCGGATGACGGGCCTTTATGTACCTTCCCCGGATGATCGTGGAAGGAATTCCTTTCCTGAGGCTCCGATGACGACGACGACGGGATTCCAGCTCCAGCACAGCTTCCGCACCATCATCGATCCATCGCTGTTGCCGCCCAAGAAGAGGCCGACGAATTCCGCAGCGGCGATGACGACGGCTCGCAGCTCCAGCTAGTCGCCGGGTGCTGCCTCCCCACCGCCATCAAGATCCAGGAATCGCTGTTGCCGCCCAAGAAGAGGCCGACGAATTCCGCAGCGGCGATGACGACGGCTCGCAGCTCCAGCTAGTCGCCGGGTGCTGCCTCCCCACCGCCATCAAGATCCAGGAATCGCTGTTGCCGCCCAAGAAGAGGCCGACCAGCACCACCAGCGCCTCCTCCTCCTCCTCCTCATCTCTTCTGCTGGTTTCTCCTCCAATGAGGAAGAGACGGATGGATTACTACGTCGTCGACGCCGGCGCAAAGATGGCGGCCGCTCTGCAGCAGGCCGGAGCTGGGCCGGCGGGGGCGTGCGGCGCCATGGCCTCGAAGCACGCCAGGAAGGCCAGCTCCAGATACAGCGCCGACGTGTGGACGCAGTGAGCAGAGTTGGCTGACAGATTACAAGGCTTTCATCGCCGGGAGCATCAGAACCTCTAACTGCAGACAGATACTACTGTATTTGGGAAGGATCTGGACTGGAGCATGTAGCATCGTAAGAGAGTGCGATCAATTCTATAGCCCATTATTAATTGTTTAGCTTCCTTGGCCAGGTATGTGCAACGGTAGTAACCTCTGCAAAAGTACAATTTAACAAGAAACCAGGGGGGAAATTGGAGTTTCAGAATTGTTCAGAAGAAGCCTTTGCTAACCTTGGGTGCTTGGCGTCAAGGATATCTTTCTGGCCGTACTTCCTCCAGCTGAAGCCGTCATCAAGGAGGCGCCCAAGGAACAGTGAATCGTCAACACACTCAATGTTAGCTGTAGGACGACGTGAGCGCATATCAATGGCCTTCCTTAAGGCTGACACTGCAGCCCTTGTACTGGATTTATCGGCACCACATCCCCCAACAATTACAAGGATTTCCTTGGGGACTAACAGGTGCTCGATGACTGTAGGTGCACCGCCATAGAGAAAATTGAGCCTGACCTCAAGCTTTTCGAGACTGGGCATTGCCCCTGCCTCAAAAGTCAGTTGTGATATCCTGATGCAGGACAGCCTGAAATGCTTAAGACTAGGGAATCCCATTCCAGATATGACTACCTTCTCTTCAGATTCAGGAGTTCCTTCAATGTGCAATTTGAGGTGGTTAAGAGATTGCAACTGTGCAAGAATTCCAATATCATCCTCCAACACCTCAACTGTGAGATCAAGGTCAATGAGGTTATGGAGCTCTGCAATCCACTTAGGAACCCTCGGAAACATGCACAACATATGAAGCCTCCGAAGAAGGTAAGGAGAAGCAGACGAACTCAACACATACAAACTGTTGATGTTAGAATCCGTGTGCAAATATCTGAGGTTGCAAAGTTTTTCAAGGGAACATCTCAAAACATCCAAGCGCAATTCATTCATGTTCGTAAAACTGTAACATATTCGAAGATCCCTCAAATTGGTCAGATTTCCAAGGTCTCTGATGTTGTCTATAGAATTCAAGCCCACATCAAACTCTTGCAGCGTACATAAAGATTTCATGTTGCCAATCCCGTTGGGCAAATTTGTCCTACTAGGGATGATCAGGTGCTGCAACCGGCGCAAATGAATAACATCTGAGGGAACTTCCAGAGGACATACTCCTAACTCCAAGGTCTCCAATTGCTCTAGTCCCCGAATTTTCCTTGGTAACACTATTTCACCATCTGCTTTGACTTTTAGATACCTCAGTTGGAACAAATGAGATATTCTAGTGAGATCAGGTATCTCCGACCCATGGTTTCCAATTGTAAACTCAAGAGTTAAAACTCGGAGATGCTTGAACTTCAAGAGAGGAGGTGCATATGCAGAGGTACCAAATCTCGCCAGCGCTCTTACTTGTGAGAGCTGGGTGGTTTCCAACATTGCACCATCTATTATACCATCCAGATAGTACTTCACTATTATGATCTGTATCAACTGGTTGAATGATGCCTCTATTAACAAGCTCGTTAAAATAGCACTCTGCAACATCCTCTGGCCATTGCCCATGTGCTTTACTTACAAAACCTTGGGCTACCCATTGCCTGACCAAATCACTTTTCTTGATTATATAGTCCTCTGGATACATACCCAAATAAAGCATGCATGTCTTCAAATAGTGAGGAAGATTTATGTAACTAAGGCTCAGTATTTGCCTCATTCCTTCCAATGTTGGATTCACCTCAAAATTAGGGCCCAGAGAATTCATTATGTGCACCCAATGCTCCTTCAATTTGTTTCGCTCACTAGCCAAAAGGCTAGATATAGTCACAATTGCAAGAGGCAAGCCGCCGCATCTTTTCAAAATTTGAGCTGAAACTTCTTCCAAGTACGGAGGGCAAGCATCTTCTAAACCAAATACTCGTTTAAAAAATAGCTTTCTTGAGTTTTCTTTGCTTAGTGACTTCATCTTATAAACATAGTCACGTTGATGGCAGCAGCAAGCTCTAGCCACAGAATTAATTCTGGTAGTTGCTATTATCATGCTACCGTACATATTTTCTGGAAGAGCACATCTAATAACATTCCATGTAGTTTCATCCCAAATGTCATCAATTACAATCAAGTACCTGCAAAATTATTTCATATAAACTACGATAAGTACCAGGCAATAGTGAACTATAGGCAAAAGTAAAATATAAACGAAAGAATACTCAGTCTCTGCAACTGCATCTGAAAGAGCAAAAACACCAAATGGAACCTTTATTACTTGAACGTTAAAAATGCAACTGTACTTGTCTATGTATTGAACTAATAGTGGTTAAAGTTGAATATTCTGTCCGCATTTGTGAGAATGAGTTGATTTGAGGAACTTTATTTTCAGAATAAATGAAATCAGTTATAGGATTCTATAACTAGTTTCTCTAGTGAACCACAAGCATAGAACATCTACAGAGGGTACATAAATTTCGCTGAAAGAGTACTAGCAAGATAAAAAGAACAGATGCGAGACCAAACAATACAAATTACTTTGGATGACAGTCAATTCTGAACAGGCGTACCTCTTATCTATAAGGAATTCTCTGAGTTCACTGATCAGTTCCTCCTCAGCCCATATTTCCATGTTGGTTCCCTCTGGCACTCCATGGACTTGAGAGAGCATTCTTCTCAAAATCATTCTTATGTTTGGTTTCTGGGACACAGAAACGAAAGCTTGACACTGGTACTGCCACTTTAGCCTGTGGTAAATCTGGTTCGCAAGTGTAGTCTTACCAAGCCCTCCGAATCCAACTATGGAGAGGACCTTTGTCAGTTGCGCAGGACTACCCTCTTCACTCGCCATCAGCCGAATTAATTCATCCCTCGGCCCGTCGATACCCACAAGGCCCGCAGTGTCTGCGTAGAGTGCCAGGAGGCGAAGGTCTATGGTTGTCTTGTTTTGCTTTGAGACAGCATCATCAATCTTGTACCTCATGCGTCGCTCGCTCACCTCCATGACACGGCCCTTGAGGCCTCGGAACTCCTTCGCGACCCTATGCCGAGTGTTCATCGTCGTCAACAAGTTCATGCTCCTCTGAATGAATCCCTTAAATCCATGCGGCTCGCAGTCGGACTCACATTCCACCAGGACTATGAACTCGTCAACACTATCCTCGATGTCATAGGACAAATCACACACCTCCTTCGCCCATAACTTGGCTTGCTTGTCGGGCTCCTCCTCCGCCTCCGACATCCTCTCCAGGAATGCTCGCATACTCTTGAGCTCAGCTTTAAGGAACATGATCTCTCCTTTGGCTCCCTTGAGCAGCTTGTACTTGCCGGCGAGCAGATTGCCAAGCTTCGCAATCACGAAGCCTATGGCGCCCCGCGACACGCTCACCACTGCTGCCTCCATGCACCCAGCAGCAGCACAACCAGGACAGAGTTTCCTTCTTTTTTTCTATCTATAGAGGAAAGAACTTAAATCACATTTTCAATTCTGAAGTTGCTAGCCACACCCAGGACTGATTTCCCTTTCTGGTTGCAGCCCTTACTCTTGACGTGCGTCCGTTGACTGCATCTGCCATGTTGAAATCAGTCAAATCAGATCATTGAATCTCATGGTAGCTGTGCTTGAAAAAGAAAAGGGAGTGGATTTGAACCTGAATCATGAACCTGAACAATGGGATCCCAACTGTCGGATACTCGCATGCAAATCCTCTTTCACCGCCGCCGCTCGCCAGTTAGAGCTCGTCAGAGCCCCCGCCGCCCCAACCTCCGGGGCGGGCTCGTCGTCGCTGCCGCCCAAGGAAGATATTCTACCCGACCACCGGCGAGGAGCTCAGGGCACGGGCAGCTCCAGATCTGAGGGGTTGCCTTTCCTCTTGTCTCTCGTCGTCAGTGGTTCTTGTGCTCCAGATCTGATCCGGAGATGAGTAGTGAGGACTGAGACTGCGCACATGGGATTCTCAAAAGCGTAGGACCATACAGGAATCTTTTCTCCAGAAAATCACCGTGGCGCATAATCCTCGACAATAAAAATCATCACGGTCTAAGTGCTTAGGCATGTAAAATGCATAGCCTCAAGAATGCTTCATAGGCCACATAGGATTGGATAAAAAAACATGTTTGGATGAAGCAACGGAATTCTCTGCAAGAGGCAGGTGCTTGAGAGAAAAAGTGTGGTCCGATGCATAAAGCTAAAAAGGTTGAAGTTGAGAATAGAGATACATGTCTAGTGAAAGTCTTTATTTTCTATTGAGAAAAGTATACCTTTTGTCCCTCAACTCTTGGTGAAGTTTAGATTTGGTCCCTCAACTTTAAAACCGGACAACTTGCACCTCTAACTACCGAAACCAAACAAGGTTCGTCCCCGGACTCGGTTTTGACCGGTTTTGGTGTTGACTCACCCCGGTTTTGACCCGTGCTCACTCATATTCCTGTAATTTTTTTATATCCGTGAACTTTTTGAAATCCACATACACTTTTCAACTCCGCATAGTTTTTTCAAGGTCACATATTTTTTTCAAAAATAAACATACTTTTTTCAAATCAGCAAACTATTCTAAAATTCACATACTTTTTTCAAATCCGTGATTTTTTAACATTTACGTACCTTTTCCAAATCCCCGTATTTTTCCCAAGTTTGTGTAATTTTATCAAATCCAAGTATTTTTCAAAGCCATGAACTTTTTTTGAAATTCGCATACTTATTTCAAATCCACATGCTTTTCAAAGTCCGCATTTTTTTCAAATCCGTGTTCCATTTATAATCCATGAACTTTGTTTGAAATTCACATACTTGTTTCAAGATGAAACAATTTCTGAAATCCACATATTTTTGTGTAAAAGAAGTCCATATCCGCGTACTTTTTTCAAGTTCGCATAAAATTTTCAAATTCATGAACTCTTTCAATAAAATGTACTCAAATTTGAAAGTGTACATCAATTTTAAAAAATTAAATGAACTTAAAAAACTAAATGAACTTTAAAAAATACGCATATTTGAAAAAGTACATGAACTTGTAAAAAGTACGCAGATTTAAAAAAAGTACAAATTTTTAAAAAAGGTTCACGTATTTGAAAAAATAACCGAATTTGAAAACATCACGTGGACTTGGAAAAGGTATCCAAATTTGAGTCGGAACGGTCAAAACCGGGGTGGGACAGCACCAAAACCGGTCAAAACCGTTACCGGGGATGAATCTTGTCCGATTTTAGAAATTAAGGGTGCAAGTTGTCCGGTTTTGAAGTTGAGGGACCAAATCTAGACTCCGTCAAGAATTGAGGGATGAAAAATATACTTTTCTCTTTTCTATTCTTTGATGAGGCCCACTAGTGGTAGCTTGCATTGGGGAGAAAAAATTAATATACTCCCTCCATTTTTGTATACAAGTCCACAAATTCGGATTACAGATACCAACATAAAATTTAATGCCTGCTTTACAAGTCAACTTTTTTTTCTTGTTTACTAGGATCATTAATACTTCGTATGCATGCAAAGAAAATGAGTGGAGGAAGTAGCCGACTGTCATTATGACTGCATGCATACAAGTATCAAACAGGTTGTTAGTATGAGAAAATATCATTAATTTTGCCTCGATTACTGTTTGTGGCCTTGTATAGATGCAAAATGTGTATTTCATAATGACCTTGTATATAAAAATAAAGAGAGTAGATGTCTCAAACTACTTTTTGTTATGGAGCATCTGTGTTCATATGTCACCATTGTACATGCATTTAGACGAGGTGCTAAGCACATTCAAAAGTTTAGCAGTTAACGTGCTGAATACGTACTTCGCTGCTTAACTTGCTCGTGCTAAACTCTTCATTTAATAATTTGGCAACTAAATTTTTTCATTCATTGGTGGGTTTTTTGGTTAGTTGTTTTTGCCTATGTTCACATGGTTATCATAGGTTCTTCCCAAGGTGACCAAACAAGTTAGATCGTTAGCTTTATTTTCATCTTTTAAAAAGTTTTTTTTCAGGTTTTTTCGACATTTTCATTTTCCACCAGTCTTCCTTAACTCTTGGGTCAAAAAATAAATAAAAACAAATTGCCGAAAAAATGTGTTTTCTTTTTTCTGCGAGAGTCACCGTTTTGCTTTTGTGAGAGTTACGGCTGTGCCTCTCAAAAAGGAAAAAAATGTGTTTTTCATTTTTTTCTTTCGTGAGAGGCATGGTTATGCTTTCACGAAAGACACGGTCGTGCCTCTTAAAAACAGAAAAAAAAGTGTTCTCTGTTTGGCACGGCCGTGCCATGCCGGCCCGCGTGCCCAATCTTCAGGTCTAAGCACGGCCCAAGACGTGTCGCGTGCTTGGCACGGCCTGATTAGAGCATGCCGGGCCTGGCCCATCACGTGTCGTGCCAGGCCAGCCCGTTTGGCCAGCTATAGCTTGGGCTGGCTAGACGCAAAAAGTAACAAACAAGGCAAGACCGGACATGGTGACGCCTTGGGCTTGCATGCATAGTTTTTTTTTTTTTTACACAGTAGCATTGCAGCTCTTTTTGTTGTACAGAAACATGTACAAAGACAAAAATTTGATACGGCTCGTACTACCCTATGGTATTATTATCTAAGCCTTTGGTTCACCTCGGGATCCATGTGTGCAGCCGTATTGAGTGGTGTATTGTGTTTCAAGTCAGAGCATGGTTAAGAGCAAGTATAATAAAGCTGTGTCAGCCGGCTATAAGCAGGGACGGAGCCAGGATTTTAACATAGGGGGGCGAGCTTTTGCCTCTACTGTAGGGACTGGTAAAAAAATCATGCAGCGAAACTAGCCTAGGCTGATGAACTAAATTTTACTGGGCTATAAAAAAATTGGTGTCAGCTATGAGGTATTCAATTTTAATCAAAAGTTTCCGCAAATCAAATGAGATTGCAATTCCCATGTATGAACTAAATACTTCTGGTACAGAAGATAGACAATGTAAAAAGGCCCCTGATGCTAAAGGCACAAATTAATGTAGTTTTCCAACATAAACCATGGACAGATGGAGCAAGTAAAAAATGAGAAAAGTGACTAACCTAACGATTTCTCTTGCTTCGTCGCCCCTGACGTTCGCCATACGGCCGGCCGGTCGGCCGTGCGGCCGCAAGCTGGATCTCCCTCGCTGCAAATCCAGAGTTACTAGATTGGAAACTGTACATCGATGGATCAGGCGGCAGACGACCAGGCATAACCGCGTGAGGCATCGATGATCGATCTAGCAGCCTGGAAACGATGTGCGTGCGTGCGTGCGTGCGTGAGTCCCTGACCTAGCCCCCTTTGTATTCCATCGTTGGGCTTTTCTTATTCTTTTGGGCTCGGCCTACAAAATCTACTGCAGTAACTGCACTGCATATGGGCTGGGCTGGCCCGAGGAGCTGTTTCACGCTACGTACACAGATGGACAGGCCGACAGGGGGGGCGAAACATCTCAAGCATACGGGTGATTAGCGAAAAAACTCATCGCTATTAAGCGAAAACAACATCGTTGGGGGGGGGGGGTCTAGCCCTCCCTCGTCCCCCCCTGCATCCGTCCCTGGCTATAAGAATTAAACTAGTATATTTCTATTTAGTTGGAGGAAAGAGAAGAGGAGAGAGAAGGTAAGCGGGCTCTTCGTGAAGAGCCAGCTCTAACACGTGCTTCTAGGCACTTTGTGAGAATGAAAGATGGACCACATAATAAAAAAGTAGTACACTCTTTTGATCTACTATTGTACATGTTGACTATAAGATGGTCTGTAGATGACATGACACTGGCTTGTAGCTAGCAGCTGGCTATATTATTAACGATGCTCCTCTGCCGGCTATATATCTACGCCATGTCACTTATAGCCTTCGTAATAGCCTGCTAGTATAGTAGATTGACTGTAAACTAGCTATCAATACTTAATGCGTGCATGTGAAAGGAGGGAAGGAGACGCATGCTGATTGGCGGGAATGAATGAAGCGCTAGCTCACCCGGCTGCATGCGGGTTGGATTTCTTGTTTCCAGCGCTGTAGCCGGCGATAACTGAAGCGCCCGTTTGCTTTTTTTCTCTTTCTTCTCTCTCTTCCAGCTATGATTTCGATGATGTGGAAGTTTTTATAGCCTGCTGACTGGGTACTATTGTATTTGCTCTCATGAATATTGAATAGTAGCGCTGTCGTTCGTCCGTTGCCCATTAATGCGGGGAAAGAATGGCCTAGTATGGTCTCTCCGTCCAGTATTTTTCCTGGACCGACCGGCCGTGCTACTGCTAACGAGTGGTACCGGTGGATCAACTATCAAATCACGTCCCGTCCACACCTCGCACAGGCAACGGCCCTTCCCCATTGGCCTACCCCTCGTATTGTTCCTCTTTTTTTGCCGGTGGTTCTGTTCGTTGGCAGCCATGGCGGCTTTCTTCCTCGTCCACCCTAAGACCTTCTCCCCTCAATCCCGTGGCCTAACCGCGTCCGGAAAGTGCACCCTTTGGAATGAATGGTGGTCTAGTGTTTTGCTGGCACCTAACCAAAAATCATTGTCTCAGAAAAAGAAAAAGAAAATTCCCCTCAAATCTGCTTTGTCTTCAGTTCTTGTGCAAGCACCGATTCGAGATCTTTTTAATATGAGCATCTTTACTGATTTGTAGGTTCTGTCCATCATGGCCTCTGATGTTGGCAAGTCTCCAACTTCGTATAGTTGCTCTCCAATTAGTATTTTCCCATGAAGTATTTCGGTCCCCATGGCAGATCGCATATGACATGCTGTATTGTGGTTTTGCAGCTTAGGGATGTTTCCTCTGTTTGCTACACGAGGGCTACTCTGTGGAAACAAAGATAGAGCAGTGAGCATCCATTTGCAGAAAACAATCCCGGCACAACATAATTTCATAGTCTGTCAGACAGCACCAGGACTTGCGTAACACAGGGCTGAAAGTGCAAAGCCAACGGACAAGCACATCAACTTTGTTTTTCTAACTGTAAGAAACCGATACCAAACCTCATTGTTGCATCGGCAGAATTTTGGTAGCACAAGAAAAAGAGCAAATAGCTGCTAATCACAGCAACGACATGGATTCAATTCAGAATTCGGAACCAAACCTCATTTTCCTTCGGTTCAGATTTTTTTTTGCGGGCATGCCATGGATTCAGTTCATAAATTTTACACATTGCACCAAAAACACCAATGACAGGCAGTCCTAACTCTACCATTTTTTTGGACCACCCTTTAACAGAGCATGGCGGGCACCTAACAAAACGGGAATTTCATCGCAGCAGCAATAGGGGAGAATCTAGCAAGTGACTATTTCAGTTTCCTACCCGTCAAGACCCAGCCTAACCTGAGTACTGTCAGTCAAAACATGGATTCTGCTAAATAAGCCAATACCTTTGCAATCATGCAACATGCGGCAAAAAAGCACGGGATCAGATGAGAAAGAAACACGCCGCCGGCAAGCGCGCACGGCCGACGACAGACCAAACTCCGGAGCAGTCACGCGTGCGCGTGCAGTCATACAGGGAAAATCATGGTCCACTTACTACTCCGCTTCATCCCTGACGCCGTTCCCAAACAGGTGGGCCAGCTCCACCCTGACGCGCATTGTACATACTACTCCATCCTTTCCGGTTTATAGGGCTTATCTCAAATTTTAGTTTTTCCACTTTATAAGGGTCAATTTGGTTGTTTCCCATCACATGTTCAGATTTCAAGATGCATTAAATCATTGCATGCAAGTATTAAGAGAAAACTGACCAATGCATGCACTTTATGCATGCATGCATTGCCATTAATGCATTCATAAACATAACTTTTTGAGGAAAACAAGAGCATTAATTGGATGCTTTTGCAAACTACAAAAAATATTCCATCACTCATCATCTACCTTGGTTGGTGAGATTTTTGAATTGAGCCTTATAAACTGCCCTTGTATACCGCATTTTCCATGGCTCGCATGCATTTCATTCCATGCGCTTTCCACCTGCCAATCAAGCCCAGCGAACGGTCCAGATAATGATATTATATGCAAGTATGAGCCATATCTGTGCTCTCGCATTTCTTTGGTACATGGAGCAACAAATATATAGCAATCATGTAGTATTTTGAAAGATCTCAAATTTTCTCAGTTAAAACAAGTTATACTTTAGCAAAAAACTAGTTAGTATCTCATGTGTCATACAACAAAAGCTCCATTTGCATATACGTTTGCAAATCAATATGGGTCACACATCTAAAATCACGAACATGAGTACTTCACCAACTAAGAGCAATGGTTGTAGCTAGTTCATGCCTAAACCAATCCATGTTAGGACCACTTTCTGCCGTTGTTGAAGCATCCGATGCATTTTAATGAATATCATTGGTGAGCTCGCAATTGACATGGGGTCGCCATTGCTATGGTGTCGCTGCTCTAGGCTGGTGGCGGGACGAGCGCCGCTGAGCAGGGGATCCGACGGGAAAGAGGCAGGGATGGCTGGATCTATACGCGGAGGAGGGGATCCGGCCGGCGACGGGGAGCAGCGGGTGTGGGCGCGCGACTGGCAGCGGCGATGAGGGTTCAAGGTGGGAGACGGGTGAATGAGGGAGCAAAGGAGCGAGAACGATTGGAGAGGGAGGGCTGGCTGGGTTCTGTACGTGAGCCGTGGGAGAAGGGTTTGCGCCAATCGTCCTGGGCGGTCATAAAATGTTGTAAATACATTGGACCTCCAGATTCTCCTAATTCGCGAAGCTGGGTTTTCCTCGCTCCGCAAAAATGCAGTACGGCCCAGAACAGCTTCGTGATTTCAGCTTCATGGAGCTAATGCGTTCGGCTTCATTTTTTACATGGAGTTTGGGAAGCTGAGAGTGGGAGAGGTTCAGAACAGGCCTTATGTCCATGCTCACCATCGTAGTTTTATTAATGAGGTTCAGAACATGCTTTATGTCCCATGCAAGCTTCAATTCTGATTGTTTGATCCAAATTGAATTTAGACAACACGTGATAGATCATTGCAAAAATGTAGACGGGACATGCGAAGTTTTATTAATGAGGTTCGCCATCATGGTTAATCTCAGGGCATGATTACGAGTGCACCTCCCCATGTACCAATAACATAATTCAAGTCGATGATAAGTTGTTCGCATGCAGAGATGCTATTGACCCTATGGTTGGCTCATCAAAGATCATTCCCTTGCATGCCTAGTCGATGATAAGTTTATCGTTTATGGAGCTGCTTATGACAAAAACAAAGATGAATTGCTCGTGGAATTGGCAGCCTTATGTTCTCATATGACTGTACCTTGCATGATCGGTGGAGATTTTAATATCCTTAAAACAGTGAGGAGAAAAATAAGAAAATGACCCACTCTTAATATGTCAACAAATTTAAGGCTATGATTAATTCTATGAATCTTAGAGATATCCTTTTGAGTGAGGGCAAGTACACATGTACAAATGACCAATCTCATCCAACTATTGAGAAGTTAGACAGAGTGCTTATGAATAGTCACTGGGAAGATCTTTTTTCCTTTAATTAATGTTCATAAGCTGGCCAGAGACATTTCTGACCAAAATCATTCTTTCTTTCTTCTGATGTTAATAAACCCGGGGCCCCTAAAAGAGAGTTTTTGTTTTGAACTTAGTTGGATCAAACATGATGAGTTTATCCCTCTCGCTCAAGCCATTCGGGAAAACCTCGTTAAAATAAAGGATCACATTGATATTCTCAATATCAAGCTTAGGAGATTCAAGAAGTATTTTAAAGGCTGGGGATCTAATGCCTTTAGTCATGCCAAAAAAGGAAAAATGTGGTTAGAAAAGAGTTAAAGGATATCAAGGAAAATGGAGGAAGAGGGCTGTCGGAGTAAATGACCACGGGTAGCCTAGCCGGCTCCCCCTGGCTCTTCAGAAAAATTATAGGCCGATCGAGCCTTCAAGCATCCAAAACGTGGGGCTGCCTTCCCCCAGCTGGCTACCTCTCAGGCCGGCTGCACGAAGGCGGCCCAGCCCTAAAATCCTCGTGAAGAAAACCACGAGAGGGCCGGCTCCAAGAAGCCGGCCACGAGAAGGCTGACTCCAAGAAGCCGGCCCCCCTAGCAGGCGGCCGAGATCATGCCCTAAGAGTCTGCACCCACATAACGGCGATGAGACGGGGCGTGGCTACAGTGAAGCCTGCCACCCCCGAATCCCGGAACGCGCATGGCCACAGTGCGTCGTACGGGGCGGCCATCACCCGTCCGACGCGGCACTGTTGCCATGTTGACCATGATGTCACCCACGGCGAGCTGTCAGTACGACCCGTGGGTGGCGGGCCCCCTCAGTCAGGGAGACGCCTAAATGCGGCCAGGCCTCTCCCAGTCGGCCCGAGGTATGGCCGACTCCCAATAGCCGGCTAGTTCACTCCCTCGAAGGAGGCGCCTCATTAAGGAGATAAGACGAGGTAAGGCTACAGCGATAAGCCGCCCAGCGGCAGCACTGTAGCCATGCTTACCACGACAAAGCCCTCGTCACCAAAGGCGAGGCAACAATAACCAGCCTCCGACAAGATCCCCGAGCGGTGGGACCGGCCTGTCGACCAGAAGGCCATCAGCTGGCGGGGTCCACCAGTCGGCGGGCCCCATCGGTCAGTGGAGAAGCCGGCGAGCGTAGACACAGACGGCTAGGGCCCATGCCCAGCCGGATTACCATTGTACCCTTGGGGGTAGGCCTATATAAACCCCCAGGGCACCCATGCAGGGGGATCCCTTTTCAGTAGTTCTAGACACCACATCGAGAGGAGAGGCAGGCTAGCCTTGCCCTTCTTCATCCTTTCACCGAACAACTCAAGGAGCCTCTTGTAGCTACTTGTTGATCTAGTGACCATGCGGAGACCCCGCAGAGCAGTAGTAGGGGTGTTATCTCCACGGAGAGCCCTGAAGCTGGGTAAGATCCGCCGGCGTGCATGTCTTCACCTTATCCCGTTTCCAAGCACCAGCGATGTTTTATTGGCTCCCACAATGATAAGCCACCCGTTGGCATATGTCGCACCAACCACCCGACATTTGGCGCCCACCGTGGGGCCAGGTGCACCGTCGTCCGGAGACTTGTTCTGGACGGGAACCCTCTTCCTTCCCAGCGAGCGTAGCCAACCCGGCTCGCCCAATGGCGCTTGCCCCGACGCGCTGCAAGGCGTCGCCGACGCCTGCGTGGTGAGCTGCCTCGCCGATCTTCTTGGCGAGGCTCGCATCTCTGACGAGCCCGCATCCGACGCGGGCACAGGCTGCCTCGAGAGCCACCTCGACCAACTCCACGTCTCCGGTGAGCTTGCCGCGGACTTGGAGTCGGTTGGCTCCACCGACCCGATGCTTGTCGACTCTGACACGGCGTCGCTTGACGCCTTCTCCACCAACGTAGTAATCATCAACGACCCTCTTCCTCGAGCCGACAGCAGCGGTAGCGCCATCATCGAGGTACTGGTCATCAGCCACGGTGCCGCCTCTGGCGAAAACGCCCACGACGCCCTGCAGGCGGCGCTGCATGACTTGTCCGCCCCCATCCCGGCCGACGCCGACGCCAAGACACTGGAGGCGCGCCGCCTCGCCCTCGTTGCGGAGGGCCAGAAGCTAGCTTCCATGAGACGCCTCACCGAGGCTCACCAGCGCGAAGTCGACCGCGCCGCCTTCGGCACGCCGCCTCCCGACGGGCCGAGCCGCGTCGGCATCATCAAGAAACGCGGTGCAGCTATCGCCAACGTGCTGGGAGCATACCGCCCAGTCTATGCCACGCCTCTCGAGAACCTACGCGCCGCCCAGGCGGCCGTAGACGAGCTGGACGGACTGGGGGGCGACGAGCTCCCCTACATGACCAGACGCATCCAGCAACTTATCGATGCGGCCACAGAGCGGCATGAAGCCGGTGTCCGCGCCGAAAGCCCCCCCCCCCACGCCGAGAGCACGGTGCGACGTCCCGAACGCCGACTGTGGGCAACACCCGCGCAAGGAAAGAAAAGGAGCCGGCTGCCAGCCGCAATAGGACTCGAATCTCCATCGAAGAAGGCCACCCTCGAGCTGTGGAGTGGCGGGGCAACCTGTAACACGCCGGATGTGATTTACCTATTATGTAATCCAACTCTTGCCGTTTCCGGCGCTAAGTTATTTTATTTTTGCGGGTTCGGGTTTTCGTCTCCGTGTGTTGTTGTCTTTGTCATGCATCTCATATCATGTCATCATGTGCATTGCATTTGCATACGTGTTCGTCTCATGCATCTGAGCATTTTCCCCATTGTCCGTTTTGCATTCCGGCGTCCCATTCTCCTCCGGTGGTCATTTCTACCTTTCTTTTGTGTGTGGGGATTAAACATTTCCGGATTGGACCGAGACTTGCCAAGCGGCCTTGGTTTACTATCGGTAGACCGCCTGTCAAGTTTCGTACCTTTTGGACTTCGTTTGATGCTCCAACGGTTAACCGAGGGACCGAAAAGGCCTTGTGCTTGTTGCAGCCCAACACCCCTCCTTTTTGGCCCAAAACCCACCAAAACAATCTCCATCTTCTAGAGCGTTCGATCACGATCGCGTGGCCGAAAACCTCACCTCATTTGGACTCTCCTAACCCTTCCTATGCCTATTTATAGATCCCTTCCCCGAAATCCGTATCAAACCCTACCCTAACTCCCCTTCGCGCCGCCGGACATGTCCGTCCATGCCGGACACGTCCACCGGCCACCTCACTCCGCCCAATAGCATCGCGACACATCACCGCCGCCACTTTCAGCCACTCAGCGCGCGCCACGTCGCCAGCGCCGCGCCCTCCTCTCTCCTCCGCCGCCGCGGCCCGAGGGAGCCCAGATCGGGCCTGCTCCGGGCCAGATCGGGCCGCCGCCGCCCTAGCGCCTCCCGTCGGTCGTGGGCATCTCCGCCGCCGTGCGCCTGGGCCGTCGCCCCGCCGCCACCGACGCTCGCCGGCGCCGACGTCGCCGCCCGGCGCCGCAAGCCTCGCCGCCCGCCGCCACCTCGCCGGCGCGAGAGGCCGCGCCGCATCGCCGTGGTCGCCATTGCCGGCTCCGGCCTCCTCCTCCCTCCTCGACGTCCGCGCCGCCTCGGCAAGTCCGACTCCGAGCTCCAGCGTCGTCCCCGCCCCCGGTGAACAGTTTTTCCGACGATCCTCGTAATCCGCGCCCGGCTGGATCTAGATCTGGGAATAGATCGGGTTGACTCTTTGCCCGAAACCCTAACTATTCTTGCCATGTTCATCATGTCGTAACTTTGCATCCGTAGCTCCGTTTTGGGCATATAGCATATCAAAATGTTCATCTCAGAGAGTACATCATTTCATCCCATTGCATCATTTTCATTTGAGCTCATCTTGATGCCCGAAATGCTGTTGGAAGAGTGCTACATGGGATAATTGTCAGATCTGTTTCATCATTTAGGCTTTTGTCATTTTTTCCATGATTAATGTGTGCATTATATGCCCATGATCTCTACATACGTTTTGATATATGTTTTATCATCTTTCCAGAGGTGCTATTCATGTATTTTTGTGATGTGTGTGGTGACTAGCACAAGCTTGCAAAGTAGCGTACTTGGTAATGCTGATTTCAGGGACTTAGAATTTCTCTAAGTCCTTGTCCTGTTTTTGTCATCATGCCATATGTTCATGTTGTTTCCTAGTGATCCGTGCCTCTTTAGAGGATGATCAGTAAGGATGTTTTGTTAATATTGTGGTGCTCTATCCATCCATGTCTTTGTTTGCATTTATGGAGCACCCTAGCTTGAGTGAATCGAGCTCTACTTTTGCTATGTCGTGAATCTATGTAGATTGTCTACTTGTTAGCGATTTTGCCGAGGATGTTATAGTTGATCCGTGCATGCTATGTTATTGTTCTTGCCATGTCTAGCTAATATAATGTGTATTCTTGATGGGTGTATGCTTAGATTGTCATGACTTGCTCTGTAGTGAGTGCATCGAGCTCGTAAACATGCCTACATGAGATCTGTTTTTGCATGCTCCAGTTTTTCTCTAAGTCTGTAACCTGATTATGCTTTTGCCATGTTCACATGCTTGCAATTGTATTTTTTGATCCTTTTTGGCTCAAGGTCACTAAGGGACTTTTGTTAAGCTCTTTGATTAGCTCCATGCCATGCTTTACTTTGCCATGTTAAGTTCCTGTAGCATATAGTTTTCATGCTCCAAAGTGTGCTACCTGATCTGAAATTCTACGCTAGTGTTAATTTCACTAAGTCTGAAACCTGCGTATCAGTTGCACTTTTGCCATGCTTGTTTGAACCTGTTAATGGATGAATTGGCCGTAGCTCAGTGTTCATCTTTTGTCAAGCATCATGAGTGGATCCCTGCCATGTATTTTGTTGTCATGTTTGGGTGCTGTAGCATAATTATCTTGATGCATTTAGATGGTCACTTGCTGTTAATCGCAGACCGATGCCATATTTGTTTTGCTTGCCATTTCCAAACCGTGCATCCGATTCCGGTGATCTTTATATCGTTTTCAAGCGATTTCATCTCACCTTTCCAGTGGCACACTTGGATTTCCAAGTTGAGGCCAGGTTCAATCATTCTTTGTCAAATCTTGCATATGCATCCCGCATAGAATACCATGGTTGCATCATGTTGTTTGAGTTGTGCACGTGGTTCATTGCATTCCTTTTGCTTGTTTGTCTTGTTTGGGTAGAGCCGGGAGACGAGTTCGCTAACAAGGAGCCCGTTGAGTTTGCTTTCGAGGATCCAGGCAACTCTGACAACTTTGCAGGCAAGATGATCATACCCTCGAAATCACTTCTATCTTTGCTTGCTAGATGCTCGCTCTTTTGCTATGCCTATGCTACGATACCTACCACTTGCTTATCATGCCTCCTATATTGTTAAGCCAAGCCTCTAACCCACCATGTCCTAGCAAACTGTTAATTGGCTATGTTTCCGCTTTGCTCAGCCCCTCTTATAGCGTTGCTAGTTGCAGGTGAAGATTGGAGATTGTTCCTTGTTGGAACATTGTTTTATTGTTGGGATATCACTATATTATCTTGTTATCTTAATACATCTATATACTTGGTAAAGGGTGGAAGGCTCGGCCTTTTGCCTAGTATTTTGTTCCACTCTTGCCGCCCTAGTTTCCGTCATATCGGTGTTATGTAATAATGGGAACCCCTTGACAACTCGCCTTGAATAAAACTCTTCCAGCAATGCCCAACATTGGTTTTACCATTTTCCACCTAGCCTTTTCTTTCCCTTGGGTCGGCCAGCCCGAGGGTCATCTTTATTTTAACCCCCCGGGCCGGTGCTTCTCTAAGTATTGGTCCGACCTGAGCGATGTCCGGCGCCCCTTGGGCAACCAGGGTCAATGCCAACCCGACGTCTTGCTCATCCGGTGTGCCCTGAGAACGAGATATGTGCAGCCCCTATCGGGATTTGTCGGCACATTCGGGTGGTGTTGCTGGTTTTGTTTTAACTTGTCAAAGTTGTCTTGTAGAACCGGGATACCGAGCCTAATCGGAATGTCTCAGGAGAAGGTATATCCTTCGTTAACCGTGAGAGCTTGTCATGGGCTAAGTTGGGACTCCCCTGCAGGGATTTGAACTTTCGAAAGCCGTGCCCGCGGTTATGGGCAGATGGGAATTTGTTAATGTCCGGTTGTAGATAACTTGAACCTTAACTTAAATAAAATGAATCAACCGTGTGAGTTACCGTGATGGTCTCTTCTCGGCGGAGTCCGGGAAGTGAACACGGTGTTGGAGTAATGTTTGACGTAGGTTGCTTAGGATCACTTCTTGATCATAGTTCTTTGATCGTGCTTTGCCTTCTCTTCTCGCTCTCTTTTGCGATCAGGTTAGCCACCATATAAGCTAGTCGCTTGCTGCAGCTCCACATATTTTACCTTGTCTTACCTATAAGCTTAAATAGTCTTGATCGCGAGGGTGCGAGATTGCTGAGTCCCCTTGACTCACAGATTACTTCCAAACCAGATGCAGGGACCGATGATGCCGTTCCAGATGATGCGCTTGAGCTCAAGTGGGAGTTTGACGAAGACTCATGCCATTACTATGTGTCTTTCCCTGATGATCAGTAGTGGTGCCCAGTTGGGGCGATCGGGACCATGTCGCTTGTTGGGGTTGATCTTCTATTTTGGTGCCGTAGTCGGACCATGAGTGTATTGGATGATGTATGTTACTTATGTACTTTGTGTGACGTGGCGAGTGTAAGCCAACTATGTTCTTTCCCTTTTATTATCTTTTTACATGGGATGTTGTGAAGATTACCTTACTTGCGACATTGCTTTCAATGCGGTTATGCCTCTAAGTCGTGCCTCGACACGTGGGAGATATAGCCGCATCGAGGGCGTTACACGACCCGCCTCCTCCTCCGCCTTGTGGGGAGAGATATCCCACCCCGCCACCTGTCACGCATCCGACTCTCAGCGGCCAACTGGGCCACCGTGAAGGAGTCGGCGAGAATGACGCCCGCCACCAGATCAACCGACTCGCGCGATCCCTGGCCCCGGAAGAAGAAGATGATGTCGGCCCGCCCTGCTTTGGCCCCCGCATCCGCGACAAGCCCTTCCCAAAGGGTTCTCCCTCCCAAGAGACACGCCCAAGTACAACGGCTCCATGAAGCTGGAAGACTGGTTGATCGACTACTCCACTGCGGTTAGCATCGCGAACGGCAACAGGCGTGTTGCTGTGAAGTATGTCCCCCTCATGCTCCAGGGCACGGCGCACACCTGGCTCAACAGTCTCAAGCCTTACAGCGTCAACAGCTGGCTGGACTTCACAGAAGCCTTCATCCGCAACTTCACCAACACCTACAAGCGTGCTCCCAAGCCCCGACAGCTCTCCTTGTGTGTACAAGGGCCCAATGAATCAACTCACGACTACCTCATGCGTTGGGCCGAGCTCCGCAATTCCTGCGAAGGGGTGCACGAGGTTCAAGCTATAGAGTACTTCACCGCCGGGTGCCGAGAAGGCACCCTCCTCAAGCACCAACTCCTCTGCGACGAGCCGACTACCCTCGACGAGCTGCTGGTCATAGCTAATAAATACGCCACGACCGATTCCTCAATGAAGACCGAGCTCCGAGTAGACGCCTCCAGGAAGGTGCTCGCTCCGAGTCCCAAGACGCCGGCAGGAGGCTCCAGCCGACGCCCGTACCATAAAGACCACAAGCGCAAGGCTCCCATGCCGCCTTCCACCAGTCGGCAGGTGGCCACAGTCGAAGACGAACAACCCGAAGGGCGGCCCACGCCCAAGAAGCAGAAAGGCAGCAGGCCGGCTTGGCAGCCGACTTTCTCCTACGAGTAAGCACTTGATGCCCCCCTGCAAGTTCCACAGTGGCGCGAAGCCTTCAAACCACACGACCCGAAAATGCCACTGGCTCATGCGGATCTCCAAGGGCGAGGGGATAGCGCCGCCTCCGCCTGCTGGTCAGCCGCCTCCGGCCCCTCCGCCGCCGGCCGCTCGGCCAGCAGTCGGGGATGTTCAAGACGAGTTCCCCGACGAGCATGCCGCCTACGTCGTCTTTACAAGCCAACCAGAAGATCGGCATAGCCAGCGCCGAAAACACCAAGAAGTTAACGCAGTTGCCTCCAACAACCCCGAGTTCATGCACTGGTCAGAAAGGCCTATCAGCTGGAGCCGGACTGATCACCCAGAGGTGATGCCGTCTCCCAGCTCTTACGCATTGGATTTGGATGCCACCCTCGCAACAGAAAGGCGAGCTGCCCGTTTCTCCCACGTGCGGATAGATGGCGGGAGCAGCATCAACATACTGTACCGTGACACCATGGAGAAGCTGGGCATCAAGACGAAGCAGCTCATGCCTAGTCGGACTGTGTTCCATGTCATCGTACCCAGCCTGTCCTGCTCCCCAATCGGCAAGATCAAGATAGACGTCCTCTTCGGGGACAAGGATCATTTCTGCCGAGAGGCAGTGTGGTTTGAGGTAGTGGATCTAGAGAGCCCTTACCACGCGTTGCTTGGCCGACCTGCTCTGCCCAAATTCATGGCTGTACCCCACTATGCCTACTTCAAGATGAAGATACCGAGTTCCAAGGGCATCATCACCATAGCCGGAGACTACAAGAAATCCTCCAAGTGTGCGGCATCTAGTAGCCGGCTGGCCGAGTCCCTCGTGATTGCTGAAGAGAAGAAGATACTGGATCGAGTCGTGGCCATGGCCGGCAAGCACCCGGCCCTGTCCCCCGACCCCAAGGAGTGTGATGCCTGATGACACACAAGTATAGGGGATCTATTGTAGTCCTTCCGATAAGTAAGAGTGTCGAACCCAACGAGGAGCAGAAGGAAATGATAAGCGGTTTTCAGCAAGGTATTCTGTGCAAGTACTGAAATAAGTGGTAACAGATAGTTTTGTGATAGGATAAATTGTAACGAGCAACAAGTAACAAAAGTAAATAAAGTGCAGCAAGGTGGCCCAATCCTTTTGTAGCAAAGGACAAGCCGGAACAAACTCTTATAATAGGAAAAGCGCTCCCGAGGACACATGGGAATATCGTCAAGCTAGTTTTCATCATGTTCATATGATTCGCGTTCGATACTTTGATAATTTGATATGTGGGTGGACCGGTGCTTGGGTGCTGCTCTAACTTGAACAAGCATCCCACTTATGATTAACCTCTATTGCAAGCATCCGCAACTACAACAAAAGTATTAAGGTAAACCTAACCATAGCATGAAACATATAGATCCAAATCAGCCCCTTACGAAGCAACACATAAACTAGGGTTTAAGCTTCTGTCACTCTAGCAACCCATCATCTACTTATTACTTCGCAATGCCTTCCTCTAGGCCCAAATAATGGTGAAGTGTTACGTAGTCGACGTTCACATAACACCACTAGAGGCTAGACAACATACATCTTCTCAAAATATCAAACGAATACCAAATTCACATGACTACTCATAGCAAGACTTCTCCCTTGTCCTCAGGAACGAACGTAATTACTCATAAAGCATATCCATGTTCATAATCAGAGGGGTAATAATATGCATATAGGATCTGAACATATGATCTTCCACCAAATAAACCAACTAGCATCAACTACATGGAGTAATCAACACTACTAGCAACCTACTAGCACCAATCCCGGACTTTGAGACAAGAATTAGATACAAGAGATGAACTAGGGTTTGGAGATGAGATGTTGCTGGTGAAGATGTTGATGGAGATTGCCCTCTCCCGATGAGAGGAACGTTGGTGATGACGATGGTGATGATTTCCCCCTCTGGGAGGGAAGTTTCCTCGGCAGAACAGCTCTGCCGGAGCTCTAGATTGGATCCTCCAAGGTTCCGCCTCGTGGCGGCGGAGTCTCATCCCAAAAAGTTCCTTCTTATTTTTTCTCATCGAAAGACCTCATATAGGAGAAGATGGGCGTCGGAGAGCCACCAGGGGGCCCACGAGGTAGGGGGGCGCGCCCTAGGGGGGGGGCCCACCCTCGTGAGAAGGGTGTGGCCCCCTGGCCTTCATCTTTGGCGTGAATTTTTCTTTATTTCTTTTAAGACGTTCCGTGGAGTTTCAGGACTTTTGGAGTTGCGCAGAATAGGTCTCTAATATTTGCTCCTTTTCCAGACCAGAATTCCAGCTGCCGGCATTCTCCCTCTTTATGTAAACCTTGTAAAATAAGAGAGAATATCCATAAGTATTGTGATATAAAGTGAAATAACAGTCCATAATGCGATAAATATCGATATAAAAGCATGATGCAAAATGGACGTATCAACTCCCCCAAGCTTAGACCTCGCGCGCTTGTCCTCAAGCGAAAAGCCGATAACAATAAATATGTCCTCATGTTTAGAGGTAGAGGCGTCGATAAAAATAAAATACGGACATGAAGGCATCATGATTATTCTCATAACAGCAACATATATAGATTTTGTCATATGATTACTTATGTTCAAGTGATGATCTATTCACAATGCAAAAGTATAAATCATAAACCTTACTGGACTCCGACAAACTATAATCTCAGTCATTGAAGCAATTGCAATTTATCATAACATCGGAAAGAGTCTATGTCAGAGCTAAAAAGAAAGTCCACATACTCAACTATCATTTAGTCCTCCATAATTGCTAACACTCACACGATACTTGTGGTTACGGAGTTTTAATCGGACACAGAGAAAGATAGGGGCTTATAGTTTTGCCCCACAACCTTTTACCTCAAGGGTAATCTCAACAATAATGGTTCATGCTCCCCTACATCCAATTTATATATATATATATATATCATGTTCTTTCCAACATGCTGAGCTTGCCAAAGGATAAAATGAAAAAGAAAAGGTGAAGATCACCACGACTCTTGCATAAGGTAGAAGATAATAATAAAGGATAGGCCCTTCGCATAGGGAAGCAGAGGTTGCCATGCGCTTTTATGGTTGGATATATAAAATCTCAATGCGAAAGAACGTCACTTTATATTGCCCCTTGTGATATGAACCTTTATTATGCAGTCCATCGCTTTTATTACTTCCACATCACAAGATCGTATAAAGCTTATTTCTCCCACACCAATCAATCATACATATTTAGAGCAATTTTTATTGCTTTGCACCGACGACAACTTACTTGAAGGATCTCACTCAATCCATAGGTAGATATGGTGGACTCTCATGGCAAAACTGGTTTAAGGGTATTTGGAAGCACAAGTAGTATTTCTACTTGGTGCTGAGAATTTGGCTATCATGAGGGGAAAAGGCAAGCTCAACAAGTTAGAGGATCCATGACAACATACTTTATCTCAGTTATAAGAAAGACACAACTCATTACGTTGTCTTCCTTGTCCAACATCAACTCTTTAGCATGTCATATTTTAATGAGTGCTCCCAATCATAAAAGATGTCAATGATAATATATCTATATGTGAAAACCTCTCTTTCCTTATTACTTCATATTAATTGCAACAATGACCAAAGCTATGTCTTCCAACTCCCAACAATTTTAATCATCATACTCTTTCTATGTGAAGTCATTACTCTCAATAAGATCAATATGAACTTTTTGTTTCTTTTTATTCTTTTTCTCTTTTCTTTTATTCACCCAAGATCATCGCAAAATAATCAAGCCCTTGACTCAACACTAATATTTATTATATATAGCTCACGGACTCAATTACATAGAGAGATCATAAAGCAAAACTCAAAACTAGATCATGCCATAAACTTTATTCTACTAGATCAAGATACTACTAATAGGATTAAACTAAGAAAAATGGTAAAGATAGGAGTTGTGATTGTGATACGATACCGGGGCACCTCCCCCAAGCTTGGCAGTTGCCAAGGGGAGTGCCCATACCAATGTGATTATATCTCCTTGGTTGGTGAAGAAGGTGGAGGTGACGGATAATCGCACATCGAGCGTAAGAGGTCCTCCAGCTTGCGAATAATGCCCTTGAGTGCGACAATATGCTCCTTCAACAAAATATTTTCTTGTGTGAGATACTTGTTTTGAACACGAGACAACTCAATCATCTTGAATGCTTCGATCTCAGTTTGGGTAAGAAGGTTATGATCAATTTGAAGGGTGTCTTCTGCTGCTGGAGCTTGATCCTCCGTGGCCTTCTTGATCCTTTCATCCTTGTTGACCTTCATGGGTTCTTCCTTCTTCAGATCTATCTTCATTAGCCAAGCATCGTTGTCGCCATTGTTGGAGGAGGGAGACGACATGATGCCTAGCCTGGAAAACCCTAACAGAAAACAGCTCGAAACGAAAACAGAGGAGGTTTGCGTGATACGGGAGTCAAAACCTTCGGGAGAATATATAATGAATTTTTACCGAGCAAAATACGTAACGTGCAAGAAAACAGAGTCCGGAAAGCACACGAGGTGCTCACGAGGTAGGGGAGCGCGCCCACCACCCTTGTGGGGCCCTCTTGTCCTTCCCGGACTGCTACTTAATTTTCTATTTTTCTAAATATTCCAAAACGGAGAAATATTGCGTTAAAAATTGTTTTGGAGTCGGTTTACTTACCGTACCACATACCTATTCCTTTTCAGAGTATGAAACGTTCCGGAAAGTGTCTCTTATGTATTCCTCTGGGCTTATGGTTTCAATAATATTGGTTTCAACATTTATGGGATTACCTGAGATATAATGTTTGATTCTTTGACCGTTTACCACCTTCGGATTTGTGCCCTCGAAGTTGTTGATTTTTATGGCACTGGAACGATAGACCTCTTCGATAACATAGGGGCCTTCCCATTTAGAGAGAAGTTTTCCTGCAAAAAATCTTAAACGAGAGTTGTATAGCAATACATAATCACCTACATTAAACTCATGCTTTTGTATCCTTTTGTCATGCCATCTTTTAAGTTTTTCTTTAAACAACTTGGAATTTTCATAAGCTTGGGTTCTCCATTCATCAAGTGAGCTAATATCAAATAACCTCTTCTCACCGGCAAGTTTAAAATCATAGTTAAGCTCTTTAATAGCCCAATATGCCTTATGTTCTAGTTCGAGAGGTAAGTGACATGCTTTTCCACAGACCATTTTATACGGAGACATACCCATAGGATTTTTATATGCAGTTCTATAAGCCCATAATGCATCATTAAGTTTCTTGGACCAATTCTTTCTAGACCTATTAACAGTCTTTTGCAAAATTAATTTGAGCTCTCTATTGCTCAACTCTACTTGACCACTAGACTGTGGGTGATAAGGAGATGCAATTCTATGATTAACATCATATTTAGCAAGCATTTTACAGAAAGCACCATGAATAAAGTGTGAACCACCATCAGTCATTAAATATCTAGGGACTCCAAACCTCGGGAAAATAAATTCCTTAAGCATTTTAATAGAAGTGTTATGATCAGCACTACTAGTTGGAATAGCTTCTACCCACTTAGTAACGTAATCAACAACAACTAGAATATGTGTGTATCCATTAGAGGCAGGAAAAGGTCCCATATAATCAAAACCCCAAACATCAAATGGTTCAATAACAAGTGAATAATTCATAGGCATTTCTTGACGTCTACTAATATTACCAATTCTTTGACATTCATCACAAGATAAGACAAACTTACGGGCATCCTTGAAGAGAGTAGGCCAATAAAAACCAGATTGCAATACCTTATGTGCAGTTCTATCTCCAGCGTGGTGTCCTCCATAAGACTCAGAATGACACTTGCGTAGGATCTGTTCCTGTTCATGCTCAGGTACACAACGTCTAATAACACCATCTACTCCTTTATAAAGATGTGGGTCATCCCAAAAGTAATGTCTCAAATCATAGAAGAACTTTTTCTTTTGTTGGTATGTGAAGCTAGGTGGTATAAACTTAGCAACAATATAATTAGCATAATCATCATACCATGGAGTACTATGAGAAGTATTTATAACATTTAATTGTTCATCAGGAAAGTTGTCATTAATAGGTAGTGGGTCATCAAGAATATTTTCTAACCTAGACAGGTTGTCTGCAACGGGGTTCTCAGCTCCCTTTCTATCAACAATATGCAAATCAAATTCTTGTAGCAAGAGAACCCATCTAATAAGTCTAGGTTTAGCATCTTTCTTTTCCATAAGATATTTAATAGCAGCATGATCAGTTTGAATAGTTACTTTAGAATCAACAATATAAGATCTGAACTTATCACAAGCAAATACAACTGCTAAGAGTTCTTTCTCAGTAGTAGCATAATTTCTTTGAGCATTGTCTAGAGTCTTACTAGCATAATGAATAACATTTAATTTCTTATCAACTCTTTGCCCTAGAACAACACCTATAGCATAATCACTAGCATCACACATAATTTCAAAGGGTAAATTCCAATCAGGTGGCTGAACAACAGGTGCAGAGACTAATGCTTTCTTAAGTATTTCAAATGCTTCTACGCAATCATCATCAAAGACAAATGGTATATCTTTTTGCAATAAATTAGTCAGAGGCCGAGAAATTTTTGAGAAGTCCTTAATGAACCTCCTATAAAATCCAGCGTAACCAAGGAAACTTCTTATACCTTTGATGTCCTTGGGACATGGCATTTTTTCAATAGCATCAACCTTGGCTTTATCAACTTCAATACCTCTTTCAGAAACTTTGTGCCCCAAGACAATACCTTCATTAACCATAAAGTGGCACTTTTCCCAATTTAAGACAAGATTAGTTTCTTCACATCTCTGCAAAACTCGATCAAGATTGCTCAAGCAATCATCAAAAGAGGAACCATAGATGGAAAAGTCGTCCATGAAAACCTCACAAATCTGTTCACAAAAGTCAGAGAATATAGCCATCATGCATCTTTGAAAGGTAGCAGGTGCATTACATAAACCAAAAGGCATACGTCTATAAGCAAAAGTACTAAAAGGGCATGTAAAAGTAGTCTTTGATTGATCTCTAGCCGACACAGGTATTTGAGAGAAACCAGAATAACCATCTAGAAAGCAATAGTGTGTATGTTTGCATAATCTTTCTAGCATTTGATCAATAAAAGGTAAGGGGTAATGATCTTTCTTAGTAGCTTTATTTAATTTGCGGAAATCAATTAGCATCCTATAACCTGTGATAATTCTTTGTGGAATTAATTCATCTTTATCATTAGGAACAACAGTAATACCTCCCTTCTTAGGGACACAATGGACAGGACTTACCCACTCACTATCAGCAACGGGGTAGATTATACATGCCTCCAAAAGCTTTAGTATTTCTTTTCTTACCACTTCTTTCATTTTAGGATTTAGACGTCGTTGAGGATCACGAACTGGTTTGGCATCTGCTTCCAAATTTATTTTATGTTGACATAGGGTGGGACTAATGCCCTTAAGATCATCAAGAGTATATCCAATAGCAGCACGGTGCTTCTTCAGAGTTTTCAATAATCTTTCTTCTTCATGATCCGAAAAGTTAGCACTAATAATAACAGGATATATCTTCTTTTCATCAAGATAAGCATATTTAAGATTATCAGGCAAATGTTTGAGCTCAAACACGGGATCACCCTTGGGTGGAGGTGGATCCCCAAAAATTTCAACAGGCAAGTTGTGATGCAGAATAGGTTCCTGTTTAAAGAATACTTCATCTATTTCCCTTCTTTCTTTCATGAACATACCATTTTCATGGTCTAGCAAATAGTGTTCTAAAGGATCATTAGGAGGTACGACAATAGAAGCAAGACCAATAATTTCATCCTTACTAGATAATTCTTCCTCATGATGTTGTTTACTAAATTTAGAGAAATTAAACTCATGAACCATATCATCCAAACCAACAGTGACACTATTCTTAGTGCAGTCTATGGTAGCATTGACAGTATTTAAGAAGGGTCTACCAAATATAATTGGACAAAAGCTATCTTGCGGAGAAGTAAGAACAAGAAAATCAGTAGGATATTTAGTTTTCCCACACAAGACTTCAACATCTCTAACAATTCTAATTGGTGCAATAGTATCTCTATTAGCAAGTTTAATAGTAACATCAATATCTTCTAACTCAATAGGTGCAATTTCATTCTTAATTTCTTTGTATAAGTCATGAGGTATAACACTAGCACTTGCACCCATATCACATAAGCCATGATAACAATGATCTCCTATTTTAACAAAAATAACATGCACGCCTACCACAGGTCTATGTTTATCCTTATCACAAGGTTTAGCAATTCTAGCAGTTTCACCTTCGAACTGAATAACATGCCCATCAATATTATCAGACAAGAGATCTTTAACAATGGCAATATTAGGTTCTACTTTAACTTGCTCAGGAGGTGTATAAGTTCTAATATTGCTTTTACGAACAACAGTTGAAGCTTTAGCATGATCCTTTATTCTAACAGGGAAAGGTGGTTTCTCAATATAAGAAGTAGGAATAATAGGATCATTATAAGTGACAGTCTTTTCTTCAACTTTAATAGGTGCAACTACTTTTACTTCTATGGGAGGATGATATTTAAACCACTTCTCCTTAGGGAGATCAACATAACTAGCAAAAGATTCACAGAAAGAAGCTACTATCTCAGAGTCAAGTCCATATTTAGTGCTAAACTTACGGAAAATATCGGTATCCATAAAAGATTTAACACAATCAAACTTAGGTGTGATACCTAACTCTTTACCTTCGTCGAGGTCCCAATCTTCAGAGTTGCGTTTAATTCTATCCAATAAATTCCATCCAAATTCAATAGTCTTCATCATAAAAGAGCCAGCACAAGAAGTATCGAGCATGGTGCAATTGTTTTCAGAAAGCCGAGCATAAAAACTTTGCATAATTATTTCTCTTGAGAGCTCATGATTGGGGCATGAATATAACATTGATTTAAGCCTCCCCAAGCTTGAGCGATGCTTTCTCCTTCATGAGGCCAGAAATTATATATATAATTGCGATCATGATGAACAAGATGCATAGGATAATACTTTTGATGAAATTCCAGCTTCAATCTTTTATAGTCCCACGATCTCATATCATCACATATCCTATACCATATCAATGCATCTCCCTTCAAAGATAAAGGGAAGACCTTCTTCTTAGGAACATCATCGGGTATACCTGCAAGCTTAAATAATCCACAAACTTCATCCACATATATTAAGTGCTCATCAGGATGCTTTGTTCCATCTCCTGTAAAAGGGTTATCTAGCAGTTTTTCTATCATACCCGAAGGATACTCATAAGGAATTTCATTTTCAATAGGTTCAGTAGGTTGAGGAGCAACTCTTTACTCTACTGGTCGGGGTGAAGATACCCTGAACAAGCCCCTCAGAGAATTACTTTCCATAGTAACAAGTGACAGTAAATTTCAGCACACTATATAAATTTTTCCTTACCAAATTCCACTTACCAAAGGCGCTACACTCCCCGGCAACGGCGCCAGAAAAGAGTCTTGATGACCCACAAGTATAGGGGATCTATCGTAGTCCTTTCAATAAGTAAGAGTGTCGAACCCAACGAGTTGCAGAAGGAAATGATAAGCGGTTTTCAGCAAGGTATTCTGTGCAAGTACCGAAATAAGTGGTAACAGATAGTTTTATGATAGGATAAATTGTAACGAGCAACAAGTAACAAAAGTAAATAAAGTGCAGCAAGGTGGCCCAATCCTTTTGTAGCAAAGGACAAGTTGGAACAAACTCTTATAATAGGAAAAGCGCTCCCGAGGACACATGGGAATATCGTCAAGCTAGTTTTCATCACGTTCATATGATTCGCGTTCGATACTTTGATAATTTGATATGTGGGTGGACCGGTTCTTGGGTGCTGCTATTACTTGAACAAGCATCCCACTTATGATTAACCTCTATTGCAAGCATCCGCAACTACAACAAAAGTATTAAGGTAAACCTAACCATAGCATGAAACATATGGATCCAAATCAGCCCCTTACGAAGCAACACATAAACTAGGGTTTAAGCTTCTGTCACTCTAGCAACCCATCATCTACTTATTACTTCCCAATGCCTTCCTCTAGGCCCAAATAATGGTGAAGTGTTATGTAGTCGACGTTCACATAACACCACTAGAGGCTAGACAACATACATCTTATCAAAATATCAAACGAATACCAAATTCACATGACTACTCATAGCAAGACTTCTCCCTTATCCTCAGGAAGGAACGTAATTACTCACAAAGCATATTCATGTTCATAATCAGAGGGGTAATAATATGCATATAGGATCTGAACATATGATCTTCCACCAAATAAACCAACTAGCATCAACTACACGGAGTAATCAACACTACTAGCAACCTACTAGCACCAATCCCGGACTTTGAGACAAGAATTGGATACAAGAGATGAACTAGGGTTTGGAGATGAGATGGTGCTGGTGAAGATGTTGATGGAGATTGCCCTCTCCCGATGAGAGGAGCATTGGTGATGACGATGGTGATGATTTCCCCCTCCGGGAGGGAAGTTTCCCTGGCAGAACAGCTCTGCCGGAGCTCTAGATTGGATCCGCCAAGGTTCCGCCTCGTGGCGGCGGAGTCTCGTCCCGAAAAGTTCCTTCTTATTTTTTTCTCATCGAAAGACCTCATATAGGAGAAGATGGGCGTCGGAGAGCCACCAGGGGGCCCACGAGGTAGGGGGGCGCGCCCTAGTGTCACAGCCCTAGTTCAGGCCTTGCCTGCCTTTGCATTAGCCTCCATGCATCATGTCTAAATTTTATTAACTTTGAAATGGGGGCTGATAAACCCTAGCAGCAAATGAAACTCAACTAGGGTCCAAATAAAATATTTTTCAATGAACCTGAAATGCCCTTCTAAAAATGTTCATCATCTTTGCCTTGGTCTAGAACCTCTGACAAAAATGGTGCACATATTACTAGGACATCATAGGGTCACTGAATTGAATCATACTCTATTTGCATTTGGGCATTTAAATGCTATATAATATTTTAAATGCTCAAATAATCATAAACTAAAATGTTTGCTGTTGGTTATATTCCAACCAGTGGCATTGAGCAGTTTCATGATTTTTGGATCTGTTTAAGTATTTTTAATAAAGCTCTAAAGACTACAGAATAATAGAAAACAGAACAAAATAAAACAGAACAGAACTCACCTGACTTACCTGGGCAGCCCAATATGCAGCCACCTGGCCGGCCCAGCCCACCAGAGGGCAGAGCCGTCTTCCTCCTCCTGCCAGTAGGCAGAGGGGAAGCGTGGTGCGCGCGCCTGCGTCCCCGGCCACCTCCTTCTTGCCCTCCCTCGACCTGATCCGCGTCTGGAGACGCCCGAGGCCCCTTCTCACTTTCCCCTCGCTCTCTGCTCTCTCCCTCGGTTTCTAGTCCCCTCTCCTGAGCAGACTCGAACGCGCTGTCGGCACCGTCGTCGTTCACCATGGCCACCGGCCCTTCCTCACCCCTCCTCCATGCCCACGAGCTCAGAGACGACCCGATGCTCCTCCAAGGCGAAGCACATGAGATCGGACGAACCACAGCGACGCCATCGACCCGTCGTCACCGCGCACCGCCGTCGTACATCGCCGGCTCCGATTCGGCGCATCCAGAGCTTCCCTGACTTCGCCGTCTTCCCCGCTAGCCCCCCGAGCTCTCCTACGTTTCCCCTCTCTCCCTGTGGTTTTCCCGCGCTGTAGCCGTGCTAGCCACCGTACCGAGCACCGCCGTCTGCCATGGACGCCGGGTATGGCGCTGCCGTGTTGCTGCGCTCAGTCCGATGAGCCTAGAGAGCTCCTAGCTGCCCGAGGAGTCCGCATAGCCCCTTAGCCAGCCCCTAGCGCTCCGTAGCCTCGCTCCGCCCAAACTCGTAGCTCCGGCCGCCACCCAAGTGGTCGCCGCCATCGACCCCGGCCTCCCTATGCCCAGCTGCATGCGCCCCTAGATGCGCGGGAGCACGGGCTCCCTCCTGGTGCCCTCAGCGCAACGAGTTGCGGCCTGTAGCGCCGCCCCGACCAACTCCGGCGAGATCCCGCCGCTGCTGTGGTCACCGGCGTCACCTGCTGACATGGCGCCCGTTTATTTAGCACTAATAACCCCGCTAAACACCCCTAGGGCCACTGCCAAGTGGGCCCACGCCCCTGCTAATTTAGGTTAAGCGCTAACTAAACTTAGTTAGCCCTGTTAAATACTGACATGTGGGCCCAGGGCCTTAACCAGTCTAGATTAGTATTAGTTTAGAGCTAATTAACTTAGGTTAATTAGTTTGTCACTGACCAGTGGGCCCCACTGGTCAGGTTTGACCTGGACGGCTCCTGTTGACCTGCTGACGTCAGCATGACCCAATGCTGACGCAGTAATACATTTTCTGGATTTATTAATAATCAGTAAATCCCAGAAAATATCCAAAACTTTGAAAAATCATAGAAATTAATCTATAGCTGCAAATGAAATAAATTATATATGAAAAATTATAAGAAAAATCCAAAGAATCTGAATATGGCATTTTCATGCATGTTTGAACAACTTAACCTCACTGTTTAGTCCAAAACATGATAATGCTCTATTTGAATTCATAGCTTGAATTTGAATTTGAACCTAGTGTTCAAACCAACTCCATTTAACTTGTTGCTAGTTGCATTAGCTCAATCAATAGCATATTGCCATGTCATAATCATGCATCATATTGTTGCATCGCATTGATTGTGTTCTTCCTTGTTTGCCGGTAATTGTCCCCTCTCAGTAGACGCTGCTCCGACGCTGTGATCATTGACACTGATGAAGACTCAATGTTATCTTCAGAAGTGCCAGGCAAGCAAAACCCCCTTGTTCATTCCGATACAATCCCACTCTCTCGCTCCTGCTCCCTTTTACTGCATTAGGACAACACCGTTTCAACTGTTACATTCTGCGGTAGCTGAACCCCTTTCCTCTGCATGACCTGTCATTGCCACAATAAATAGATGAAACCCACTAGCATGAGTAGGAATTGTTTGAGCCCTGATGTGCCTACTCATTCATGCTTGTTGTCATGCCTGCTACTGCTTGGAGTTGAGTCCGGTCTGATTCACCGGGAATGAATTGGAACGTGGTGAACATGTCCTACCGTTGAGAGCTAAGTGTGTGAACACGATTTGGTAAAGGTAGCGGTGAGAGGCCATGTAGGAGTACATGGTGGGTTGTCTCATTGCAGCCGTCCTCAGGAACTGAGTCCTGTGTTTGTGATCCATGAACAGTTACTACCACACATTGGGTTCCGGTAACTCGGCCCCCCTCGGCTTATTAATCAACTCGATCTCTGTCCAGGAGTTGCAACTAGTTTCTGGTGTTTGTAGGTAGTGTTAGTAGTCTACCAAGTGGCACCCGGTAGAGGTGGGCTTGGGACAGACTAGGCATAGTGGCATGGTGTACCAAGTGGCACCCGGATGGTGGGCTTGGGAACCCTGCACACATCGTTTGGGGCTGTGAGCGACACCCAGGCCGGATCTCCTTGCGGATGGAACCCGAATAGGCGATAAACCTGGACTAGAGACTTGTTGGTTAGTCAGGTCATGGCCGACTCCCTCGCCCGGCTTCCGCTTGAAGGTTGCCGAGGTACATGACGTGTACAGGGCGATAAGTGGCGAGAGCGTGTGTGAAGAAGTACACCCCTGCAGGGTTATCATTATCTATTCGAATAGCTGGATTCCTCGGATATGGAAACTTGGACCCCTTGCATAGTTCATAGACAAAGTGAAAGTGGATACTCTAAAATGCGCAAGATAAGCATGAGTGCTATGGATGGCGTTCTCGTAGGAAGACGGGAGTGGATCCATAGTGGTGTATTGATATGGTGAATATGTGGACTCGTGTGCGCCACCTCAAAAGAGTTACTTGCAGTCGTAGTTCAGGATAGCCACCGAGTCAAAGCTAGCTTGCTGCAGTTAAACTCCACCACCCCCTTTGTTGATACCGATGCATATGTAGTTAGTTCTGATGTAAGTCTTGCTGAGTACATTTGTACTCACGTTTGCTTTGTTGGAAATATGCCCCAGAGGCAATAATAAAAGGATTATTATTATATTTTCTTGTTCATGATAATTATCTTTTATTCATGCTATAATTGTGTTATCCGGAAATCGTAATACATGTGTGAATACATAGACACCAACATGTCCCTAGTAAGCCTCTAGTTGACTAGCTCATTGATCAACAGATAGTCATGGTTTCCTGACTATGGACATTGGATGTCATTGATAACGAGATCACATCATTAGGAGAATGATGTGATGGACAAGACCCAATCCTAAGCATAGCACAAGATGGTGTAGTTCGTTTGCTAGAGCTTTTCCAATGTCAAGTATCTTTTCCTTAGACCATGAGATCGTGTAACTCCCGGACACTGTAGGAGTGCTTTGGGAGTACCAAACGTCACAACGTAACTGGGTGACTATAAAGGTATACTACGGGTATCTCCGAAAGTGTCTATTGGGTTGACACGGATCGAGACTGGGATTTGTCACTCTGTATGACGGAGAGGTATCTCTGGGCCCACTCGGTAATGCATCATCACAATGAGCTCAAAGTGACCAAGTGTCTGGTCACGGGATCATGCATTACGGTACGAGTAAAGTGACTTGCCGGTAACGAGATTGAACGAGGTATTGGGATACCGACGATCGAATCTCGGGCAAGTAACGTACCGATTGACAAAGGGAATTGCATACGGGGTTGCTTGAATCCTCGACATCGTGGTTCATTCGATGAGATCATCGAGGAGCATGTGGGAGCCAACATGGGTATCCAGATCCCGCTGTTGGTTATTGGCCGGAGAGCCGTCTCGGTCATGTCTATGTGTCTCCCGAACCCGTAGGGTCTACACACTTAAGGTTCGGTGACGCTAGGGTTGTAGAGATATGAGTATGCAGTAACCCGAAAGTTGTTCGGAGTCCCGGATGAGATCCCGGACGTCACGAGGAGTTTCGGAATGGTCCGGAGGTGAAGAATTATATATAGGAAGTGCAGTTTCGGCCATCGGGAGAGTTTCGGGGGTCACCGGTGTTGTACTGGGACCACCGGAAGGGTCCTGGGGGTCCACTGGGTGGGGCCACCTATCCCGGAGGGCCTTGTGGGCTGAAGTGGGGAGGGGAACCAGCCCCTGGTGGGCTGGTGCGCCCCCCCTTGGGCCCCCCATGCGCCTAGGGTTGGGAACCCTAGGGGAGGGGGCGCCTCCACTTGCCTTGGGGGGTAATCCACCCCCTTGGCCGCCGCCCCCCTAGGAGATCCCATCTTCTAGGGCCGGCGCACCCCCTAGGGTGCGTATATAAAGGGGGGAGGGCAACACACCCCAAGTCTTGGCGCCTCCCTCTCCCCTACTACACCTCTCCCTCTCGCAGAAGATCGGCCAAGCCCTGCTGCGTTCACTGCTGCATCCACCACCACTGTCGGGTGGTAGGTGCGACATATGCCAATGGGTGGCTTATCATTGTGGGAGCCAGTAAGACGTCGCCGGTGCCTAGAAACGGGATGAGGCGAAGACATGCACACCGGCGAATCTTACCCAGCTTCGGGGCTCTCCGTGGAGATAACACCCCTACTGCTGCTCTGCGGGGTCTCCGCATGATCACTAGATGGACAAGCAGCTACACAATGCTCCTTGAGCTGTTCGGTGGGAGGAGGAAGAAGGGCACGACTAGCTCGCTTCCTCTCCTTGTGAGGTGTCTAGAACTAGCAGGGGGTCGAACCCTTTGCATCGGTGCCCCGGGGGGTTTATATAGGCCTACCCCCGGGGGTACAATGGTAATCCAACTGGGCGCGGGGCCCAGCCGTCTGTGACTGCGCTCGCCGGCTTCTGTGCCGGCTGCTGGGGCCCGCCGACTGGTGGGTCCCGCCGGATGCCGGCCCCTTGGTCGACAGGCAGGCCCCACTGTCCAGGACCTGGTCGGCGGCTGGTCACTGTTGCTCCATCTTGGTGACGTGGGCTTCGTCGTGGTAGGCGCGGCTACAGTGCCGCCGCTCGTCGGGCGATCGCTGTAGCCTCACCGCGTCTTGTCTCCTTAATGGGGCGTCTCCTTCGAGGGAGGCAGCAAGCCGGCTGCGGGGAGCCGGCTCTGTCTTGGGCCGACTGGGGGGAGGCGTGGCTGCCTTCGGGTGTCTCTCTGCCCGAAGGGGCCCACCGTCTATGGGCTGCGCTGGCGGCCCATCGTGGGTGACACCAGGGTCAACATGGCAACAATGCCGTGCCGGATGGGTCATGCCCACTCCGTACGGCGCACTGTGCCGGGCGTGCTCCGGGATTTGGGGGTGGCAGGCTTCACTGTAGCCACGCCCCGTCACATCGCCGCTAGGTGGGTGCAAACTTTGAGGGTATGGTCTCGACCGCTTTATGGGAGCCGGCTTCTTGGAGTCGGCCTTCTCGCGGCCGGCTTCTCGAAGTCGGCCCTCCCGTGGCTTTCTTCATGAGGGCTAAAGTCGGGCCGCCTTTCGAAAGCCGGCCTGGGTGACAGCCAGCAAGGGGAAGGCGGCCCCATGTCTTGGATTCTTGAGAGCCGGACGGGCTCGTAATTTTTTCAGAAGGGCCAGGGGAAGCCGGCTAGGCTACCCATGGCTATTTACTCCTATAGTAGTCCCCGAAGCTGATCGAGCTTCGAGGCGGACAAAGGGACAAGAAGCTTGGTCAGCTTCCTATCCTGAAGAGCCGGCTTTGCGGGTGTATGCCGATTTCGGGGAGCCCTGCGTCTGGCAGGCGGGAAAGTGGTCGACCCACGTGCTGACCGCGGGTCCTGCCGCGGGCCACGTGGCAGCGAGACCCTGCCGGCGCTCGCGCGCGACGGGACGCCGCCGCAGGCCCGGGCCAACCACTCCTAGGCCTCGGCCCGAACGCAGATCTTCTGCGGCCCAGGTGGACCGCTCGCCTTCCCACGGCGATTTTATTTCGCCGTTAGGGCGTAATAACCACGGGACGTGGGGGAGTGGGCACGATCGATCCCCACGTTTCCCCACGCCGCGCCTCCTCGGCTCCGCCACGCGAGCCTATAAGTAGGGGGAGAAGGGGGAGAGACAGAGGTTCGCACACTCTCTCTTGCTCCGCCCCTTCTCGTCCTCCTTTCTTCCTCTTGTTGCCGCCGCAGCCTCTCGTCTCGGCGCCGCTGCACCGCCACATCGTCTTGCTCCCATGGCGCTGTCGAGCTCGTGGGACGGCTCCAACGTCCATGAGGACCATGTTGAGTTCCTCCGCCAGACTCGACGCCTGCCCGACGCCAACCTCGTGCGGGTCCGCCTGGCGCCAGAGACAGAGATCTCGCCGGCGCCGGAGGAGGGCGAGCGGGTCGTCTTCCGCTCGCACTTCCTGCACGGCTTCGGCCTTCTGGCGAGCGGATTCCTGTGCTCCTTCCTCGAGTTCTACAATCTTCAGCCGCATCATCTCACGCCCAACGCAGTGATGCTGCTGTCGGCCTTCGTCTCTCTCTGCGAAGGTTTCTTGGGGCTGCTCCCCATGCTGGAGCTCTGGGGGGAATTCTTCCAGAGCAAACTCGGCACCGTCGTCGCTGGCGTGCCCGCCCCCTGCGGGGCCTTCATTGCCATGAGGAGGGCGGGCGAGAACAACCCGTTCCCGCCCATCCCCCTGATCCAGTCGGTGAAGATCTAGCAGAAGTCGTACTTCTACGTGAAGAACGTCGCCCAGCAAGGAGACCACGTCAACCTGCCGGCTTACGTAGCCGGCCCGCCGGCTGGGAGGCAGCCCTCATGGAGTTTCCGGTCCCGGTCACTGTCTCAGGCTGGGAACGCTGCCGTCTCCCGGCTTCGGGTGATGATCCAATCGGAAGGCCTGAGCGGGGCCGACTTGGTGGCCGCCTTCATGGAGCACCGGATATCTCCTCTCCAAAGCCGGCCCCACATGATGTGTCAGATGAGCGGCCGCTTCGATCCAAGCCTGCTGAGCACTAGGGAGATGCCTCATGCGGAGGTGTCATACATGGTGAATTATATCTCCAATTGCAAGCTCGCCGAGGACTGGCGATACGGCAAGGCGCCGTATTCTCGCGCCAACCCTCCGCCCGTGGTAAGCTTTACTCTCTTTCTTCTTTTTGTTGGTAGCCGGCTTTATGATGGCCGGCTTATGATTGGTCGGTTCTTCTTAGCAGAACCCCCTTCTTCCGCCGACGACCGGGGCAGCAGGGATAGAGCGCGAGTACGCCCCCGACCACACGGCGGACGATGTCGACGACCCAGATTTGGGGGCGGCCGCCATGGAAGACGCCGTCGTGGGGGACGACGCCGAGCCCGGAGGTACAAGGCTCACCGCCAGCTTCGAGGACTGGCCGGATGACGCCGAAGCCAAAGTCGCCCCGCGTCGCCAGCCGGCGGCCGACCATCAAGGCGCGGGCTCGTCCACCATGCCGGCTGCCAGTGGCGGCGCTCAGAAGCGCCGAGCCGCGTCAATCCTCTTCGGCAGTCGACCGAAGAAGTCCAAAGCCTCCACCGCGGCGACAAAATGAGATGAGGCGGCCGCGAAGGCGGCCCGCTTCCGCAAGGCGGTGAAGCAGCCTCAGGCGGTCTCTGCGTAAGTCGTCGATTGCCTCGTCGCATGCTCTTCATCATTCTCTTTTTGTTCGAACATCCTTCTTAACTTTTTCCCGCTCGCTGGACAGGGCGCCGCTTTCCCTTGAGCGGGGTCCGGGCGCCTCCGTAGTTGGGCCGAGTGGAGGGTCTTCGAGCTCCCGCCGCATGGACCCCCGCGCCGACCTCAGGGAGGCCACAGAGCGGAACGCTCGTGAGGCGCGGGAGGAGCGCGAGGCGGCAGAAAAAGCAGCCGCCTAGGCGGCGAGGGAGCAGGCCGACGCGGTAGCCAAGGCCCAGGCGGAGGCGGCGACCGCGGAGATGGAGGCGGAGGGTTCGCGCAACCAGCCTCCGCTGCTCGCCATTCCCCTCCGAGCCGTGGCCCCTGACACCCCATTGCCCTTGGCGGAGGAAATCGTCCAAGACCCGCCGCTGATGGAGAGGAGGGAGGACCCCGTGGCCTTCGCGAGGAGAGCGCCGCCAGCGACGCCAACCGGAGCGGGCCAAGGTGGCCAATCATTAGCGGCGCCAGAGGAGCCGGCCGGGGGTGAGCCGGAGGACAGAGCCGGCCTCGAGGTGCGGCCTCGAGGTGCAGCCGGTGACGTGCCGGCGCGCAGGGGGAGGCGCCGCTCCGCCGGAGTCGCCCCGAGTTGCGGGCGCCGGTCAATCGGCGGAGGCTCTGGAGATGGCCAGCACCGCCACGTCCGAGTGGACTCCTAGTGGGGGGACTGGCGAGCTGAATGTTGCGGCTCAAGAGGTCCGGAGCCGGCTTCAAGCTCAGGCCGCCCTGCTGCAGCAGTACACCCAGGAGTTCCTGTCAACGCGGGCCGCCATCCGGGTGAGTCTTTCATTCTTGGCCGCTTTGGTCTCTTGATTTCTTCCGTGGGGGCGCGTTAGCGCACCCACTGGGTGTAGTCCCCGAGATTCGGGCAGACTGCTGCGCAGTCGGGTCGAATCTTTCTTGACGACTACCTTATTTTTGCTTCCTGTCTGAACTTCCAGGAATATCATAACTCCCGTGCTGCCGCCTTCAACTCCCAGGCTCGGGAGTTGGGTCGGAGGACCGACGACCTGGCCGACAGCCGAAGTAAGTGCTTGATTTTGTCTGTCTCCTGTGGGGGCGCGTCAGCGCACCCACTGGGTGTAGTCCCCGAGATTCGGGCCGACTGCTGAGCAGTCGGGTTGGATCTTTCTTGACGACTTTTTCCTTATTGGTTTTTCTTTTTCTTTGTCTTCAGGGGCCAACGCCGACTTGAGGAAGGAGCTCGGCGAAGCGCAGGCCGCCCTTCATACCAAGGATGGCGAGTACGCTGCCTTGGTCCAGGAGCGTGACCGCCTGGCCAAGAAGCTGGCTGACCAAGAGAAGAGCCACAAAGCGGCCCTGCAGAAAGCGCAGGATAGCGAGGCCGCCCTGAAGGCAGAGTTTAAGACCGAGGCGGCAAGCTGGGCTGAGACCCGGCGAGCACTGGATGAAGGCTTCGGCCGCATCGAGGACTTGATCGACGGTAAGCTGCCTTGCTCGCCTCTCTCCTACCCCTTGGCGCCTGGTTTTTGGCCTGACTCGTGCTGCTGCCTGTTTTTTGTGCGGACTACTTTCCCGGCTACTCCGCCTTCGCCGCCCAAAGCATCGAGGCCCATCGCGAGGCGCGCCGTCAGGCGGGGGCCAACATCGCGCCGGACGCGAACTAGACGCTTAAGGAGCAGCTCTTGGCTATCCAGGCGCGGTTGCAGCCGGCTCATCGGATGGTTCGCCGGCTCCAACGTGCCGGGGCGCAGGTGTTGGCCGCCCTCTGGCCCGGCAAGACGATCCCCCGCACCCCAAGCCGGACTGCCGACTGGCTGGAGGTCGCAGTCGATCTCTTTGAAGCTTGGAAGGCGTCGGCGGCCCGTCTTGGAGCCGGGCGGGCGTTGGATTTCGTTCGGGCTTGGTACCCAGGGCTGAACCTGGACCAGCTGCGCACTTGGCGGCTGGAGGCCGACGCGGAGCTGGAGGAGGTTCGGCCGGCTATCGCCCAGCGTGCTTCGATGATCACCGAGTGCACCGACATCAGTGTCTTTGCACCTGAAATCAATGATGACGGCATTGCCCAGCCGGAGGAGTGGTTCGGGCTGGACCCGGCGGTGGGCGAAGACTCGGCCGAGGAGATCGCCTCCAGCGACGAGGGTGAGGATGATGAAGAAGAGGACGGCGAAGACGTCGAGCCGGCTAGTGGAACAACCGGCCGGCCTCAAGCTGACCGTGCCTCCAGCAACGAGGCGCGTGGAAGCGCGCCCTCTGCGGGAGGCGGTGATCAAGCTGAGGTTCGCCAGCCGGCCGCTCCTTCAGCCGGCACAACCGTCTCCGCCGACCAGCCCGGCTCGTCGGTCGCTCCGCCAGCTTGACCCGCCGTCCTTATTTTTCCTGCTTGTTGCCTTTTGAACAATCTTTATTAAGCTTTCGCAGTTCCACCCACTGGGGGTGTATCCAAACTATGTTGAATGCTGGCCTCTTGGAGGTCTTTTATGTAAATATTATTATTATGTGCATGTTTGGTTTCCATTCGCGTATGCTTTTTATCCTTAGGCTTTTTCCTTTGCCGCCTTCCCTCTTTGGGGAGGCAAGTACTCGAGCTTTCTTGGATTGAAGTGAAGTGAATGGAAACCGGCCGGCCGGCTACTCTGGTAGCCCGTCGGCGGTGGGAGAAAAACCGGCTTTTGTTATATTAGTCCGTTAGTCCCTAGCCGTTTTTCGTGTGGCCGCCCGTTCCTGCCTTTAACTCTTGCCAGCTGGACAGCCGATTCTTCGAACTGCGACTTTTGGCAAGAGAAGGCTTGGGAGCCGGCACACTACTTGTCTGACTGCGGGTAGGACTTCTAATATAACTCCAGTCGGCCAGTCCCCGAGCCGACTAGTCGAACCCGGTGCCGGACGGGACAAGTAAATGAAATGACAAGGTCATAAGCATGATACTTTTCATTTATAGATAAAAGATGGCAGTCCCCGAGCCCTCCTCAGGGGGCCTATTGTCTCAAACTTAGTACAAAAGTTAGCGTGATACATACTGCATTTCAGCTGTAAAATCTTCGAAGGAGGTTGGCGTTCCATGGTCGTTCCGACTCCTTGCCGAAGTCATCTCTCTTTCGTGCCTTCGGCTTCTACGCGTCGATCAGGTAGTAGGAGTCGTTGCCTAAGGCTCTGCTGATGACAAAGGGGCCTCCTAAGGGGCCGAGAGCTTGTGCTGGCCGGCTGTTCGCTGGATCAGCCGGAGCACAAGATCGCCCTCTTGGAAGGATCTTGGCTTGACCTTCCGGCTGTGGTAGCGGCGCAGGCCCTGCTGGTAGATGATAGACCGGCTGAGGGCTAACAGCCGACTTTCTTCCAGCAGGTCGACGCCGTCTTCTCGTGCTTCCTTGTCCTCCGCTTCCGTGTACATGGTTACTCGAGGCGAGTCGAACTCGATGTCAGTTGGGATGACCGCCTCGGCACCATACACAAGGAAGAAAGGGGTGAAGCCGGTTGACTTGTTTGGTGTAGTGCGCAGACTCCAGAGGACAGCCGGCAGCTCATCGAGCCAACAGCCGGCTGAACGCTCCAGTGGTACGACCAGTCGGGGCTTGATGTCGGAGAGGATGAGGCCGTTGGCTCGCTTGACCTGGCCGTTTGACTGCGGGTGGGCGACGGACGCTAAGTCCAGCCGGATACCTTGGGCTGCGCAGAAACGCGCCAAGGCTCCTTTGGCAAAATTCGTGCCATTGTCGGTGATGATGCTGTGTGGCACGCCGTACCGAGTTGTTATGTCTGCGATGAATGTCATAGAAGTCGGCCCATTCAGCTTCTTGATCGGCTTTGCCTCAATCCACTTGGTGAATTTGTCCACGGCGACGAGCAGATGCGTCATGCCGCCGCGCGCCGTCTTGAATGGGCCCACCATGTCCAGTCCCCAAACGGCGAAGGGCCAAGTGAGGGGAATGGTCTTGAGTGCCGAAGCCGGCATGTGTTGCTTGGAGCTGAAGAGTTGGCACCCCTTGCAATATTTAACTAATTCTTTGGCGTCATCCAAAGCAGTCGGCCAGAAGAAACCATGACGGAAAGCTTTGGCGACGAGTGATCTTGAAGCCGCGTGGTGGCCGCATTCTCCTTGGTGAATGTCTCTGAGGATTGCAATGCCCTTCTCTTGCTCGACGCACCGTTGGAGGACTCCAGTGACACTGCGCTTGACGAGTTCTCTGTTGACGATTGTGTATGCTCCAGCTCGACGTTGGACTTGTCTTGCCTCTGTTTCGTCAGCCGACAGATCTTGGTTTACTAGAAAGTTGAGGATGGACTGAGCCCATGACGGAGCCGCGACTTCTCCTACTGCCAATGTGGCTACTGCCACCAGGGTGGGCGGGCTGGGTGGTGAAATGCTGGAGTCGGCTGCCTGCTGTTGTGCTGGTGCAGTCCCCGGGCCGGCTACCGCAGTCCCCGAGCCGGGTGTGGCAGTCCCCGAGCCGGTTGCCGAAGTCCCCAGGTCGGCTACGGAAGTCTCGGGGTCGCCTGCTTGGTTCTTCGAGCCGGACCCGGCCGCGTCGGGGTCAGGCGGCACGAAGATGGAATCGGACTCTGGAGACGGCTTGATAGATGGCTTGAGGAGGCGTTGTAGAGCGACGCCGGTTGGTATTGCTTGCCGAGTAGAGCCTATTCGAGCCAGGGCATCGGCTGGCTCGTTGTCGGCTCGCGGTATATGGAGGAACTCGCATCCTTCAAAGTATCCGCTGAGTTGTTGAACCAGGAAGCGGTAGCTTGCCATATTTGCGTCCTTGGCGTCCCAGTCGCCGGATGATTGCTGGACCACCAAGTCCGAGTCGCCATAACATAGGATCCGGCAGATGCCGAGTTCCTTGGCAAGCCGGAGCCCGTGTATGAGCGCCTCGTACTCGACCACGTTGTTGGAGGCGGCAAAGTGAATTTGCAGCATGTGTCTGAGCTTGTCGCCTTTGGGAGAGGTAAGGACGATGCCGGCTCCCAAGCCGGTGCGCATCTTGGACCCGTCAAAGTGCATGCGCCAATGGGTGGAGTCGGGAGCCGGCGGCAGGTACTGGGTCTCGGCCCAGTCGATGAGGAAGTCGGCCAGTGCTTGGGACTTGATGGCGGTGCGGGGCTGGTAGAAGATTGTGTAAGGGGCCAGCTCGATGGCCCACTTCGCCACCCGGTCGGATGCGTCCCGGCTGCCTATGATCTCGGCCAGCGGGGCGGTGCATACGACCGTGACGGGATGCTCTTGAAAGTAGGGCTTCAGCTTCTTGGCAGTGAAGTACACGCCGTAACACATCTTCTGGTAGTGCGGGTAGTTCTACTTTGAAGCGGACAACACCTCGCTCAAATAATACACCGGCCTCTGGACCAGCTGGGCTCGGCCTTCTTTTGGGCGTTGGACTACGATGACGATGCTGACCACCCGCCTGGTTGCAGCAATGTAAAGGAGCATGGGCTCTTTCTCAGTCGGCGCCGCCAGGACGGGCGGCGTGGCCAGCATCTTCTTCAGCTCGTGAAAAGCTTGGTCGGCCTGGTCGTTCCACTCGAAGTGAGTGCTCTTCTTCATGAGGCGGTAGAGGGGGAGAGCCTTCTCTCCGAGCCGGCTGATGAAGCGGTTCAAGGAGGCCAAGCATCCGGTGAACTTTTGGATGTCTCGAAGCTTGGTGGGGATCGCCATTCTCTCGATGGCCTTGATCTTCACAGGTTTGCATTCGATGCCGCGTTCGGAGACCAGGAAGCCTAGGAGCTGGCCGACGGGCACTCCGAACACGCATTTCTCGGGGTTGAGCTTGATTTGGAACCGGCGTAGGTTCTCAAACGTTTCCTTGAGGTCTCCCAGCAAGGTGCCGCGCTTCTCCGTCTTCACCACAATGTCGTCCACATAGACGTGAGCGTTTCTGCCGAGTTGCTTGAGGAGGCACTTCTGCATGCAACGCTAAAAAGTAGCACCGGCATTTCTCAAGCCGAATGTCATAGTCAGGTAGCAGAAGGCTCCAAATGGCATGATGAAGGCAGTCTTCAGGCGGTCGTCCGGATCTAGCTTTATCTAGTGATATCCTGAGTAAGCATCCAAGAAACTCAACAACTCGCATCCGGCTGTGGAGTCTATCACTTGGTCAATCCTTGGCAGGGCAAAGGGATCTTTGGGGCAGGCCTTGTTGAGGCTTGTGTAGTCTATACACATGCGCCACTTGTTGTTCTTCTTTAGCACGAGGACCGGGTTGGCGAGCCACTCTGGAAAGAAAACTTCCATAATGAAGCCGGCTGCCAGAAGCTGGGCTATCTCCTCCCCTACAATCCTGCGTTTCTCCTCCGACAGTCGGCGAAGGGGTTGTTTGACTAGCTTTGCGTCTTCTCGGACGTGTAGTTTGTGCTCGGCGAATTTCCTCGGAACACCGGGCATGTCCTTGGGGGACCATGCAAAGACGTCCCGATTCTCACGGAGGAAATCGGCGAGCTCGCCTTCCTATTTGCTGTTCAGGTTTGCCCCGATGATGGCAAACCTCTCTGGGTGCTCGGGGTCAAGAGGTATCTTCTTCGTCTCCTTGGCCGGCTGGAAAGATCCTTGAGCATCATGCTCCTTGGGGTCGGGGGACACGGCCGACTGTGTCAGGACCCCGACTCAATGCCACATCGATCTAGCATGTAACACCTCGTATCACTTTGCGGCCTCACGCACGGTATCCCCACGGGTGTCGCTTTACCTTTGCCCGGGACCGTTTGCGCCTTTTGGCACACGTATATGATGGTGTCGCTAGCATCCATATGATAAAGAGCCCGGGCTGACATGGCTAGTCGTAAACCCAAAGTGGCACTAACTTACAGGGACAGGCATCCATGACCCAGCATCGAACGTGTCGGTCATCAGCGAGTGAATCCAGGCTGTAGCACTGGGCTAACAGGACTCCGGTGAACCGGGCTTTAGCGGGCTAACAGGACTCCGGTATTCATCGCGTGACATTTCGCCGAAGGGACAGACACAGGATCGAAGAAGGACACATGCCGGCCAGCCTAAGTGTTCCGGAGCAGTAGCAAGCTACCAGGGCTCAGTGGAAGCACTAGGAGACATTTCCCGGTAAGAGAGGCTACTAAGAATAAACAACTAGATAGTCAGATCCCACACATAGCAATACACATTACACGTACGCATAACATGCAAGTATGTGCTGTACAACATGGCATCACAGCATAACTCAACAATCATATAGATAAAGGCTCAGAAGGGCCATCATAGCATTTATTGCAAACAGGGGTCACAAAACCCATCATACAGAGCATACAAGCAACAAGCGGAAGCATTACATGTCTGGGTACAGACACCTACAAATGAAAAAGGCTGAAGAGCCTGACTATCTACAACATCCGATCAAGATCGTAGCTGAGGTACAAGCTACTCGTCGAAGTCCACGGAACACTAATAAGACCGAAGTCTCCATTGCAAAAACATAAATAAAGCAACATGAGTACAAAGGTACTCAGCAAGACTTACATCAGATCCTATCATACATGCATTTGTATCAAGAGGGTAATGTGGGGTTTAGTTGCAGCAAGCCAGCTTTGACTCTGTGGCTATCCTGTTCTACGACTACCAGAAACTCTTGAGGTGATATGGCGCACACGAGTCCACTAATCACCACACAATACACTACTATGGATTCATCCCCGTCTCCCTACGGGAAGGCCATCCATAGCACTCACACTTGTCTTGAGCATTTTAGAGTATCCACTTCAAGTTGTCTATGTACCATGTAAGCATCCAAGAAGTCCATAACCGCGGACCCGGCTATTCGAATAGATCATGTTAACCCTGCAGGGGTGTACTTCTTCACACACGCTCTCGCCACTTACCGCCATGTACATGTCATGTATCTCGGCAACCTTCAAGCGGAAGCCTGGCGAGGGTGTCGGCCACGACCTGACTAACCACACAAGACTCTAGTCCAGGTTTATCGCCTATTCGGGTTCCATCCGCAAGGAGATCCGGCCGGGGTGTCGCTCACGGCCCCAAACGATGTGAGCAGGGTTCCCAAGCCCACCATCCGGGTGCCACTTGGTACACCGTGCCACGTGTGCCTAGTCTGTCCCAAGCCCACCCTGCCGGGTGCCACTTGGTAGAAAAATAGCACTACCTACAAACACCAGAAACTAGTTGCGACTCCTGGACAGAGATCAAGTCGGTTAATAAGTCGAGAGGGGTCGAGTTACCGGAACCCAATGTGTGGTAGTATCGAGTCATTGGACAACATACACAGAACTCAGTGCTTAAGGACGGTTCCAGTGAGACAACCCACCATGTACTCCTACATGGCCTCTCACCGCTACCTTTACCAAATCGTGTTCACACACTTAACTCTCAGCATCAGAACATATCGTAACACTCCAATTCATTCCCAATGAATCAGACCTGACACAACTCTAAGCAATAGCAGGCATAGCATGGTAGGAACACAACAATGGCTTCAATCAACTCCTACACATGCTAGTGGGTTTCAACTATTTACTGTGGTAATGACAGGTCATGCAGAGGAATGGGTTCAACTACCGCAGCACAAAGTAGCAGATGAATCGTTGTTGTTCTAATGCAATAACTGAGAGCAGGAGCGAGAGAGTAGGGTTTTATCGAAATGAACAAGGGGGTTTGCTTGCCTGGTAGATCAACAAGGAAGGCACTGCTTCATAGACAGGCACTCTGGAACAGACTCCGGAGCAGGACCTATCGAGAAGGAACAGTGTCGGCAATCAATACACAAACATATGCAACAATATGATGCATGAACATGGCATGATGATGTGAGGTTGTTTGAGCTAATGCAACTAGTAATCATTTGGTTTGAAGTCCATTTGAACCATAAGCTCAAATGCAATTCTAATTTAAGTCTCTTAATATGCCATAATGTGTTTTCCCATATTCAGCATGTATAAGTTGGTTTGTCATGCATGCAACTAGTACAGATGGATAGATTGCATTTTTCTGATAATTTTTCATATATAAATTATTTTAATCTGAGCTACGGTTGATTTGATATGAATTTTTGAAGTTTAAATCAATTTCTGGAATTTCCTGATTTATTATAATTCCAGAATATATATATTGCGCCAGCATGACGTCAGCACGACGTCAGTAGTCAACTGCGGCTGACTGGGGTCAAACCTGACGTGTGGGGTCCACACGTTAGTGACAGGGGGTTAATTTAATCCTAATTAAAAGTTAGTGGCGCTGGGGCCCACTGTAAGTGTCAGGTTAAATAACAGAGGTTAATTAAATTTAAACTAATCCTAACTAGAATTAGCAGGGACGGGCCCCACTAGTCATTGAGCCAGGGGAGGTCAAATCCCCTGGTCAACTGGGGCTAACACGCCGGCGTTTAGCCGCCGGCGGCAGTAAACGCGGCGGAGGGCGCGGAATTGCCACTCTGGCGCCCAATCGAGCAGCGGAGGGCACGCGCGGGAAGCGGGAGCTCGCGCGCATCCACTGGTGCCCTCCGTTTCACCGGAGACGGACTAAATCGACGGCGGCGACCACTTGGGCGGCGGCCGGAGTTCGGGCGCGAGCGGGATCGGGCTGCGGGGCACGGGGAGGCAGGGGAGAAGGGGGGGTTCGACGGCGGGGCTCACAGCGAATCCAACGGCGTCGTCGGCGAGCTCGGGGAAGGCTTGGGGCAGCCGGAGCAACGACGGCGATCTCGTCGGCCGAAGCTTGAAGACGACGGTGATGGCGATGAAGCGGAGCTCGCCCGGGTTGCTTTGCTCGGTGAGGAGGGAGAAGGGGTCGCGGCGGAGCTGGGAAGCGTGTCGGGGAGGTGCGGCAGTGGCCGAGGCCACGGTGGCTATGGACGGCGGCGATGGTGATTCTCGGGTGAGAGAGAGAGAGAAGGGGAAAAGCATGGGAGAGAGGGGGGTGAGGCCAGGGGATCGGGGCGGCACCGAGAAGAAGCAACGCGGCGTCGCGCTGGCAGGGTAGGCAGGCAGGCGAGCTGGTGGCGTGGCGCTCCGCCCGTGCACGCGCGTCGGCCACACGCCTGGCCGACTGGCGCCAGGAGGACGACGGCGGTGGTGGGCCGGGCTGGCCTGCTGGGCCAGAGGCGCCAGGTAAGAAGCCTAGGTAAGTTTCCCTCTTTTCTTTTTTTTGTTTTCTAATTTTCTGACATTTGTTTTGATTTAATTAAAATATTAAATCATTTAATTACCTTATGCCAATTTTTGCAGGAGCTAGCTATATTATTCCAGAGCTCCCCAACAGGTGGCATAATTTTTGGACATATATTAATATATATAACTAATATATTTCCAATGCAAATATTTATCGGATTAATCCAAATGGCCAAAATAAATATCCATGAGCTCCTAAAAATATTGGTTCGATTTTTATCTCTGTCCAATATTTTCAGAGAGCAACATGAGCATTTTCTTGGACCCTTTTGGAGAAATTTTTATTTGGGTCATTTTCAAAATGGTTCTGAGGGTTCCACCAATCCTCATTTCAAATTTAAATGAAAATTTAAACATGATGCACAAATGACTAGCTAGTCTAAGTCATACCAGACTAGGGATGTGACAGACTGCTTGCCGGCTATGGCCACGACTCGGTCCAACATCTTCTTTTCTTCGGCAATCACAAGGGACTCGGCCAGCCGGCTGCTGGCTGCCGCGTACTTAGAGGACTTCTTGTAATCGCCGGCTACGGTGATGACGCCTTTGGTGCTTGGTATCTTCATCTTGAGGTATGCATAGTGGGGAACTGCCATGAATTTGGCCAAGGCAGGTCGGCCAAGCAATGCATGGTAAGGGCTCTCCAGGTCCACTACTTCAAACCAGATCGCTTCCCGGCGGAAATGCTCCTTGTCCCCAAAAAGTACATCAATCTTGATCTTGCCAATGGGGGCGCAGGACAAGCCGGGTACGATGCCATGAAACACTGTCCGAGTGGGCATGAGCTGCTTCGTCTTGACATTTAGCTTCTCCAGGGTGTCACGGTACAGGATGTTGATGCTGCTCCCACCGTCTATCAACACACGGGAGAAGCGGGCAGCGCGTCTGTCCGTCGCGAGGGTGGCTTCCAGGACCAATGCATAAGAGCCGGGAGACGACATCACCTCTGGATGGTCGGCCCGGCTCCAGCTGATGGGCTTTTCTGACCAATGCATGTGTCCGGCGGGGTTGGCAGCGACCACGCTGACTTCCTGGTGCTCTCGGCGTTTGCTGCGCCGGTCTTCGGGCTGGCTTGTAAAGACGATGTAGGTTGCTTGCTCGTCGGGGAATTCTTCGTGCACGGCTCCGACTGCGGGCCGAGCGGCCGGAGGCGGCGGGGCCGGAGGCGGCGGGCCGGGAGGCGGAGACGGCGCGAGCCCCTCGCCTTTAGAGATTCAGGTGAGCCAATGGCACTTCCGGGTTGTGTGGTTGGACGGCTTCGCGCCACTGTGGAACTTGAACGGGGTGTCGAGAGTTTGCTCGTAGGAGAAGGCCGGCTGCCAAGCCGGCCTGCCGCCCTTGGGCTTCTTGGGCGCGGGTCGCCCTTCAGGCGGCGCGTCTTCAACTGTGGCCACCTGCCGACTGGCGGGAGGTGGCGCGGGGCCCTTGCGCTTGTGGTCGTTCGAGTGTGGGCGTCGGCCGGAATCCCCGGCCGGCGTCTTGGGCGCCGGGTTGAGTACTTTTCCAGACGCGTCTACCCGAAGCTCGGTCTTCATCGAGGAGTCGGCGGTGGCGTACTTGTCGGCTATGTCCAGAAGCTCGTCGAGGGTAGTCGGCTCGTCGCAGAGGAGCTTGTGCTTGAGGAGGGTACCTTCTCGGCACCCGGCAGTGAAGTATTCGATGGATTGCACCTTGTGCACCCCCTCGCAAGAATTGCGGAGCTCGGCCCAACGCGTGAGGTAGTCGCGAGTGGACTCGGCTGGGCCCTGTACGCACAGGGAGAGCTGCCTGGGCTTGGGGGCCCGCTTGTAGGTGCTGGTGAAGTTGCGGATGAAAGCTTCGGTGAAATCTAGCTAGCTATTGATGCTGTGCGGTTTGAGGCTGTTGAGCCAGGTCCGCGTCGTGCCTTGCAGCATGAGGGGCACGTACTTCACAGCAACGCGCCATTTGCCGTTGGCTATGCTAACCGCCGTGGAGTAGTCGATCAACCAATCTTCCGGCTTCACAGAGACGTTGTACTTGGGCGTGTCTCTTGGGAGCGAGAACCCTTTGGGGAAGGGCTCGTCGCGGATGCGGGGGCCGAAGCAAGGCGGACCGACATCGTCTTCTTCTTCCAGCGCTAGGGATCGCGCCAGGCGGTCGATCCGATGGCGGGCGTCGTTCTCGCCGACTCCTTCGCGGCGACCTAGTCAGCCGCTGAGAGTCGGGTGCACCACTGGCGGCGGGGTGGGATATCTCTCTCCACGGGGTCGAGGCGGAGGCGGGTTGCCCCGCCATTCCATGGCTCGGGGATGGCCGTCCGCGTCTCGCTCGATGGAGATTCGGGTTTGGCTTCGGCTGGCAGCCGGCTCTTTCTCGCGTCGCGCGCGGTCTCTGCCCACAGTCGGCGTCCGGGACGTCGCGCCGTGATCTCGGCGCGGGGGAGGGCTTTCCGCGCGGGCGTCGGCCTCGTGCCGCTGCGCGGCTGCATCGATCAGCTGCTGGATGCGTCGGGCCATGTGGGGAAGTTCTTCGGCCCCCAGTCCGTCCAGCTCGTCTACAGCTGCCTGGGCGGCGCGCAGGTTCTCGAGTGGAGTGGCGTAGACTGGCGGTCGACTCCTAGCGTGTCGGCGATGACGGCGCCGCGTTGCTTGACAATGCCGGCCCGGCTTGGCCCGCCCGGGGCCGGCGTGCCGAAGGCGGCATGGTCAGCTTCGCGCTGGTAGGCCTCAGTGAGGCGTCTCACGGAAGCCAGCCTCCGGCCCTCTACGAGGAGGGCGAGGTGGCGCGCCTCCAGTGCTTCGTCGTCGGCATCAGCCGGGAGGGGGGTGGACAAGTCGTGGGCCGCCGCGTGCGGGGCGTCGTGGGCGCTCTCGTCAGCAGCGCCGTCATGGCCGATGACCATCACCTCGGTGGTGACAGCGTCGCAGCCACCGGCTCGGGGAAGCGGGTCATTGTAGATCGCGACGTTGGTGGGGAAGGTGTCGAACGAGGCCGTGACGGAGTCCACATGCATCGGATCGGTGGAGCCAACCGACTCCATATCCACAGCGGGCTCGCTGGAGACATGGAGCTGGCCGAGGAGGTTGGCGAGGTGGTCGATGCCCGCATCGGAGGCGAGCTCGTCGGAGATGAGGGTCTTGTCGAGGAGACCAACGAGGCTGCTCGCTGCGCAGGCGTTGGTGACGCCTTGCAGCGCGTCGTGGCAAGCGCCATCGGGCATGCCGGGCTGGCTACGCTCGCGGGGGAGGAAGAGGGTTCCCGTCCAGAACAGGTCTCCGGACGACGGTGCACCTGGCCCCAAGGTGGGCGCCAAATGTCGGGTGGTAGGTGCGACATATGCCAACGGGTGGCTTATCATTGTGGGAGCCAGTAAGACGTCGCCGGTGCCTGGAAACAGGATGAGGCGAAGACATGCACGCCGGCGAATCTTACCCAGCTTTGGGGCTCTCCGTGGAGATAACACCCCTACTTCTGCTCTGCAGGGTCTCCACATGATCACTAGATGGACAAGTAGCTACACAATGCTCCTTGAGCTGTTCGGTGGGAGGAGGAAGAAGGGCACGACTAGCTCGCTTCCTCTCCTTGTGAGGTGTCTAGAACTAGCAGGGGGTCGAACCCTTTGCATGGGTGCCCCGGGGGGTTTATATAGGCCTACCCCCCGGGGGTACAATGGTAATCCGACTGGGCGCAGGGCCCAGCCGTCTGTGACTGCGCTCGCCGCTTCTGCGCCGACTGCTGGGGCCCGCCGACTGGTGGGTCCCGCCGGCTGCCGGCCCCTTGGTCGACAGGCAGGCCCCACTGTCCAGGACCTGGTCGGCGGCTGGTCACTGTTGCTCCATCTTGGTGACGTGGGCTTCGTCGTGGTAGGCGCGGCTACAGTGCCACCGCCCGTCGGGTGATCGCTGTAGGCTCACCGCATCTTGTCTCCTTAATGGGGCGTCTCCTTCGAGGGAGGCGGCAAGCCGGCTGCGGGGAGCCGGCTCTGTCTTGGGCCGACTGGGGGGAGGCGTGGCTGCCTTCGGGTGTCTCTCTGCACGAAGGGGCTCACCGTCTGTGGGCCGCGCTGGCGGCCCATCGTGGGTGACACCAGGGTCAACATGGCAACAGTGCCGCGCCGGACGGGTCATGCCCACGCCGTACGGCGCACTGTGTCGGGCGTGCTCCGGGATTCGGGGGTGGCAGGCTTCATTGTAGCCACGCCCCGTCACATCGCCGCTAGGTGGATGCAAACTTCGAGGGTACGGTCTCGACCGCTTTATGGGAGCTGGCTTCTTGGAGTCGGCCTTCTCGCGGCCGACTTCTCGAAGTCGGCCCTCCCGTGGCTTTCTTCATGAGGGCTCAAGTCGGGCCACCTTCCAAAAGCCGGCCTGGGTGACAGCCAGCAAGGGGAAGGCGGCCCCATGTCTTGGATTCTTGAGAGCCGGACGGGCTCGTAATTTTTTCAGAAGGGCCAGGGGAAGCCGGCTAGGCTACCCATGGCTATTTACTCCGACAACCACACCGTCGTGCTGCTGGATCTCCGTCAACCTCTCCTCCCCCCTTGCTAGATCAAGAAGGAGGAGACGTCATCCGCTCCGTACATGTGTTGAACGCGGAGGTGCCGTCCGTTCGGTGCTAGGATCTCCGGTGATTTGGATCACGGCGAGTACGACTCCATCATCCATGTTCTCTTGAACGCTTCTGCTCGCGATCTACAAAAGTATGTAGATGCACTCCGATCACTCGTTGCTAGATGAACTCATAGATAGATCTTGGTGAAACCGTAGAAAATTTTATTTTCTGCAACGTTCCCCAATAGTGGCATCATGAGCTAGGTCTATGCGTAGTTCTCTTTGCACGAGTAGAACACAATTTGTTGTGGGCGTAGATGTTGTCAACTTTCTTGCCACTACTAGTCTTATTTTGCTTCAGCGGTATTGTGGGATGAAGCGGCCCGGACCGACCTTACACGTACGCTTACGTGAGACAGGTTCCACCGACTGACATGCACTAGTTGCATAAGGTGGCTAGCGGGGGTCTGTCTCTCCCACTTTAGTTGGAGCGGATTCGACGAAAAGGGTCCTTATGAAGGGTAAATAGAAGTTGACAAATCACGTTGTGGCTTTTACGTAGGTAAGAAAACGTTCTTGCTAGAACCCTATTGCAGCCACGTAAAACTTGCAACAACAATTAGAGGACGTCTAACTTGTTTTTGCAGCAAGTGTTTTGTGATGTGATATGGCCAAAGTTGTGATGAATGATGAATGATATATATGTGATGTATGAGATCATGTTCTTGTAATAGGAATCACGACTTGCATGTCGATGAGTATGACAACCGGCAGGAGCCATAGGAGTTGTCTTTATTTTATATGACCTGCGTGTCAACATGAACTTCAACGCGTTCCTAGAGAAAACCAAGCTGAAAGATGATGGCAGCAACTATTCGGACTGGGTCCGGAACCTGAGGATTATCCTCATAGCCGCCAAGAAAGATTATGTCCTAGAAGCACCGCTAGGTGACGCACCCGTCCCACAGAACCAAGACATTATGAACGCTTGGCAGTCACGTGCTGATGATTACTCCCTCGTTCAGTGCGGCATGCTTTACAACTTAGAACCGGGGCTACAAAAGCGTTTTGAGAAACACGAAGCATATGAGATGTTCGAAGAGCTGAAAATGGTTTTCCAAGCTCATGCCTGGGTCGAGAGATATGAAGTCTCCGACAAGTTCTTCAGCTGTAAGATGGAGGAAAATAGTTCTGTCAGTGAGCACATACTCAAAATGTCTGGGTTGCATAACTGCTTGACTCAGCTGGAAGTTAACCTCCTAGAAGAGGCGGTCATTGACAGAATCATTCAGTCGCTCCCACCTAGCTACAAGAGCTTTGTGATGAACTACAATATGCAGGGGATGGAAAAGACCATTCCTGAAGTATTTGCAATGCTGAAATCAACAGAGGTAGAAATCAAAAAGTAACATCAAGTGTTGATGGTCAATAAAACCACCAGGTTCAAGAAAGGCAAGGGTAAGAAGAACTTCAAGAAGGACGGCAAGGATTTTGCCGCACCCGGTAAGCCAGTTGCCGGGAAGAAGTCAAAGAATGGACCCAAGCCTGAGACTGAATGCTTTTATTGCAAAGGGAAGGGTCATTGGAAGCGAAACTGCCCCAAATACTTAGCAAACAAGAAGGCCGGCAACACTAAAGGTATATGTGATATACATGTAATTGATGTGTACCTTACCAGTGCTCGTAGTAGCTCCTGGGTATTTGATACCGGTGCCATTGCTCATATTTGTAACTCAAAGCAGGAGCTGTGGAATAAGCGGAGACTGGCGAAGGACGAGGTGACGATGCGCGTCGGGAATGGTTCCAAGGTCGATGTGATCGCCGTCGGCACGCTACCTCTACATTTACCTATGGGATTAGTTTTAAACCTCAATAATTGTTATTTAGTGCCAAGTTTGAGCATGAACATTGTATTAGGATCTCATTTAATACGAGATGGCTACTCATTTAAATCCGAGAATAATGGTTGTTCTATTTATATGAGAGATATGTTTTATGGTCATGCTCCGATGGTCAATGGTTTATTCTTAATGAATCTCGAACGTGATGTTACACATATTCATAGTGTGAATACCAAAAGATGTAAAGTTGATAACGATAGTCCCACATACTTGTGGCACTGCCGCCTTGGTCACATTGGTGTCAAGCGCATGAAGAAGATCCATGCCGATGGACTTTTAGAGTCTCTCGATTATGAATCATTTGACACATGCGAACCATGCCTCATGGGCAAAATGACCAAGACTCCGTTCTCCGAAACAATGGAGCGAGCAACCAACTTATTGGAAATCATACATACTGATGTTTGCGGTCCAATGAGCGTTGAGGCTCGCGGAGGATATCGTTATGTTCTCACTCTCACTGATGACTTGAGTAGATATGGGTATGTCTACTTCTGAGACCTTTGAAAAGTTCAAGGAATTTCAGAATGAGGTAGAGAATCAACGTGACCGAAAAATAAAGTTCTTACGATCAGATCGTGGAGGAGAATATTTAATTCACGAATTTGGCACACACTTAAGGAAATGTGGAATCGTTTCACAACTCACGCCGCCTGGAACACCTCAACGTAACTGTGTGTCCGAACGTCATAATCACACTCTATTGGATATGGTGCGATCTATGATGTCCCTTACTGATTTACCGCTATCTTTTTGGGGATACACTCTAGAGACAGCTACATTCACTTTAAATAGGGCACCGTCTAAATCCGTTGAGATGACACCGTATGAATTATGGTTTGGGAAGAAACCTAAGCTGTCGTTTCTATTGTTTGGGGATGCGATGCTTATGTCAAGAAACTTCAACCTGAAAAGCTCGAACTCAAGTCGGAAAAATGCGTCTTCATAGGATACCCTAAGGAAACCATTGGGTATACCTTCTACCTTAGATCCGAAGGCAAGATCTTTGTTGCCAAGAATGGATCCTTTCTGGAAAAAAGAGTTTCTCTCGAAAGGAGTAAGTGGGAGGAAAGTAGAACTCGATGTAGTACTACCTCTTGAACCGGAAAGTAGTGCAGCTTAGGAAAATGTTCCTGTGGTGCCTACATCCACTGGAGAGGAAATTAATGATGATGATCAAGGTACTTCAAATCAAGTTGCTACTGAACTTCGTAGGTCCACAAGGACACGTTCCACACCAGAGTGGTATGGCAACCCTGTCTTGGAAATCATGTTGTTGGACAATGGTGAACCTTCGAACTATGAAGAAGCGATGGCGGGCCCAGATTCCAACAAATGGCTTGAAGCCATGCAATCCGAGATAGGATCCATGTATGAAAAAAAGTATGGACTTTGACAGACTTGCCCGATGATCGACGAGCGATAGAAAACAAATGGATCTTTAAGAAGAAGACGGACGCGGATGGTAATGTTACCATCTATAAAGCTCGACTTGTCGCTAAGGGTTATTGGCAAGTTCAAGGGGTTGACTACGATGAGACTTTCTCTCCCGTAGCGAAGCTGAAGTCCGTCCGAATCTTGTTAGCAATTGCCGCATACTATGATTATGAGATATGCAAATGGACGTCAAAACAGCATTCCTTAACGATTATCTTAAGGAAGAACTGTATATGATGCAGCCAGAAGGTTTTGTCGACCCTAAGAATGCTAACAAGGTATGCAAGCTCCAGCGATCCATGGGCTGGTGCAAGCATCTCGGAGTTGGAACATTCGCTTTGATGAGATGATCAAAGTGTTTGGGTTTATGCAGACTTATGGAGAAGCCTGCGTTTACAAGAAAGTGAGTGGGAGCTCTGTAGCATTTCTCATATTATATGTAGATGACATACTTTTGATGGGAAATGATATAGAACTTTTGGACATCATTAAGGCCTACTTGAATAAGAGTTTTTCAATGAAGGACCTTGGAGAAGCTGCTTATATATTAGGCATCAAGATCTATAGAGATAGATCAAGACGACTCATAGGTCTTTCACAAAGCACATACCTTGATAAGATATTGAAGAAGTTCAATATGGATCAGTCTAAGAAGGGGTTCTTGCCTGTGTTACAAGGTGTGAAATTGAGCTCAGCTCAATGTCCTACCACGGCAAAAGATATAGAAGAGATGAGTGTCATCCCCTATGCCTTAGCCATAGGGTCTATTATGTATGCCATGCTGTGTACCAGACCTGATGTAAACCTTGCCGTAAGTTTGGTAGGAAGGTACCAAAGTAATCCCGGCAAGGAACACTCGACAGCGGTCAAGAATATCCTGAAGTACCTGAAAAGGACTAAGGACATGTTTCTCGTTTATGGAGGTGACGAAGAGCTTGTCGTAAAGGGTTACGTCGACGCTAGCTTCAACACAGATCTGGATGACTCTAAGTCAGAAACCGGATACGTGTATATGTTGAATGGTGGAGCAGTAAGCTGGTGCAGCTGCAAGCAGAGCGTCGTGGCGGGATCTACATGTGAAGCGGAGTACATGGCAGGCTCGGAGGCAGCAGATGAAGCAATTTGGGTGAAGGAGTTCATCACCGACCTAGGAGTCATACCCACTGCGTCGGGGCCGATCAAACTTTTCTGTGACAACACTGGAGCTATTGCACTAGCCAAGGAGCCCAGGTTTCACAAGAAGACCAGGCACATCAAGCATCGCTTCAACTCCATCCGTGAAAATGTTCAAGATGGAGACATAGAAATTTGCAAAGTGCATACGGATCTAACTGTCGTAGATAGATTGACTAAACCTCTTCCACGAGCAAAACATGATCAACACCAGAACTCTATGGGTGTTCGATTCATCACAATGTAACTAGATTATTGACTCTAGTGCAAGTGGGAGACTGTTGGAAATATGCCCTAGAGGCAATAATAAAAGGATTATTATTATATTTCCTTGTTCATGATAATTGTCTTTTATTCATGCTACAATTGTGTTATCCGGAAATCGTAATACATGTGTGAATACATAGACACCAACATGTCCCTAGTAAGCCTCTAGTTGACTAGCTCGTTGATCAACAGATAGTCATGGTTTCCTGACTATGGACATTGGATGTCATTGATAACGAGATCACATCATTAGGAGAATGATGTGATGGACAAGACCCAATCCTAAGCATAGCACAAGATCGTGTAGTTCGTTTGCTAGAGCTTTTCCAATGTCAAGTATCTTTTCCTTAGACCATGAGATCGTGTAACTCCCGGACACTATAGGAGTGCTTTGGGTGTACCAAACGTCACAACGTAACTGGGTGACTATAAAGGTATACTACAGGTATCTCCGAAAGTGTCTGTTGGGTTGACACGGATCGAGACTGGGATTTGTCACTCCGTATGACGGAGAGGTATCTCTGGGCCCACTTGGTAATGCATCAGCACAATGAGCTCAAAGTGACCAAGTGTCTGGTCACGGGATCATGCATTACGGTACGAGTAAAGTGACTTGCCGGTAACGAGATTGAACGAGGTATTGGGATACCGACGATCGAATCTCGGGCAAGTAACGTACCGATTGACAAAGGGAATTGTATACGGGGTTGCTTGAATCCTCGACATCGTGGTTCATTCGATGAGATCATCGAGGAGCATGTGGGAGCCAACATGGGTATCCAGATCCCGTTGTTGGTTATTGGCCGGAGAGCCGTCTCGGTCATGTCTATGTGTCTCCCGAACCCGTAGGGTCTACACACTTAAGGTTCAGTGACGCTAGGGTTGTAGAGATATGAGTATGCAGTAACCCGAAAGTTGTTCAGAGTCCCCCATGAGATCCCGGACGTCACGAGGAGTTCCGGAATGGTCCAGAGGTGAAGAATTATATATAGGAAGTGCAGTTACGGCCATCGGGAGAGTTTCGGGGGTCACCGGTATTGTACCGGGACCACCGAAAGGGTCCCAGGGGTCCACCTGGTGGGGCCACCTATCCCGGAGGTCCTCGTGGGCTGAAGTGGGGAGGGGAACCAGCCCCTGGTGGGCTGGTGCACCCCCCCTTGGGCCCTCCCATGCGCCTAGGGTTGGGAACCCTAGGGGAGGGGGCGCCTCCACTTGCCTTGGGGGGTAATCCACCCCCTTGGCCGCCGCCCCTAGGAGATCCCATCTCCTAGGGCTGGCGCACCCCCTAGGGGGCCTATATAAAGGGGGGGAGGGAGGGCAACACACCCCAAGTCTTGGCGCCTCCCTCTCCCCTGCTACACCTCTCCCTCTCGCAGAAGATCGGCGAAGCCCTGCTGCTTCACTGCTACATCCACCACCACACCGTCGTGCTGCTGGATCTCTGTCAACCTCTCCTCCCCCCTTGCTGGATCAAGAAGGAGGAGATGTCATCGCTCCGTACGTGTGTTGAATGCGGAGGTGCCGTCCGTTCGGCGCTAGGATCTCCGGTGATTTGGATCACGACGAGTACGACTCCATCATCCACGTTCTCTTGAACGCTTCCGCTCGCGATCTACAAAGGCATGTAGATGCACTCCGATCACTCGTCGCTAGATGAACTCATAGATAGAACGTGGTGAAATCATAGAAATTTTTATTTTCTGCAACGTTCCCCAATAGTGGCATCATGAGCTAGGTCTATGCGTAGTTCTCTTTGCACGAGTAGAACACAATTTGTTGTGGGCGTAGATGTTGTCAACTTTCTTGCCACTACTAGTCTTATTTTGCTTCAGCGGTATTGTGGGATGAAGCGGCCCGGACCGACCTTACACGTACGCTTACGTGAGACAGGTTCCACCGACTGACATGCACTAGTTGCATAAGGTGGCTAGCGGGTGTCTGTCTCTCCCACTTTAGTTGGAGCGGATTCGACGAAAAGGGTCCTTATGAAGAGTAAATAGAAGTTGAAAATCACGTTGTGGCTTTTACGTAGGTAAGAAAACGTTCTTGCTAGAACCCTATTGCAGCCACGTAAAACTTGCAACAACAATTAGAGGACGTCTAACTTGTTTTTGCAGCAAGTGTTTTGTGATGTGATATGGCCAAAGTTGTGATGAATGATGAATGATATATATGTGATGTATGAGATCATGTTCTTGTAATAGGAATCACGACTTGCATGTCGATGAGTATGACAACCGGCAGGAGCCATAGGAGTTGTCTTTATTTTATATGACCTGCGTGTCATTGAGAAACGCCATGTAAATTACTTTACTTTATTGCTAAACGTGTTAGCCATAGTGGTAGTAGTAATAGTTGGCGAGCAACTTCATGGAGACACGATGATGGAGATCATGGTGTCATGCCGGTGACAAGATGATCATGGAGCCCCAAGATGCAGATCAAAGGAGCTATATGATATTGGCCATATCATGTCACTATTATTTGATTGCATGTGATGTTTATCATGTTTTTGCATCTTGTTTACTTAGAACGACGGTAGTAAATAAGATGATCCCTCATAATATTTTCAAGAAAGTGTTCCCCCTAACTGTGCGCCGTTGCGACAGTTCGTTGTTTCGAAGCACCACGTGATGATCGGGTGTGATAGATTCTAACGTTCACATACAACGGGTGTAAGACAGATTTACACATGCAAACACTAAGGTTAACTTGACGAGCCTAGCATGTATAGACATGGCCTCGGAACACAAGAGACCGAAAGGTCGAACATGAGTCGTATGAAAGATACGATCAACATGGAGATGTTCACCGATGATGACTAGTCCGTCTCACGTGATGATCGGACACGGCCTAGTCGAGTCGGATCATGTTTCACTTAGATGACTAGAGGGATGTCTAATCTGAGTGGGAGTTCATTAAATAATTTGATTAGATGAACTTAATTCTCATGAACTTAGTCTAAAAATCTTTACATAAATGTCTTGTAGATCAAATGGCCAACGCTCATGTCAACATGAACTTCAACGCGTTCCTAGAGAAAACCAAGCTGAAAGATGATGGCAGCAACTATTCGGACTGGGTCCAGAACCCGAGGATTATCCTCATAGCTGCCAAGAAAGATTATGTCCTAGAAGGACCGCTAGGTAACGCACCCATCCCGTAGAACCACGGCATTATGAACGCTTGGCAGTCACGTGTTGATGATTACTTCCTCGTTCAGTGCGGCATGCTTTACAGCTTAGATCCGGGGCTACAAAAGCGTTTTGAGAAACACGGAGCATATGAGATGTTTGAAAGATGAAAATAGTTTTCCAAGCTCATGCCCGGGTCGAGAGATATGAAGTCTCCGACAAGTTCTTCAGCTGTAAGATGGAGGAAAACAGTTCTGTCAGTGAGAACATACTCAAAATGTCTGGGTTGCATAACCGCTTGACTCAGCTGGAAGTTAACCTCCTAGAAGAGGCGGTCATTGACAGAATCCTTCAGTCTCTCCCACCTAGCTACAAGAGCTTTGTGATGAACTACAATATGCAGGGGATGGAAAAGACCATTCCTGAAGTATTTGCAATGCTGAAATCAACAGAGGTAGAAATCAAAAAGGAACATCAAGTGTTGATGGTCAATAAAACCACCAGGCTCAAGAAAGGCAAGGGTAAGAAGAACTTCAAGAAGGACGACAAGGATGTTGCCGCACCTGGTAAGCCAGTTGCCGGGAAGAAGTCAAAGAATGGACCCAAGCCTGAGACTGAATGCTTTTATTGCAAAGGGAAGGGTCACTGGAAGCGAAACTGCCCCAAATACTTAGCGGACAAGAAGGCCGGCAACACTAAAGGTATATGTGATATACATGTAATTGATGTGTACCTTACCAGTGCTCGTAGTAGCTCTTGGGTATTTCATACCGGTGCCGTTGCTCATATTTGTAACTCAAAGCAGGAGCTGCGGAATAAGCGGAGACTGGCGAAGCACGAGGTGACGACGCGCGTCGAGAATGGTTCCAAGGTCGATGTGATCGCCGTCGGCACGCTACCTCTACATTTACCTACGGGATTAGTTTTAAACCTCAATAATTGTTATTTAGTGCCAAGTTTGAGCATGAACATTTTATCAGGATCTCGTTTAATACGAGATGGCTACTCATTTAAATCTGAGAATAATGGTTGTTCTATTTATATGAGAGATATGTTTTATGGTCATGCTCCGATGGTCAATGGTTTATTCTTAATGAATCTCGAATGTGATGTTACACATATTCATAGTGTGAATACCAAAAGATGTAAAGTTGATAACGATAGTCCCACATACTTGTGGCACTGCCGCCTTGGTCACATTGGTGTCAAGCGCATGAAGAAGATCCATGTCGATGGACTTTTAGAGTCTCTCGATTATGAATCATTTGACACATGCGAACCATGCCTCATAGGCAAAATGACCAAGACTCCGTTCTCCGGAACAATGGAGCGAGCAACCAACTTATTGGAAATCATACATACTGATGTTTGCGGTCCAATGAGCGTTGAGGCTCGCGGAGGATATCGTTATGTTCTCACTCTCACTGATGACTTGAGTATATATGGGTATGTCTACTTCTGAGACCTTTGAAAAGTTCAAGGAATTTCAGAATGAGGTAGAGAATCAACGTGACCGAAAAATAAAGTTCTTACGATCAGATCGTGGAGGAGAATATTTAAGTCACGAATTTGGCACACACTTAAGGAAATGTGGAATCATTTCACAACTCACGCCGCCTGGAACACCTCAACGTAACGGTGTGTCCGAACGTCGTAATCACACTCTATTAGATATGGTGCGATCTATGATGTCCCTTACTGATTTACCGCTATCTTTTTGGGGATACGCTCTAGAGACAGCTACATTCACTTTAAATAGGGCACCGTCTAAATCCGTTGAGACGACCCCATATGAATTATGGTTTGGGAAGAAACCTAAGTTGTCGTTTCTAAAATTTTGGGGATGCGATGCTTATGTCAAGAAACTTCAACCTGAAAAGCTCGAACTCAAGTCGGAAAAATGCGTCTTCATAGGATACCCTAAGGAAACCATTGGGTATACCTTCTACCTTAGATCCGAAGGCAAGATCTTTGTTGCCAAGAATGGATCCTTTCTGGAAAAAAGAGTTTCTCTCGAAAGGAGTAAGTGGGAGGAAAGTAGAACTCGATGAAGTACTACCTCTTGAACCGGAAAGTAGTGCAGCTCAGGAAAATGTTCCTGTGGTGCCTACATCCACTGGAGAGGAAATTAATGATGATGATCAAGGTACTTCAAATCAAGTTGCTACTGAACTTCGTAGGTCCACAAGGACACGTTCCACACCAGAGTAGTATGGCAACCCTGTCCTGGAAATCATGTTGTTGGACAACGGTGAGCCTTCGAACTATGAAGAAGCGATGGCAGGCCCAGATTCCAACAAATGGCTTGAAGCCATGCAATCCGAGATAGGATCCATGTATGAAAACAAAGTATGGACTTTGACAGACTTGCCCGATGATCGGCGAGCGATAGAAAACAAATGGATCTTTAAGAAGAAGACGGACGCGGATGGTAATGTTACCATCTATAAATCTCGACTTGTCGCTAAGGGTTATCGGCAAGTTCAAGGGGTTGACTACGATGAGACTTTCTCTCCCGTAGCGAAGCTGAATTCCGTCCGAATAATGTTAGCAATTGCCGCATACTATGATTATGAGATATGGCAAATGGACATCAAAACGGCATTCCTTAATGGTTATCTTAAGGAAGAACTGTATATGATGCAGCCGGAAGGTTTTGTCGACCCTAAGAATGCTTACATGGTATGCAAGCTCCAGCGATCCATTTATGGGCTGGTGCAAGCATCTCGGAGTTGGAACATTCGCTTTGATGAGATGATCAAAGCGTTTGGGTTTATGCAGACTTATGGAGAAGCCTGCGTTTACAAGAAAGTGAGTGGGAGCTCTGTAGCATTTCTCATATTATATGTAGATGACATACTTTTGATGGGAAATGATATAGAACTTTTGGACATCATTAAGGCCTACTTGAATAAGAGTTTTTCAATGAAGGACCTTGGAGAAGCTGCTTATATATTAGGCATCAAGATCTATAGAGATAGATCAAGACGACTCATAGGTCTTTCACAAAGCACATACCTTGATAAGATATTGAAGAATTTCAATATGGATCAGTCTAAGAAGGGGTTCTTGCCTGTGTTGCAAGGTGTGAAATTGAGCTCAGCTCAATGTCCGACCACGGCAAACGATATAGAAGAGATGAGTGTCATCCCCCATGCCTCAGCCATAGGGTCTATTATGTATGCCATGCTGTGTAGCAGACCTGATGTAAACCTTGCCGTAAGTTTGGTAGGAAGGTACCAAAGTAATCCCGTCAAGGAACACTGGATAGCGGTCAAGAATATCCTGAAGTACCTGAAAAGGACTAAGGACATGTTTCTCGTTTATGGAGGTGACGAAGATCTCGTCGTAAAGGGTTACGTCGACGCTAGCTTCGACACAGATCTGGATGACTCTAAGTCACAAACCGGATACGTGTATATGTTGAATGGTGGAGCAGTAAGCTGGTGCAGCTGCAAGTAGAGCGTCGTGGCGGGATCTACATGTGAAGCGGAGTACATGGCAGCCTCGGAGGCAGCACATGAAGCAATTTGGGTGAAGGAGTTCATCACCGACCTAGGAGTCATACCCAATGCGTCGGGGCCGATCAAACTTTTCTGTGACAACACTGGAGCTATTGCACTTGCCATGGAGCCCAGGTTTCACAAGAAGACCAGGCACGTCAAGCGTCGCTTCAACTCCATCCGTGAAAATGTTCAAGATGGAGACATAGAAATTTGCAAAGTGCATACGGATCTAAATGTCGTAGATCCATTGACTAAACCTCTTCCGCGAGCAAAACATGATCAACACCAGAACTCTATGGGTGTTTGATTCATCACAATGTAACTAGATTATTGACTCTAGTGCAAGTGGGAGACTGTTGGAAATATGCCCTAGAGGCAATAATAAAAGGATTATTATTATATTTCCTTGTTCATGATAATTGTCTTTTATTCATGCTATAATTGTGTTATCCGGAAATCGTAATACATGTGTGAATACATAGACACCAACATGTCCCTAGTAAGCCTCTAGTTGACTAGCTCGTTGATCAACAGATAGTCATGGTTTCCTGACTATGGACATTAGATGTCATTGATAACGAGATCACATCATTAGGAGAATGATGTGATGGACAAGACCCAATCCTAAGCATAGCACAAGATCGTGTAGTTCGTTTGCTAGAGCTTTTCCAATGTCAAGTATCTTTTCCTTAGACCATGAGATCGTGTAACTCCCGGACACTGTAGGAGTGCTTTGGGTGTACCAAATGTCACAACGTAACTGGGTGACTATAAAGGTATACTACGGGTATCTCCGAAAGTGTCTGTTGGGTTGACACGGATCGAGACTGGGATTTATCACTCCGTATGATGGAGAGGTATCTCTGGGCCCACTCGGTAATGCATCATCACAATGAGCTCAAAGTGACCAAGTGTCTGGTCACGGGATCATGCATTACGGTACGAGTAAAGTGACTTGCCGGTAACGAGATTGAACGAGGTATTGGGATACCGACGTTCGAATCTCGGGCAAGTAACGTACCGATTGACAAAGGGAATTGCATACGGGGTTGCTTGAATCCTCGACATCGTGGTTCATCCGATGAGATCATCAAGGAGCACGTGGGAGCCAACATGGGTATCTAGATCCCGCTGTTGGTTATTGGCTGGAGAGCCGTCTCGGTCATGTCTACGTGTCTCCCGAACCCGTAGGGTCTACACACTTAAGGTTCGGTGACGCTAGGGTTGTAGAGATATGAGTATGCAGTAACCCGAAAGTTGTTCGAAGTCCCGGATGAGATCCCGGACGTCGCGAGGAGTTCCAGAATGGTCCGGAGGTGAAGAATTATATATAGGAAGTGCAGTTTCGGGCATCGGGAGAGTTTCAAGGGTCACCGATATTGTACCAGGACCACCGGAAGGGTCCCGCGGGTCCACCGGGTGGGGCCACCTATCCTGGAGGGCGTCGTGGGCTGAAGTGGGGAGGGGAACCAGCCCCTGGTGGGCTGGTGCACCCCCCTTGGGCCCCCATGCGCCTAGGGTTGGGAACCCTAGGGGAGGGGCGCCTACACTTGCCTTGGGGGGGGTACTCCACCCCCTTGGCCGCCGCCCCCCTAGGAGATCCCATCTCCTAGGGCCGGTGCACCCCCCTAGGGGGCCTATATAAAGGGGGGAGGGAGGGCAACACACCCCAAGTCTTGGCGCCTCCCTCTCCCCTGCTACACCTCTCCCTCTCGCAGAAGATCGGCGAAGCCCCGCTGCGTTCACTGCTGCATCCACCACCACGCCGTCGTGCTGCTGGATCTCCGTCAACCTCTCCTCCCCCCTTGCTGGATCAAGAAGGAGGAGACGTCATCCGCTCCGTACGTGTGTTGAACGCGGAGGTGCCGTCCGTTCGGCGCTAGGATCTCCGGTGATTTGGATCACGGCGAGTACGACTCCATCATCCACATTCTCTTGAACGCTTCCGCTCGCGATCTACAAAGGTATGTAGATGCACTCCGATCACTCATTGCTAGATGAACTCATAGATAGATCTTGGTGAAACCGTAGAAATTTTTTATTTTCTGCAACGTTCCCCAACATGCTTAATTTATGTTTTGCAGAGAGACGTCAGTCTCGCTAGTAGTTCCGTGTGGGCTTCGACGTTTAGCTTGCTACCTCCGCTACGATCTCGTGCCCTCGGTAGGATCTGGTAGATAGTCAGGCTTCTTAGCCTTTTTCATTTGTAGATGTCTGTACTCAGACATGTTAAGCTTCCGCATGTGTTTGACTTGTATGCTCTGAATGTTGGGTCATGAGACCCATGTTTGTAATATCTCGCTCCTCGGAGCCTAATGAATAAATACTTTGAGTCGTAGAGTTATGTTGTGATGCCATGTTGTATTTGCACATATCTAGCATATTGTGTGTATGATTGAAATGCTTGGTTTGTGTGGGATCCGACAACCTAGTGGTTTATCCTTGGTAGCCTCTCTTATGGGGAAATGTAGTCTTGTGCTTCCATGAGCCATAGTAGTCCGCTACAGCCCGGTTCACCGGAGTCCTGCTAGCCCAACACTACTGCTCAGGACACTTGACTGGCCGGCATGTGTTTCACTTTGTTCCTGTGTCTGTCCCTTCGGGGGAATGTCACACGGTGACATCCGGAGTCCTGCCTAGCCTACTACAGCCCGGGTTACCGGAGTCCTGTTAGCCCAGTGCTACAGCCCGGATTCATACGCTGCTGACCGACATGCTCGAAGTTGATTCATGTATGTCTGTCCCCATGGGTTAGTGCCAATTTGGGTTCGCGACTAGCCATGTCGGCCCGGGTTCTCTGTCATATGGATGCTAGCGACACTATCATATACGTGAGCCAAAAGGCGCAAATGGTCCCGGGCCATGGTAAGGCGACACCCGTGGGAATACCGTGCGTGAGGCTGCAAAGTGATATGAGGTGTTACCAGCTAGATCGATGTGACTTGGAATCAGGGTCCTGACACCTAGGGGGGGGGGGGGGCGCCCCCCACCCTCGTGAGAAGGGTGTGGCCCCCCTGGCCTTCATCTTTGGCGTGGATTTTTCTTTATTTCTTTTAAGACGTTCCGTGGAGTTTCAGGACTTTTGGAGTTGCGCAGAATAGGTCTCTAATATTTGCTCCTTTTCCAGACCAGAATTCCATCTGCCGGCATTCTCCCTCTTTATGTAATCCTTGTAAAATAAGAGAGAATAGCCATAAGTATTGTGATATAAAGTGAAATATCAGTCCATAATGCGATAAATATCGATATAAAAGCATGATGCAAAATGGACGTATCAATGCCCAAGGTTCATTCCAGCCGGCCAAAGAAACAAAGAAGGTACCTCTGGACCCGGAGCACCTAGAAAGGTTTGCGACCATCGGGGCAAACCTGGACAGCAAATAGGAAGGCGAGCTCGTCGATTTCCTCCATGAGAATTGGGACATCTTCGCATGGTCCCCCAAGGACATGCCGGGTGTTCCGAAGGAATTCGCCGAGCACAAGATACACGTCCGAGAAGGTGCAAAACCAGTCAAGCAGCCCCTCCGCCGACTATCGGAAGAGAAGAGAAGGATTGTAGGAGAAGAGATAGCCCGGCTTCTGGCAGCCGGCTTCATTATGGAAGTTTTCTTTCCAAAGTGGCTCGCCAACCCGGTCCTCGTGCTGAAGAAAAATAACAAGTGGCGCATGTGTATAGACTACACTAGCCTCAAGAAGGCCTGCCCCAAAGACCTCAGAGAGACATTTGAAAACTTGCGCCGGTTCGAGATCAAGCTCAACCCCGAGAAATGCGTGTTCGGAGTACCAGCCGGCCAGCTTCTAGACTTCCTGGTCTCCGAACGCGGCATCGAATGCAACCCGATGTAGATCAAGACCATAGAGAGAATGGAGATTCCCACCAAGCTATGAGACGTCCAGAAGTTCACCGGATTCTTGGCTTCCCTGAACCGCTTCATTAGCCATCTCAGAGAGAAAGCTCTCCCCCTCTACCGACTCATGAAGAAGTCCACTCACTTCGAGTGGAATGACCAAGCGGACCAAGCTTTCCACGAGCTAAAGAAGATGCTGACCACGCCGCCTGTCTTGGCGGCACTGACTGAGAAAGAGCCCATGCTCCTTTACATTGCCGCCACTAGCCGGGTGGTCAGCACAGTTATCGTGGTCCAGCGCCCAGAAGAAGGCCGAGCTCAGCGAGTCCATAGGCCGGTGTATTATTTAAGCGAAGTATTATCCGCCTCGAAGCAGAACTACCCACACTACCAGAAGATGTTCTATGGTGTGTACTTCGCCGCCAAGAAGCTCAAGCCCAACTTTCAAGAGCACCCCATCACGGTCGTATGTACTGCCCCGCTCGCCGAGATCATAGGCAGCCGGGATGCATCCGGCCGAGTGGCAAAATGGGCCATTGAGTTGGCTCCTTACACGATCTTCTACCAGCCCCGCACCGCCATTAAGTCCCATGCACTGGCCGACTTCCTCGTCGACTGGGCGAAACCCAGTACCTGCCACTGGCCCCCGACTCCACTCATTGGCAGATGCACTTCGATGGGTCCAAGATGCACACCGACTTGGGAGCCGGCATCATCCTCACCTCTCCCAAGGGCGACAAGCTCAAGTACACATTGCAAATTCATTTTGCCGCCTCCAACAATGTGGCCGAGTACGAGGCGCTCATACACGGGCTCCGGCTAGCCAAAGAGCTCGGCATCCGCCAGATCCTGTGCTATGGCGACTCGGATTTGGTGGTCCAGCAGTCATCTGGTTACTGGGACGCCAAGGACGCGAACATGGCGAGCTACCGCTTCCTCGTTCAGCAAATCAGTGGATACTTTGAAGGATGCGAGTTCCTTCATGTACCATGGGCCGACAACGTGCGAGCAGATGCCCTGGCACGAATAGGCTCCACCCGGCAAGCTATACTAGCCGGCGTTTCTATCCACCGCCTCCTCAAGCCGTCTATAAAGCCGTCTCCAGAATCTGATTCCATCTTCGTGCCGCCTGACCCCGACGCAGTCGGATCCGACTTGGGGAACCAAGCAGGCAGCTCGGGGACTTCGACAGGCGGCCCGGGGACTGCCGTAGTCGCTCCCGGCCCGGGAACTTCGGAACTCGGCCCGGGGGCTACTACAGCCGGCCCGAGGACTGCATCGACACAACAGGCGGTGGCCGACTCCAACTCTTCACCACCCAACCCACCCGCCCTGGTCACAGTAGCAGTTTTGACAGTAGAAGAAGTCACGGCTCCATCATGGGCCCATCCCATCCTCAACTTCTTAGCAAACAGAGAGTTGCCAACTGATGAGATCTCGGCAAGACAAGTCCAACACCGAGCCGGAGCATACACAATAGTAAACCGAGAGCTTGTTAGGCGTAGCGTCACTGGAGTCTTCCAGCGCTGCGTCGAGCCAGAGAAGGGCATAGCAATCCTCAAGGACATCCACCAAGGTGAATGCGGCCACCACGCAGCCTCAAGATCACTCGTCGCCAAAGCTTTCCGCCAGGGATTCTTCTGGCCGACTGCTTTGGATAACACCAAGGAGCTAGTCAAACACTGCAAAGGGTGCCAAGTTTTTAGTTCCAAGAAACACCTGCCGGCTTCTGCACTCAAGGCCATCCCCCTCACCTGGACTTTTGCCGTATGGGGGCTGGACATGGTGGGCCCATTCTAGATGGCACGCGGCGGCATGACACATCTGCTCGTCGCTGTGGACAAATTTACCAAGTGGATTGAAGCAAAGCCGATCAAGAAGCTGCATGGGCCGACTGCCATAACGTTCATCGCGGATATCATAACCCGGTACGGTGTACCGCACAACATCATCACCGACAATGGCACAAATTTTGCAAAGGGAGCACTGGCACGTTTCTGCGCAACACAAGGCATCCGGCTAGACCTCTCCTCTCCGGCATCAAGCCCCGACTGGTCGTGCCACTTGAGCGTTCGGCCGGCTGTTGGCTCGACAAGCTGCCGGCCGTCCTCTGGAGTTTGCGCACTACCCCAAACAAGTCAACCAGCTTCACCCCTTTCTTCCTTGTATATGGTGCCGAGGCTGTCATCCCAACTGACATCGAGTTCGACTCACCTCGGGTCACCATGTACACGGAGGCAAAGGCCAAGGAAGCACGAGAAGACGGCGTCGACCTACTGGAAGAAGGCCGACTATTAGCCCTCAGCCAGTCCACCATCTATCAGCAGGGTCTGTGTTGCTACCACAGCCGGAAGGTCAAGCCAAGATCGTTCCAAGAGGGCGATCTTGTGCTCCGGCTGATCCAGTGAACAGCCGGCCAGCACAAGCTCTCGGCCCCTTGGGAGGGCCCCTTCATCATCAGCAGAGCTTTAGGCAACGACTCCTACTACCTAATCGACGCGCAGAAGCCGAAGGCACGCAAGAGAGATGATTCCGGCAAGGAGTCGGAACAACCATGGAATGCTAATCTCCTCCGGAGATTTTATAGTTAAAAAGCAGTATGTACCACGCTACCTTTTGTACTAAGTGCGAGACAAAGGGTCCCCCGAGGAGCACTCGAGGACTACCCTCCTCTATCTATGAATGATGAGTATCATGCCTATGATTATGTTACTACATTTGCTTTTTCGTCCGGCACCGGGTTCGACCAGTCGGCCCAGGGACTCGCCGCCTCGAGTTATATCTAAAGTTCTGCCTGCAGTCAGAAAAGTAGTGTGCCGGCACCCAATCCCCCTGTCGGTGTCAAAACCGGCGGATCTCAGGTAGGGGGTCCTGAACTGTGCGTCTAGGCGGATGGTAACAGGAGACAAGGGACACAATGTTTTACCCAGGTTCGGGCCCTCTTGATGGAGGTAAAACCCTACGTCCTGCTCGATTAATATTGATGATATGGGTAGTACAAGAGTAGATCTACCACGAGATCAAGGAGGCTAAACCCTAGAAGCTAGCCTATGGTATGATTGTTGTATGATGAAGTTGTCCTACGGACTAAAACTCTCCGGTTTATATAGACACCGGAGAGGATTAGGGTTACACAAAGTCGGTTACAATGGTAGGAGATCTTGAATATCCGCATCGCCAAGCTTGCCTTCCACGCCAAGGAAAGTCCCATCCAGACACGGGATGAAGTCTTCAATCTTGTATCTTCATAGTCCTGGAGTCCGGCTGAAGGTATAGTGCTGCTACCCGAACACCCCCTAATCCAGGACTCCCTCAGTAGCCCCTGAACCAGGCTTCAATGACGATGAGTCCGGCGCGCAGATTGTCTTCGGCATTGCAAGGCCGGTTCCTCCTCCAAATTCTTCATAAAAGTTTGTAAACACCAAGAGTAGTGTCCGGCTCTGCAAAATAAGTTTCCACGTATTGCCATAGAGAGAATAATATTAACACAAATCTAATCTGCTGACGTATTCCGTAGCGTGACATCACACTATGGCCAAGCCTTTATTCGAATTGTTTTCACTTCTCCACCTCAGCGTGTTTTGCGAGGCGGTTTCCTTGGCACGTCTTGTCAAAGCAGAGATCGTGTCCCCTTTACTTACGGGATTCTCATCAATACGGACGTGGGTAACCCAATCATGCCCGTTAGCATGTCTTCTCGATTAAAGGCGAGTCCCAAACGGTTACGGGGAGGGCTCCTGGTATTCAACCTCTTATAAAGAGACCAAGGCCTTACTCCTTTTCTCCAATCTCTAAACAAGTCTGCCCGTCGCCTCGAGTTCCAACACCCTAGGCTCCAGATTCCAGGTGCTTCGGACCTTCGACAATGTCCGGTTCCGACCTTTAAGGCCGATGGATGCCCTCCTCCGTCACGGAGGAGGATGTGCTAAAGTTGAGAGAGGCTAAGTTCTTGACCGCCAAAATTTCGCATAGGTTGCCTGCTCAAAGGCAGGCTATTCCCAGTCCCCAGCCGGTGAGAGCGTGGTGTTCATGTCTCACTTCCTTCGGGGGTTAGGCTTCCCGATGGATCCCTTTGTGAGGGGGCTGATGTTCTATTATGGGCTGGAATTTCATGACTTAGCTCCGGAGTCCATCCTCCATATTTCCTCATTCATCGTTGTGTGCGAAGCATTCCTCCGTGTTACTCCTCACTTTGGATTATGGCTCAAGACTTTTGGAGCAGAGCCGAAGATGATCGAGGGACGGCACGCAGAGTGCGGAGGCGCTGTCATAAGTAAGAATGCTGATGCTCCATCGCCCAAGGGCTCCTTTCAAGAGGAGCTCGGTTTGTGGCAACGAGAGTGGTTCTATATCACCACTCCCAGGAGCGCCAAGTGGGTGGAGCCTCCTGCCTTTCGCTCGGGTCCCCCACCACGACTAGCGTCATGGGTCAACAAAGGATTAGATTGGGGGTTATCCAAAGACGTGCCCTTGTTGCAGGGCCGTATTAGGGATCTCTTAGAAAGAGACCTCAACCTGGTCAAGGTGACGCAGGTCATGCTGATTCGCCGAACACTGCCCGGCAAACGTCGCTCCCTTCGTCTTTGGGAGTTTAATCCGGAGGGCCCACGAGCTCTCCAGCATTTTATGGGCGCAACGCCCATGGAGATGTATAAAATGTTCTTCGGATCACAAGCGATGTGCCCGGATTTGACCAAGGATGCAGGTTTAAGCTGCAATCGCCCGGATACTCAAGTAAGTAACCTTGTGCCCGGACTCGCTACCCGTAAGATTGTCATAAACTCGCCCCTAAAAGAGCTGTCCTTTTAAACAAGAGTGGATAGCGAAGGCAAAGCTGATCAGGTGTCCGGCTCCCCTTCCTGAGACCAGGCCGGATCCCGTGCTAGTCAGGATGTTGAAGAACGTGCCTTTGGAGGGAAGTGAGGGGGAGTGTCGGTGTCAAAACCGGCGGATCTTGGGTAGGGGGTCCCGAACTGTGCGTCTAGGCCGGATGGTAACAGGAGGCAGGGAACACGATGTTTTACCCAGGTTCAGGCCCTCTTGATGGAGGTAAAACCCTACGTCCTGCTTGATTAATATTGATGATATGGGTAGTACAAGAGTAGATCTACCACGAGATCAAGGAGGATAAACCCTAGAAGCTAGCCTATGGTATGATTGTTGTGTATGGAGTTGATTGCCTACGGACTACAACCCTCCGGTTTATATAGACACCGGATAGGGTTAGGGTTACACAGAGTCGGTTACAATGGTAGGAGCTCTTGAATATCCGCATCGCTAAGCTTGCCTTCCACGCTAAAGAAAGTCCCATCCGGACACGGGACGAAGTCTTCAATCTTGTATCTTCATAGTCCAGGAGTCCGGCTGAAGGTATAGTCCGGCTACCCGAACACCCCCTAATCCAGGACTCCCTCAGTAGCCCCTGAACCAGGCTTCAATGACGATGAGTCCGACGCGCAAATTGTCTTTGGCATTGCAAGGCGGCTTCCTCCTCCAAGTCCTTCGTAGAAGATTGTAAACACCAAGAGTAGTGTCCGGCTCTGCAAAATAAGCTTCCACATATTGCCATAGAGAGAATAATATTAACACAAATCAAATCTGCTGATGTATTCCGCAGTGCGCCATCACACTACGGCCAAGTCCTTTACTCGAATCATTTTTACTTTTTCACCTCAGCATGTTTTGCGAGGCGGTTTCCTTGGCACGTCTTGTCAAGGCAGAGATCGTGTACCCCCTTTACGGGATTCTCATCAATATGGACGTGGGTAACCCAACCGCGCCATTTATCACGGCGCTTGGGAGGCAAGCGAGTTTTATTAGGCAGGTGGGGACGCATAACCGCATCCGCCCATATAAGGGGATAAGGATCCACCTTTTTTACCTACGCCTTCTTCCTCCCTTGCCTATCCATCTCCTGCGCACTCGAGCTCCAGCGCCCAAGCCCGCACTTCCCACCTCGACCTTCTCCAGCGATGCTCGGAGCGGGAGGCAAGTGGATGGTCTCCTCCATCACGGAGGGCCATGTCAAAAAGCTAAGGAAGGCCGGATACTTGTCCAAAGACATCGCGCACCGGCTTCCCGAGGAGGGGCAGCTTCTCCCCACCCCAAGGCCCCATGAGAGGGTAGTATTCCTTCCCCACTTCCTCCGCGGACTGGGTTTTCCACTTCACCCATTCGTCCGGGGGCTCATGTTCTACTACGGCCTGGATTTCCACGATCTGGCCCCAAACTTCATCCTCAACATCTCAGCGTTTATCGTCGTGTGTGAGGCTTTCCTCCGCGTCCGCCCCCATTTCGGCCTCTGGCTCAAGACCTTCAACGTCAAGCCCAAGGTGGTGCGCGGCAGCCAGGCGGAGTGCGGAGGCACCATGGCGGGCAAGATTGCCAACGTCCTATGGCTCGAGGGCTCCTTCGTGCAAACCCTGAAGGGGTGGCAATCGTGGTGGTTTTATATCACCGAGCCGCGTGATCCAAAATGGATCGCAACCCCCGAGTTCCGATCCGGACCCCCCACGCGGCTTATGTCCTGGAAAGAGACGGGCCTGTTGTGGGGCGACAAAAAAGAGGTGACCGGACTGCAGACATGCATCCAGTCCCTGGTGAGCAAGCTGATCAAGCTTGTCAATGTAATCCAGGTTATGCTCGTCCGTCGGATCCTCCCGTATCAACAACGGGGCTTTAATCTGTGGGAGTTCGACCCGGCGCAGCACCAAACCCTTAACAGGCTCTTCGACATGACATATGAAGACGTTTGGAAGGTGCTAGCCAAAGGCGCCGAGGCTCCCACATCCGCTTTCGAGGACCGCGGATACAGCTTGCAGCGTCACGCTAGCGAGGTAAGCTATTTTCACCTTTTACAGGATGATAAGTTTTTTCATAGTTTGACTCTATGCGGGATCTAAACTCCCTTACCTTTGACAGGCTTGGCGGACGAAGTCCGGATCGATTAACTGTCTGGCTCCCTTGCCCGAAGACCCAGCCCCTACTCTCCTAGTGAAGTTGCTGGTTCCGGCGCCTTATGTGGTGCGGGAGAAGAAGGCCAAGAAGAAGAAGGCCACGGGGACTCGAAAGAGTGCCTGTAATGTGGCGGTGTCGGACTCGTCATCCGACGAGTCCGAGATGCTCTCCTCCTATGAGAACGAGGAGGAAGAAGAAAACTCTCCCCCTCCAGTGGGGGAGGAAAGAAGAGGAAGGCCGCCCCAACGGGGGAAGCCGAGGGGTCTAGGCAAAGGAAAACCCCTCCGCCGGACTACGCCCCCAACGCCAAAGAGGACGAAGAGGAGTGGCCAGATAGGGCCAAGCATCCGGCGAAATCGTAAGTTCGGATATCAGAATAACTCATGATGTTCCTTTGTTGCACAACTTTCCCTAATGTCGAACATAATTATGCAGCCCGTCCTGGGCCGAACTCAACGAGTCGTCGAGCGGCTCCCTGGATTCATCGGACGTGAACTCAGTTCCGCCTGCTGTCTTCCCCCGCACCACGGATGACGCCGAAGTGGCATCGCAACGAGCTCCGGGGCAGGAGGAGGTGGTCCTGGAGGAGCCGCAAGGCGACCTCCCGTACTCCAGGAGTAAAAGGGACAAGACCCCCCAGGGCTCCAAGTCCGGCTTTGAGCCGGACACCGTGCCGGAATCTTCAACGATTCCGGACCGCGGCAGGTGAACTCCTTCCAAGAGGAGCAAGCCTTCTGAGCCGGCGGCCTCCGTCCAACCGGAGGTGCCGGACAATCTGCTGGAGGTGCTTGAAGGCTCCTCCATCGACGAGGAGCACCGTACTATTATGAGTACGGTGATCCAGAAGGTTCAGTCCGCCAAGAGCGGACTGACTGAAGCTTGCGCTAGCCTTCTAACAGGCTTCGAGGTAAGTAAAAATATGTAAAAATATTACCGCATAGACAGTAGCCCCTGATGCTCTGTTTGGCGTTCAGAAAGAAAGCCGAATAGAGGATTTAGTAAATTTCACAGGAGTCTAACAATAAAGAGTCAATATGCGTGTGCAGGCTTCGCTGCTATCCACCACCTCAATGACTGCGGAGGTAGGTGTCCTGAAACAGGACCTCAAGCGGACCGAGCACGAGCTCGGCCTTGCCAAGCGGTAGCTCGAGGAAAAAGAAGGTAGGAAATACCTTACAGAAAAAGTGCCTATAGAGAGGCATGATTGCAAAAAATAACAGGATTGCACTGCTTATTATAGGGGCCACGACTGAGGTGGCGACCCTCAAGCAGGCGCTGTCCGAGGCCGAAAATAAAACGGCCACGGAGTGCACCGAGCGAGAGAAACTTGGGGCTCAGGTCGGCGAGGTGCAGCAAGAGCTTCAGGCTCTTATGAAAAAACAAGAGAGTTTGGAGCTTGAGTCAAAGACCCAAGCGTCCGAGCTCGCGGCGGCCCTTGAGACTGCCAAGTCTGCCAAGGCCGAAGCCCAAAAGGCCCTCCAAGAGTTGGAGGAGATGAAGAAGATAGCAGCGGGTAAGGCATTCTTTATGCAAAGGAGAAATACAAAAGTAAACTACTTGTTACTTACCCGAATCCGGAGTTCTCCAGGGGCATTCGCAGATCTTCCCCGCAGCGTATCCGATGCCGCCGCATTCTACCGAGCGGAAGAGGGCAGCTCGACGGAGAAGGTGTTCTGGTCTCAGTATGCTGAGGCCGGACACCCTGTGCCCTTGAGCGACCAGCTGAAACAGCTGGTCGAACTCCACAAGGCGACCGAACAGGCCATGAAGGGCTTCATAGTTCGGCTGTGGCCCGGAGAGGCCCTGCCTGGGAGCTATTTCGGGCTGGTGGGCGGCTGGTGGAGGCCTGTCCGAGGCTCGAGGTCATCAGGCGCTGCGTCTGCATCGAAGGTGCCCGTCGGGCCCTTGCCCGTGCAAAGGTGCACTGGGGGAAGCTGGACGGTGAGAAGCTTGTGAAGGACGGGCCGCCGCCGGGGAAGGTAAAGGAAATATGCCCTAGAGGCAATAACAAAGTTATTATTTATTTCCTTATATCATGATAAATGTTTATTATTCATGCTAGAATTGTATTAACCGGAAACATAATACATGTGTGAATACATAGACAAACAGAGTGTCACTAGTATGCCTCTACTTGACTAGCTCATTAATCAAAGATGGTTATGTTTCCTAACCATAGACAAAATAGTTGTTATTTGATTAATGGGATCACATCATTAGTTGAATGATCTGATTGACATGACCCATTCCATTAGCTTAGCACCCGATCGTTTAGTATGTTGCTATTGCTTTCTTCATGACTTATACATGTTCCTATGACTATGAGATTATGCAACTCCCGTTTGCCGGAGGAACACTTTGGGTGCTATCAAACGTCACAACGTAACTGGGTGATTATAAAGGAGCATTACAGGTGTCTCCAAAGGTAGATGTTGGGTTGGCGTATTTCAAGATTAGGATTTGTCACTCCGATTGTCGGAGAGGTATCTCTGGGCCCTCTCGGTAATGCACATCACATAATCCTTGCAAGCATTACAACTAATATGTTAGTTGTGAGATGATGTATTATGGAACGAGTAAAGAGACTTGCCGGTAACGAGATTGAACTAGGTATTGGATACCGACGATCGAATCTCGGGCAAGTAAAATACCGATGACAAAGGGAACAACGTATGTTGTTATGCGGTCTGACCGATAAAGATCTTCGTAGAATATGTAGGAGCCAATATGGGCATCCAGGTCCCGCTATTGGTTATTGACCAGAGATTTGTCTCAGTCATGTCTGCATTGTTCTCGAACCGTAGGGTCCGCACGCTTAAAGTTACGATGACAGTTGTTATGAGTTTTATGCATGTTGATGTACCGAAGTTAGTTCGGAGTCCCGGATGTGATCACAGACATGACGAGGAGTCTCGAAATGGTCGAGACATAAAGATTGATATATTGGATGACTATATTCGGACACCGGAAGTGTTCCGGATGAATTTCGGATAAAACCGGAGCACCGGGGGGTTACCGGAACCCCCCGGGGGGTTAATGGGCCTTATGGGCCTAATGTGGAGAAGATGAAGGGGCTGCCAGGGCAGGCCGCACGCCCCCTCTTCCCCTAGTCCGAATTGGATAAGGAGGGAGGGGCGCCCCCCCTTTCCTTCTCTCCCCCCTCTCTCCTACTTGGACAAGGAAAAGGGGGAGGAGTCCTACTCCCGGTAGGAGTAGGACTCCTCCTGCGCCCACCTCCTGGCCGGCCACACCCCTCCCGTTGGCTCCTTTATATACGGAGGCAAGGGGGCACCCTAGGACACACAAGTTGATCCTCGTGATCGTTCCTTAGCCGTGTGCGGTGCCCCCTGCCACCATATTCCACCTCGGTCATATCGTTGTAGTGCTTAGGCGAAGCCCTGCGTCGGTAGAACATCATCATCGTCACCACACCGTTGTGCTGACGGAACTCATCCCCGAAGCTCTGCTGGATCGGAGCCCGGGGAGCGTCATCGAGCTGTACGTGTGCTAAGAACTCGGAGGTGGCGGAGTAACGGTGCTTGGATCGGTCGGATCGGGAAGAAGACGTACGACTATTTCCTCTATGTTGTGTCAATGCTTCCGTTGTGATCTACAAGGGTATGTAGATCATACTCTCCCCTCCCGTTGCTATGCATCACCATGATCTTGCGTGTGCGTAGGAAAATTTTGAAATTACTACGTTCCCCAACAGTGGCATCCGAGCCTAGGTTTTATGGTTTGATGTTATATGCACGAGTAGAACACAAGTGAGTTGTGGGCGATATAAGTCATACTGCCTACCAGCATGTCATACTTTGGTTTGGCGGTATTGTTGGACGAGACGACCCGGACCGACATTACGCGTACGCTTACGCGAGACCAGTTCTCCCGACGTGCTTTGCACATAGGTGGCTTGCGGGCGACAGTCTCTCCAACTTTAGTTGAACTGAGTGTGGCTACGCCCGGTCCTTGCGAAGGTTAAAACGGAGTCAAATTGACAAACTATCGTTGTGGTTTTGATGCGTAGGTGAGATTGGTTCTTACTTAAGCCCGTAGCAGCCACGTAAAACTTGCAAAAACAAAGTAGAGGACGTCTAACTTGTTTTTGCAGGGCATGTTGTGATGTGATATGGTCAAGGCATGATGCTAAATTTTATTGTATGAGATGATCATGTTTTGTAACCGAGTTATCGGCAACTGGCAGGAGCCATATGGTTGTCGCTTTATTGTATGCAATCCAATCGTGATGTAATGCTTTACTTTATCACTAAGCGGTAGCAATAGTCGTGGAAGCATAAGATTGGCGAGACGACAATGATGCTACGAAGGAGATCAAGGTGTCGCGCCGGTGACGATGGTGATCATGACGGTGCTTCGGAGATGGAGATCACAGGCACAAGATGATGATAGCCATATCATATCACTTATATTGATTGCATGTGATGTTTATCTTTTATGCATCTTATCTTGCTTTGATTGACGGTAGCATTATAAGATGATCTCTCACTAAATTATCAAGAAGTGTTCTCCCTGAGTATGCACCGTTGCCAAAGTTCGTCGTGCCCAGACACCACGTGATGATCGGGTGTGATAAGGTCTACGTCCATCTACAACGGGTGCAAGCCAGTTTTGCACACGCAGAATACTGGGGTCATACTTGACGAGCCTAGCATATGCAGATATGGCCTCGGAACACGGAGACCGAAAGGTCGAGCATGAATCATATAGTAGATATGATCAACATAGTGATGTTCACCAATGAAACTACTCCATCTCACGTGATGATCGGACATGGTTTAGTTGATTTGGATCACGTGATCACTTAGAGGATTAGAGGGATGTCTATCTAAGTGGGAGTTCTTAAGTAATATGATTAATTGAACTTAAATTTATCATGAACTTAGTCCCTGATAGTATCTTGCTTGTTTATGTTGGTTGTAGATAGATGGCTCGTGCTGTTGTTCCGTTGAATTTTAATGCGTTCCTTGAGAAAGCAAAGTTGAAAGATGATGTAGCAATTACACGGACTGGGTCCGTAACTTGAGGATTATCCTCATTGCTGCACAGAAGAATTACATCCTGGAAGCACCGCTGGGTGCCAGGCCTGCTGCTGGAGCAACACCAGATGTTATGAACGTCTGGCAAAGCAAAGCTGATGACTACTCGATAGTTCAGTGTGCCATACTTTACGGCTTAGAATCGGGACTTCAACGACGTTTTGAACGTCATGGAGCATATGAGATGTTCCAGGAGTTGAAGTTAATATTTCAAGCAAATGCCCGGATTGAGAGATATGAAGTCTCCAATAAGTTCTACAGCTGCAAGATGGAGGAGAACAGTTCTGTTAGTGAGCATATACTCAAAATGTCTGGGTATAATAATCACTTGATTCAATTGGGAGTTAATCTTCCAGATGATTGCGTCATTGACAGAATTCTCCAATCACTGCCACCAAGCTACAAGAGCTTCGTGATGAACTATAATATGCAAGGGATGAATAAGACTATTCCCGAGCTCTTCGCAATGCTGAAAGCTGTGGAGGTAGAAATCAAAAAGGAGCATCAAGTGTTGATGGTCAACAAAAAAGGGCAAAGGCAAGAAGAAAGGGAACTTAAAGAAGAACGGCAAACAAGTTGCTGCTCAAGAGAAGAAACCCAAGTCTGGACCTAAGCCTGAAACTGAGTGCTTCTACTGCAAGCAGACTGGTCACTGGAAGCGGAACTGCCCCAAGTATTTGGCGGATAAGAAGGATGGCAAGGTGAACAAAGGTATATGTGATATACATGTTGTTGATGTGTACCTTACTAGAGCTCGCAGTAGTACCTGGGTATTTGATACTGGTTCTGTTGCTAATATTTGCAACTCAAAACAGGGACTACGGATTAAGCGAACACTGGCAAAGGACGAGGTGACGATGCGCGTGGGAAATGGTTCCAAAGTCGATGTGATCGCGGTCGGCACGCTACCTCTACATCTACCTTCGGGATTAGTATTAGACCTAAATAATTGTTATTTGGTGCCTGCGTTGAGCATGAACATTATATCTGGATCTTGTTTGATGCGAGACGGTTATTCATTTAAATCAGAGAATAATGGTTGTTCTATTTATATGAGTAATATCTTTTATGGTCATGCACCTTTGAAGAGTGGTCTATTTTTGATGAATCTCGATAGTAGTGATACACATATTCATAATGTTGAAGCCAAAAGATGCAGAGTTGATAATGATAGTGCAACTTATTTGTGGCACTGCCGTTTAGGTCATATCGGTGTAAAACGCATGAAGAAACTCCATACTGATGGGCTTTTGGAACCACTTGATTATGAATCACTTGGTACTTGCGAACCGTGCCTCATGGGCAAGATGGCTAAAACACCGTTCTCCGGTACTATGGAGAGAGCAACAGATTTGTTGGAAATCATACATACAGATGTATGTGGTCCGATGAATATTGAGGCTCGTGGCGGATATCATTATTTTCTCACCTTCACAGATGATTTAAGCAGATATGGGTATATCTACTTAATGAAACATAAGTCTGAAACATTTGAAAAGTTCAAAGAATTTCAGAGTGAAGTTGAAAATCATCGTAACAAGAAAATAAAGTTTCTACGATCTGATCGTGGAGGAGAATACTTGAGTTACGAGTTTGGTGTACATTTGAAAAATTGTGGAATAGTTTCGCAACTCACGCCACCCGGAACACCACAGCGTAATGGTGTGTCCGAACGTCATAATCGTACTTTATTAGATATGGTGCGATCTATCATGTACCTCTATCCTTTTGGGGTTATGCTCTAGAGACGGCCGCATTCACGTTAAATAGGGCACCATCAAAATCCGTTGAGACGACGCCTTATGAACTATGGTTTGGCAAGAAACCAAAGTTGTCGTTTCTTAAAGTTTGGGGCTGCAATGCTTATGTTAAAAAGCTTCAACCTGATAAGCTCGAACCCACATCGGAGAAATGTGTCTTCATAGGATACCCAAAGTAGACTGTTGGGTACACTTTCTATCACAGATCCGAAGGCAAGACATTCATTGCTAAGAATGGATCCTTTCTAGAGAAGGAGTTTCTCTCGAAAGAAGTGAGTGGGAGGAAAGTAGAACTTGACGAGGTAACTGTACCTGCTCCCTTATTGGAAAGTAGTACATCACAGAAAACTGTTTCAGTGACACCTACACCAGTTAGTGAGGAAGCTAATGATGATGATCATGAAACTTTAGATCAAGATACTACTAAACCTCGTAGATCAACCAGAGTGAGATCCGCACCAGAGTGGTACGGTAATCCTGTTCTAGAAGTCATGCTACTAGATCATGATGAACCTACGAACTATGAAGAAGCGATGGTGAGCCCAGATTCCGCAAAATGGCTTGAAGCCATGAAATCTGAGATGGGATCCAAGTATGAGAACAAAGTATGGACTTTGGTTGACTTGCCCGATGATCGGCAAGCAATTGAGAATAAATGGATCTTCAAGAAGAAGACTGACACTGACGGTAATATTACTGTCTATAAAGCTCGACTTGTCGCAAAAGGTTTTCAACAAGTTCAAGGGATTGACTACGATGAGACCTTCTCACCCGTAGCGATGCTCAAGTCTGTCCGAATCATGTTAGCAATTGCCGCATTTTATGATTATGAAATTTGGTAGATGGATGTCAAAACTACATTCCTGAATGGATTTCTGGAAGAAGAGTTGTATATGATGCAACCAGAAGGTTTTGTCGATCCAAAGGGAGCTAACAAAGTATGCAAGCTCCAGTGATCCATTTATGGACTGGTGCAAGCCTCTCAGAGTTGGAATAAACGCTTTGATAGTGTGATCAAAGCATTTGGTTTTATACAGACTTTTGGAGAAGCCTGTATTTACAAGAAAGTGAGTGGGAGCTCTGTAGCATTTCTGATATTATATGTAGATGACATATTACTGATTGGAAATGATATAGAATTTCTGGATAGCATAAAGGGATGCTTGAATAAGAGTTCTTCAATGAAAGACCTCGGTGAAGCTGCTTATATATTAGGCATTAAGATCTATAGAGATAGATCAAGACGCCTAATTGGACTTTCACAAAGCACATACCTTGACAAAGTTTCGAAAAAGTTCAAAATGGATCAAGCAAAGAAAGGGTTCTTGCCTGTGTTACAAGGTGTGAAATTGAGTAAGACTCAAAGCCCGACCACTGCAGAAGATAGAGAGAAAATGAAAGATGTTCCCTATGCTTCCGCCATAGGCTCTATCATGTATGCAATGCTGTGTACCAGACCTGATGTGTGCCTTGCTATAAGTTTAGCAGGGAGGTACCAAAGTAATCCATGAATGGATCACTGGACAGCGGTCAAGAACATCCTGAAATACCTGAAAAGGACTAAGGATATGTTTCTCATATATGGAGGTGAAAAAGAGCTCATCGTAAAAGGTTACGTTGATGCAAGATTTGACACTGATTCGGACGATTCTAAATCGCAAACCGGATACGTGTTTACATTAAACGGTGGAGCTGTCAGTTGGTGCAGTTCTAAACAAAGCGTCGTAGCGGGATCTACATGTGAAGCGGAATACATAGCTGCTTCGGAAGCAGCAAATGAAGGAGTCTGGATGAAGGATTTCATATCCGATCTAGGTGTCATACCTAGTGCATCGGGTCCAATGAAAATCTTTTGTGACAATACTGGTGCAATTGCCTTGGCAAAGGAATCCAGATTTCACAAGAGAACCAAGCACATCAAGAGACGCTTCAATTCCTTCCGGGATCTACTCCAGGTGGGAGACATAGAGATTTGCAAGATACATACGGATCTAAATGTTGCAGACCCGTTGACTAAACCTCTTCCACGAGCAAAACATTATCAACACCAAGGCTCCATGGGTGTTAGAATCATTACTGTGTAATCTAGATTATTGACTCTAGTGCAAGTGGGAGACTGAAGGAAATATGCCCTAGAGGCAATAATAAAGTTATTATTTATTTCCTTATATCATGATAAATGTTTATTATTCATGCTAGAATTGTATTAACCGGAAACATAATACATGTGTGAATACATAGACAAACAGAGTGTCACTAGTATGCCTCTACTTGACTGGCTCATTAATCAAAGATGGTTATGTTTCCTAACAATAGACAAAATAGTTGTTATTTGATTAATGGGATCACATCATTAGTTGAATGATCTGATTGACATGACCCATTCCATTAGCTTAGCACTCGATCGTTTAGTATGTTGCTATTGCTTTCTTCATGACTTATACATGTTCCTATGACTATGAGATTATGCAACTCCCGTTTGCCAGAGGAACACTTTGGGTGCTACCAAACGTCACAACGTAACTGGGTGATTATAAAGGAGCATTACAGGTGTCTCCAAAGGTAGATGTTGGGTTGGCGTATTTCGAGATTAGGATTTGTCACTCCGATTGTCGGAGAGGTATCTCTGGGCCCTCTCGGTAATGCACATCACATAATCCTTGCAAGCATTACAACTAATATGTTAGTTGTGAGATGATGTATTACGGAACGAGTAAAGAGACTTGCCGGTAACGAGATTGAACTAGGTATTGGATACCGACGATCGAATCTCGGGCAAGTAAAATACCGATGACAAAGGGAACAACATATGTTGTTATGCGGTCTGACCGATAAAGATCTTCGTAGAATATGTAGGAGCCAATATGGGCATCCAGGTCCCGCTATTGGTTATTGACCAGAGATTTGTGTCAGTCATGTCTGCATTGTTCTCGAACCGTAGGGTCCGCACGCTTAAAGTTACGATGACAGTTGTTATGAGTTTTATGCATGTTGATGTACCGAAGTTAGTTCGGAGTCCCGGATGTGATCACGGACATGACGAGGAGTCTCGAAATGGTCGAGACATAAAGATTGATATATTGGATGTCTATATTCGGACACCGGAAGTGTTCCGGATGAATTTCGGATAAAACCGGAGCACCGGGGGTTTACCGGAACCCCCCGGGGGTTTAATGGGCCTTATGGGCTTAATGTGGAGAAGAGGAAGGGGCTGCCAGGGCAGGCCGCATGCCCCCTCTTCCCCTAGTCCTAATTGGACAAGGAGGGAGGGGCGGCGCCCCCCCTTTCCTTCTCTCCCCCCTCTCTCCTACTTGGACAAGGAAAAGGGGGAGGAGTCCTACTCCCGATAGGAGTAGGACTCCTCCTGCGCCCACCTCCTGGCCGGCCGTACCCCTCCCCTTGGCTCCTTTATATACGGAGGCAAGGGGGCACCCTAGAACACACAAGTTGATCCTCGTGATCGTTCCTTAGCCGTGTGCGGTGCCCCCTGCCACCATATTCCACCTCGGTCATATCGTTGTAGTGCTTAGGCGAAGCCCTGCGTCGGTAGAACATCATCATCGTCACCACGCCGTTGTGCTGACGGAACTCATCCCCGAAGCTTTGCTGGATTGGAGCCCAGGGAGCGTCATCGAGCTGTACGTGTGCTAAGAACTCGGAGGTGCCGGAGTAACGGTGCTTGGATCAGTCGGATCGGGAAGAAGACGTACGACTACTTCCTCTACGTTGTGTCAACGCTTCCGTTGCGATCTACAAGGGTACGTAGATCATACTCTCCCCTCTCGTTGCTATGCATCACCATGATCTTGCGTGTGCGTAGGAAAATTTTGAAATTACTACGTTCCCCAACATCATTACTGTGTAATCTAGATTATTGACTCTAGTGCAAGTGGGAAACTAAAGGAAATATGCCCTAGAGGCAATAATAAAGTTATTATTTATTTCCTTATATCATGATAAATGTGTATTATTCATGCTAGAATTGTATTAACCGGAAACATAATACATGTGTGAATACATAGACAAACAGAGTGTCACTAGTATGCCTCTACTTGACTAGCTCATTAATCAAAGATGGTTATGTTTCCTAACCATAGACAAAATAGTTGTTATTTGATTAATGGGATCACATCATTAGTTGAATGATCTGATTGACATGACCCATTCCATTAGCTTAGCACCCGATCGTTTAGTATGTTGCTATTGCTTTCTTCATGACTTATACATGTTCCTATGACTATGAGATTATGCAACTCCCGTTTGCCGGAGGAACACTTTGGGTGCTACCAAACGTCACAACGTAACTGGGTGATTATAAAGGAGCATTACAGGTGTCTCCAAAGGTAGATGTTCGGTTGGCGTATTTCGACATTAGGATTTGTCACTCCGATTGTCGGAGAGGTATCTCTGGGCCCTCTCGGTAATGCACATCACATAAGCCTTGCAAGCATTACAACTAATATGTTAGTTGTGAGATGATGTATTACGGAACGAGTAAAGAGACTTGCCGGTAACGAGATTGAACTAGGTATTGGATACCAACGATCGAATCTCGGGCAAGTAAAATACCGATGACAAAGGGAACAACGTATGTTGTTATGCGGTCTGACCGATAAAGATCTTCGTAGAATATGTAGGAGCCAATATGGGCATCCAGGTCCCGCTATTGGTTATTGACCAGAGATATGTCTCAGTCATGTCTGCATTGTTCTCGAACCGTAGGGTCCGCACGCTTAAAGTTACGATGACAGTTATTATGAGTTTTATGCATGTTGATGTACCGAAGTTAGTTCGGAGTCCCGGATGTGATCACGGACATGACGAGGAGTCTCGAAATGGTCGAGACATAAAGATTGATATATTGGGTGACTATATTCGGACACCGGAAGTGTTCCGGATGAATTTCGGATAAAACCGGAGCACCGGGGGGTTACCGGAACCCCCCCGGGGGTTAATGGGCCTTATGGGCCTAATGTGGAGAAGAGGAAGGGGCTTCCAGGGCAGGCCACACGCCCCCCGCTTCCCCTAGTCTGAATTGGACAAGGAGGGAGGGGCGCCCCCCCCCTTTCCTTCTCTCCCCCCTCTCTCCTACTTGGACAAGGAAAAGGGGGAGGAGTCCTACTCCCGGTAGGAGTAGGACTCCTCCTGCGCCGACCTCCTGGCCGGCCGCACCCCTCCCCTTGGCTCCTTTATATACGGAGGCAAGGGGGCACCCTAGGACACACAAGTTGATCCTCGTGATCGTTCCTTAGCCGTGTGCGGTGCCCCCTGCCACCATATTCCACCTCGGTCATATCGTTGTAGTGCTTAGGCGAAGCCCTACGTCGGTAGAACATCATCATCGTCACCACGCCGTTGTGCTGACGGAACTCATCCCCGAAGCTTTGCTGGATCGGAGCCCGGGGAGCGTCATCGAGCTGTACGTGTGCTAAGAACTCGGAGGTGCCGGAGTAACGGTCCTTGGATCGGTCGGATCGGGAAGAAGACGTACGACTACTTCCTCTACATTGTGTCAACGCTTCCGTTGTGATCTACAAGGGTACGTAGATCATACTCTCCCCTCCCGTTGCTATGCATCACCATGATCTTGCGTGTGCGTAGGAAAATTTTGAAATTACTACGTTCCCCAACAGTGGCATCCGAGCCTAGGTTTTATGGTTTGATGTTATATGCACGAGTAGAACACAAGTGAGTTGTGGGCGATATAAGTCATACTGCCTACCAGCATGTCATACTTTGGTTCGGCGGTAATGTTGGACGAGACGACCCGGACCGACATTACGCGTACGCTTACGCGAGACCGGTTCTCCCGACGTGCTTTGCACATAGGTGGCTTGCGGGCGACAGTCTCTCCAACTTTAGTTGAACCGAGTGTGGCTACGCCCGGTCCTTGCGAAGGTTAAAACGGAGTCAAATTGACAAACTATCGTTGTGGTTTTGATGCGTAGGTGAGATTGGTTCTTACTTAAGCCCGTAGCAGCCACGTAAAACTTGCAACAACAAAGTAGAGGACGTCTAACTTGTTTTTGCAGGGCATGTTGTGATGTGATATGGTCAAGGCATGATGCTAAATTTTATTGTATGAGATGATCATGTTTTGTAACCGAGTTATCGGCAACTGGCAGGAGCCATATGGTTGTCGCTTTATTGTATGCAATGCAATCGCGATGTAATGCTTTACTTTATCACTAAGCGGTAGCGATAGTCGTGGAAGCATAAGATTGGAGAGACGACAACGATGCTACGATGGAGATCAAGGTGTCGCGCCGGTGACGATGGTGATCATGACGGTGCTTCGGAGATGGAGATCACAGGCACAAGATGATGATAGCCATATCATATCACTTATATTGATTGCATGTGATGTTTATCTTTTATGCATCTTATCTTGCTTTGATTGACGGTAGCATTATAAGATGATCTCTCACTAAATTATCAAGAAGTGTTCTCCCTGAGTATGCACCGTTGCCAAAGTTCGTCGTGCCCAGACACCACGTGATGATCGGGTGTGATAAGGTCTACGTCCATCTACAACGGGTGCAAGCCAGTTTTGCACACGCAGAATACTCGGGTCATACTTGACGAGCCTAGCATATGCAGATATGGCCTCGGAACACGGAGACCGAAAGGTCGAGCGTGAATCATATAGTAGATATGATCAACATAGTGATGTTCACCAATGAAACTACTCCATCTCACATGATGATCGGACATGGTTTAGTTGATTTGGATCATGTGATCTCTTAGAGGATTAGAGGGATGTCTATCTAAGTGGGAGTTCTTAAGTAATATGATTAATTGAACTTAAATTTATCATGAACTTAGTCCCTGATAGTATCTTGCTTGTTTATGTTGGTTGTAGATAGATGGCTCGTGCTGTTGTTCCGTTGAATTTTAATGCGTTCCTTGAGAAAGCAAAGTTGAAAGATGATGGTAGCAATTACACGGACTGGGTCCGTAACTTGAGGATTATCCTCATTGCTGCACAGAAGAATTACATCCTGGAAGCACCGCTGGGTGCCAGGCCTGCTGCTGGAGCAACACCAGATGTTATGAACGTCTGGCAGAGCAAAGCTGATGACTACTTGATAGTTCAGTGTGCCATGCTTTACGGCTTAGAATCGGGACTTCAATGACGTTTTGAACGTCATGGAGCATATGAGATGTTCCAGAAGTTGAAGTTAATATTTCAAGCAAATGCCCGGATTGAGAGATATGAAGTCTCCAATAAGTTCTACAGCTGCAAGATGGAGGAGAACAGTTCTGTTAGTGAGCATATACTCAAAATGTCTGGGTATAATAATCACTTGATTCAATTGGGAGTTAATCTTCCAGATGATTGCGTCATTGACAGAATTCTCCAATCACTGCCACCAAGCTACAAGAGCTTCGTGATGAACTATAATATGCAAGGGATGAATAAGACTATTCCCGAGCTCTTCGCAATGCTGAAAGCTGTGGAGGTAGAAATCAAAAAGGAGCATCAAGTGTTGATGGTCAACAAGACCACTAGTTTCAAGAAAAAGGGCAAAGGGAAGAAGAAAGGGAAGTTAAAGAAGAACGGCAAACAAGTTGCTGCTCAAGAGAAGAAACCCAAGTCTGGACCTAAGCCTGAAACTGAGTGCTTCTACTGCAAGCAGACTGGTCACTGGAAGCGGAACTGCCCCAAGTATTTGGCGGATAAGAAGGATGGCAAGGTGAACAAAGGTATATGTGATATACATGTTATTGATGTGTACCTTACTAGAGCTCGCAGTAGTACCTGGGTATTTGATACTGGTTCTGTTGCTAATATTTGCAACTCAAAACAGGGACTACGGATTAAGCGAACACTGGCAAAGGACGAGGTGACGATGCGCGTGGGAAATGGTTCCAAAGTCGATGTGATCGCGGTCGGCACGCTACCTCTACATCTACCTTCGGGATTAGTATTAGACCTAAATAATTGTTATTTGGTGCCTGCGTTGAGCATGAACATTATATCTGGATCTTGTTTGATGCGAGACGGTTATTCATTTAAATCAAAGAATAATGGTTGTTCTATTTATATGAGTAATATCTTTTATGGTCATGCACCTTTGAAGAGTGGTCTATTTTTGATGAATCTCGATAGTAGTGATACACATATTCATAATGTTGAAGCCAAAAGATGCAGAGTTGATAATGATAGTGCAACTTATTTGGGGCACTGCCGTTTAGGTCATATCAGTGTAAAACGCATGAAGAAACTCCATACTGATGGGCTTTTGGAACCACTTGATTATGAATCACTTGGTACTTGTGAACCGTGCCTCATGGGCAAGATGGCTAAAACACCGTTCTCCGGTACTATGGAGAGAGCAACAGATTTGTTGGAAATCATACATACAGATGTATGTGGTCCGATGAATATTGAGGCTAGTGGCGGATATCGTTATTTTCTCACCTTCACAGATGATTTAAGCAGATATGGGTATATCTACTTAATGAAACATAAGTCTAAAACATTTGAAAAGTTCAAAGAATTTCAGAGTGAAGTTGAAAATCATCGTAACAAGAAAATAAAGTTTCTACGATTTGATCGTGGAGGAGAATACTTGAGTTACGAGTTTGGTGTACATTTGAAAAATTGTGGAATAGTTTCGCAACTCACGCCACCCGGAACACCACAGCGTAATGGTGTGTCCGAACGTCGTAATCGTACTTTATTAGATATGGTGCGATCTATGATGTACCGCTATCGTTTTGGGGTTATGCTCTAGAGACGGCCGCATTCACGTTAAATAGGGCACCATCAAAATCCGTTGAGACGACGCCTTATGAACTATGGTTTGGCAAGAAACCAAAGTTGTCGTTTCTTAAAGTTTGGGGCTGCGATGCTTATGTGAAAAAGCTTCAACCTGATAAGCTCGAACCCACATCAGAGAAATGTGTCTTCATAGGATACCCAAAGTAGACTGTTGGGTACACCTTCTATCACAGATCCGAAGGCAAGACATTCATTGCTAAGAATGGATCCTTTCTAGAGAAGGAGTTTCTCTCGAAAGAAGTGAGTGGGAGGAAAGTAGAATTTGACGAGGTAACTGTACCTGCTCCCTTATTGGAAAGTAGTACATCACAGAAAACTGTTTCAGTGACACCTACACCAGTTAGTGAGGAAGCTAATGATGATGATCATGAAACTTTAGATCAAGATACTACTGAACCTCGTAGATCAACCAGAGTGAGATCCGCACCAGAGTGGTACAGTAATCCTATTCTAGAAGTCATGCTACTAGATCATGATGAACCTACGAACTATGAAGAAGCGATGGTGAGCCCAGATTCCGCAAAATGGCTTGAAGCCATGAAATCTGAGATGGGATCCATGTATGAGAACAAAGTATGGACTTTGGTTGACTTGCCCGATGATCGGCAAGCAATTGAGAACAAATGGATCTTCAAGAAGAAGATTGACGCTGACGGTAATATTACTGTCTATAAAGCTCGACTTGTCGCAAAAGGTTTTCGACAAGTTCAAGGGATTGACTACGATGAGACCTTCTCACCCGTAGCGATGCTTAAGTCTGTCCGAATCATGTTAGCAATTGCCGCATTTTGTGATTATGAAATTTGGCAGATGGATGTCAAAACTGCATTCCTGAATGGATTTCTGGAAGAAGAGTTGTATATGATGCAACCAAAAGGTTTTGTCGATCCAAAGGGAGCTAACAAAGTATGCAAGCTCGAGTGATCCATTTATGGACTGGTGCAAGCCTCTCGGAGTTGGAATAAACGCTTTGATAGTGTGATCAAAGCATTTGGTTTTATACAGACTTTTGGAGAAGCCTGTATTTACAAGAAAGTGAGTGGGAGCTCTGTAGCATTTCTGATATTATATGTAGATGACATATTACTGATTGGAAATGATATAGAATTTCTGGATAGCATAAAGGGATACTTGAATAAGAGTTCTTCAATGAAAGACCTCGGTGAAGCTGCTTATATATTAGGCATTAAGATCTATAGAGATAGATCAAGACGCCTAATTGGACTTTCACAAAGCACATACCTTGACAAAGTTTTGAAAAAGTTCAAAATGGATCAAGTAAAGAAAGGGTTCTTGCCTGTGTTACAAGGTGTGAAATTGAGTAAGACTCAAAGCCCGACCACTGCAGAAGATAGAGAGAAAATGAAAGATGTTCCCTATGCTTCAGCCATAGGCTCTATCATGTATGCAATGCTGTGTACCAGACCTGATGTGTGCCTTGCTATAAGTTTAGCAGGGAGGTACCAAAGTAATCCAGGAATGGATCACTGGACAACGGTCAAGAACATCCTGAAATACCTGAAAAGGACTAAGGATATGTTTCTCATATATGGAGGTGACAAAGAGCTCATCGTAAAAGGTTACGTTGATGCAAGCTTTGACACTGATTCGGACGATTCTAAATCGCAAACCGGATACGTGTTTACATTAAACGGTGGAGCCGTCAGTTGGTGCAGTTCTAAACAAAGCGTCGTAGCGGGATCTACATGTGAAGCGGAATACATAGTTGCTTCGGAAGCAGCAAATGAAGGAGTCTGGATGAAGGAGTTCATATCCGATCTAGGTGTCATACCTAGTGCATCGGGTCCAATGAAAATCTTTTGTGACAATACTGGTGCAATTGCCTTGGCAAAGGAATCCAGATTTCACAAGAGAACCAAGCACATCAAGAGACGCTTCAATTCCTTCCGGGATCTAGTCCAGGTGGGAGACATAGAGATTTGCAAGATACATACGGATCTAAATGTTGCAGACCTGTTGACTAAGCCTCTTCCACGAGCAAAACATGATCAGCACCAAGGCTCCATGGGTGTTAGAATCATTACTGTGTAATCTAGATTATTGACTCTAGTGCAAGTGGGAGACTGAAGGAAATATGCCCTAGAGGCAATAATAAAGTTATTATTTATTTCCTTATATCATGATAAATGTTTATTATTCATGCTAGAATTGTATTAACCGGAAACATAATACATGTGTGAATACATAGACAAACAGAGTGTCACTAGTATGCCTCTACTTGACTAGCTCATTAATCAAAGATGGTTATGTTTCCTAACCATAGACAAAATAGTTGTTATTTGATTAATGGGATCACATCATTAGTTGAATGATCTGATTGACATGACCCATTCCATTAGCTTAGCACTCGATCGTTTAGTATGTTGCTATTGCTTTCTTCATGACTTATACATGTTCCTATGACTATGAGATTATGCAACTCCCGTTTGCCGGAGGAACACTTTGGGTGCTACCAAACGTCACAACGTAACTGGGTGATTATAAAGGAGCATTACAGGTGTCTCCAAAGGTAGATGTTGGGTTGGCGTATTTCGAGATTAGGATTTGTCACTCTGATTGTCGGAGAGGTATCTCTGGGCCCTCTCGGTAATGCACATCACATAATCCTTGCAAGCATTACAACTAATATGTTAGTTGTGAGATGATGTATTACAGAACGAGTAAAGAGACTTGCCGGTAACGAGATTGAACTAGGTATTGGATACCGACGATCGAATCTCGGGCAAGTAAAATACCGATGACAAAGGGAACAATGTATGTTGTTATGCGGTCTGACCGATAAAGATCTTCGTAGAATATGTAGGAGCCAATATGGGCATCCAGGTCCCGCTATTGGTTATTGACCAGAGATTTGTGTCAGTCATGTCTGCATTGTTCTCGAACCGTAGGGTCCGCACGCTTAAAGTTACGATGACAGTTGTTATGAGTTTTATGCATGTTGATGTACCGAAGTTAGTTCGGAGTCCCGGATGTGATCACGGACATGACGAGGAGTCTCGAAATGGTCGAGACATAAAGATTGATACATTGGATGTCTATATTCGGACACCGGAAGTGTTCCAGATGAATTTCGGATAAAACCGGAGCACCGGGGGGTTACCGGAACCCCCCGGGGGTTTAATGGGCCTTATGGGCTTAATGTGGAGAAGAGGAAGGGGCTGCCAGGGCAGGCCGCATGCCCCCTCTTCCCCTAGTCCGAATTGGACAAGGAGGGAGGGGCGGCGCCCCCCCTTTCCTTCTCTCCCCCCTCTCTCCTACTTGGACAAGGAAAAGGGGGAGGAGTCCTACTCCCGATAGGAGTAGGACTCCTCCTGCGCCCACCTCCTGGCCGGCCGCACCCCTCCCCTTGGCTCCTTTATATACGGAGGCAAGGGGGCACCCTAGAACACACAAGTTGATCCTCGTGATCGTTCCTTAGCCGTGTGCGGTGCCCCCTGCCACCATATTCCACCTCAGTCATATCGTTGTAGTGCTTAGGCGAAGCCCTGCGTCGGTAGAACATCATCATCGTCACCACGCCGTTGTGCTGACGGAACTCATCCCCGAAGCTTTGCTGGATCGGAGCCCGGGGAGCGTCATCGAGCTGTACGTGTGCTAAGAACTCGAAGGTGCCGGAGTAATGGTGCTTGGATCGGTCGGATCGGGAAGAAGACGTACGACTACTTCCTCTATGTTGTGTCAACGCTTCCGTTTCGATCTACAAGGGTACGTACATCATACTCTCCCCTCTCATTGCTATGCATCACCATGATCTTGCGTGTGCGTAGGAAAATTTTGAAATTACTACGTTCCCCAACATCATTATTGTGTAATCTAGATTATTGACTCTAGTGCAAGTGGGAGACTGAAGGAAATATGCCCTAGAGGCAATAATAAAGTTATTATTTATTACCTTATATCATGATAAATGTTTATTATTCATGCTAGAATTGTATTAACCGGAAACATAATACATGTGTGAATACATAGACAAACAGAGTGTCACTAGTATGCCTCGCTCATTAATCAAAGATGGTTATGTTTCCTAACCATAGACAAAATAGTTGTTATTTGATTAATGGGATCACATCATTAGTTGAATGATCTGATTGACATGACCCATTCCATTAGCTTAGCACCCGATCCTTTAGTATGTTGCTATTGCTTTCTTCATGACTTATACATGTTCCTATGACTACGAGATTATGCAACTCCCGTTTGCCGGAGGAACACTTTTGGTTCTACCAAACGTCACAACATAACTGGGTGATTATAAAGGAGCATTACAGGTGTCTCCAAAGATAGATGTTGGGTTGGCGTATTTCGAGATTAGGATTTGTCACTCCGATTGTCGGAGAGGTATCTCTGGGCCCTCTCGGTAATGCACATCACATAAGCCTTGCAAGCATTACAACTAATATGTTAGTTGTGAGATGATGTATTACGGAACGAGTAAAGAGACTTGCCGGTAACGAGATTGAACTAGGTATTGGATACCGACGATCGAATCTCGGCCAAGTAAAATACCGATGACAAAGGGAACAACGTATGTTGTTATGCGGTCTGACCGATAAAGATCTTCATAGAATATGTAGGAGCCAATATGGGCATCCAGGTCCCGCTATTGGTTATTGACCAGAGATTTGTCTCAGTCATGTGTGCATTGTTCTCGAACCGTAGGGTCCGCACGCTTAAAGTTACGATGACAGTTGTTATGAGTTTTATGCATGTTGATGTACCGAAGTTAGTTTGGAGTCCCGGATGTGATCACGGACATGACAAGGAGTCTCAAAATGGTCGAGACATAAAGATTGATATATTGGATGACTATATTCGGACACCGGAAGTGTTCCGGATGAATTTCGGATAAAACCGGAGCACCGGGGGGTTACCGGAACCCCCCGGGGGGTTAATGGGCCTTATGGGCCTAATGTGGAGAAGAGGAAGGGGCTGCCAGGGCAGGCCGCGCGCCCCCTCTTCCCCTAGTCCGAATTGGACAAGGAGGGAGGGGCGGCGCCCCCCCTTTCCTTCTCTCCCCCCCTCTCTCCTACTTGGACAAAGAAAAGGGGGAGGAGTCCTACTCCCGATAGGAGTAGGACTCCTCCTGCGCCCACCTCCTGGCCGGCCGCACCCCTCCCCTTGGCTCCTTTATATACGGAGGCAAGGGGGCACCCTAGAACACACAAGTTGATCCTCGTGATCGATCCTTAGCCGTGTGCGGTGCCCCCTGCCACCATATTCCACCTCGGTCATATCGTTGTAGTGCTTAGGCGAAGCCCTACGTCGGTAGAACATCATCATCGTCACCACGCCATTGTGCTGACGGAACTCATCCCCGAAGCTTTGCTGGATTGGAGCCCGGGGAGCGTCATCGAGCTGTACGTGTGCTAAGAACTCGGAGGTGCCGGAGTAACGGTGCTTGGATCGGTCGGATCGGGAAGAAGACGTACGACTACTTCCTCTATGTTGTGTCAACGCTTCCGTTGCGATCTACAAGGGTACGTAGATCATACTCTCCCCTCTCGTTGCTATGCGGCACCATGATCTTGCGTGTGCGTAGGAAAATTTTGAAATTACTACGTTCCCCAACATCATTACTGTGTAATCTAGATTATTGACTCTAGTGCAAGTGGGAGACTGAAGGAAATATGCCCTAGAGGCAATAATAAAGTTATTATTTATTTCCTTATATCATGATAAATGTTTATTATTCATGCTAGAATTGTATTAACCGGAAACATAATACATGTGTGAATACATAGACAAACAGAGTGTCACTAGTATGCCTCTACTTGACTAGCTCGTTAATCAAAGATGGTTATGTTTCCTAACCATAGACAAAAGAGTTGTTATTTGATTAATGGGATCACATCATTAGTTGAATGATCTGATTGACATGACCCATTCCATTAGCTTAGCACCCGATCGTTTAGTATGTTGCTATTGCTTTCTTCATGACTTATACATGTTCCTATGACTATGAGATTATGCAACTCCCGTTTGCCGGAGGAACACTTTGGGTGCTACCAAACGTCACAACGTAACTGGGTGATTATAAAGGAGCATTACAGGTGTCTCCAAAGGTAGATGTTGGGTTGGCGTATTACGAGATTAGGATTTGTCACTCTGATTGTCGGAGAGGTATCTCTGGGCCCTCTCGGTAATGCACATCACATAAGCCTTGCAAGCATTACAACTAATATGTTAGTTGTGAGATGATGTATTACGGAACGAGTAAAGAGACTTGCCGGTAACGAGATTGAACTAGGTATTGGATACCGACGATCGAATCTCGGGCAAGTAAAATACCGATGACAAAGGGAACAACGTATGTTGTTATGCGGTCTAACCGATAAAGATCTTCGTAGAATATGTCGGAGCCAATATGGGCATCCAGGTCCCGCTATTGGTTATTGACCAGAGATTTGTCTCAGTCATGTCTGCATTGTTCTCGAACCGTAGGGTCCGCACGCTTAAAGTTACGATGACAGTTGTTATGAGTTTTATGCATGTTGATGTACCGAAGTTAGTTCGGAGTGCGGGATGTGATCACGGACATGACGAGGAGTCTCGAAATGGTCGAGACATAAAGATTGATATATTGGATGACTATATTCGGACACCGGAAGTGTTCCGGATGAATTTCGGATAAAACCGGAGCACCGGGGGGTTACCGGAACCCCCCGGGGGGTTACCGGAACCCCCCGGGGGGTTAATGGGCCTTATGGGCCTAATGTGGAGAAGAGGAAGGGGCTGCCAGGGCAGGCCGCGCGCCCCCTCTTCCCCTAGTCCGAATTGGACAAGGAGGAAGGGGCGGCGCCCCCCCCCCTTTCCTTCTCTCCCTCCCTTTCCTACTTGGAAAAGGAAAAGGGGGAGGAGTCCTACTCCCGATAGGAGTAGGACTCCTCCTGTGCCCACCTCCTGGCCGGCCGCACCCCTCCCCTTGGCTCCTTTATATACGGAGGCAAGGGGGCACCCTAGAACACACAAGTTGATCCTCATGATCGTTCCTTAGCCGTGTGCGGTGCCCCCTGCCACCATATTCCACCTCGGTCATATCGTTGTAGTGCTTAGGCAAAGCCCTGCGTCGGTAGAACATCATCATCGTCACCACGCCGTTGTGCTGACAGAACTCATCCCCGAAGCTTTGCTGGATCGGAGCCCGAGGAGCGTCATCGAGCTGTACGTGTGCTAAGAACTCGGAGGTGCTGGAGTAACGGTGCTTGGATCGGTCGGATCGGGAAGAAGACGTACGACTACTTCCTCTATGTTGTGTCAACGCTTCCGTTGCGATCTACAAGGGTACGTAGATCATACTCTCCCCTCTCGTTGCTATGCATCACCATGATCTTGCGTGTGCGTAGGAAAATTTTGAAATTACTACGTTCCCCAACATCATTACTGTGTAATCTAGATTATTGACTCTAGTGCAAGTGGGAGACTGAAGGAAATATGCCCTAGAGGCAATAATAAAGTTATTATTTATTTCCTTATATCATGATAAATGTTTATTATTCATGCTTGAATTGTATTAACCGAAAACATAATACATGTGTGAATACATAGACAAACAGAGTGTCACTAGTATGCCTCTACTTGACTAGCTCATTAATCAAAGATGGTTATGTTTCCTAACCATAGACAAAATAGTTGTTATTTGATTAATGGGATCACATCATTAGTTGAATGATCTGATTGACATGACCCATTCCATTTGCTTAGCACCCGATCGTTTAGTATGTTGCTATTGCTTTCTTCATGACTTATACATGTTCCTGTGACTATGAGATTATGCAACTCCCGTTTGCCGGAGGAACACTTTGGGTGCTATCAAACGTCACAACATAACTGGGTGATTATAAAGGAGCATTACAGGTGTCTCCAAAGGTAGATGTTGGGTTGACGTATTTCGAGATTAGGATTTGTCACTCCGATTGTCGGAGAGGTATCTCTAGGCCCTCTCGATAATGCACATCACATAAGCCTTGCAAGCATTACAACTAATATGTTTGTTGTGAGATGATGTATTACGGAATGAGTAAAGAGACTTGCCGGTAACGAGATTGAACTAGGTATTGGATACCGATGATCGAATCTTGGGCAAGTAAAATACCGATGACAAAGGGAACAATGTATGTTGTTATGCGGTCTGACCGATAAAGATCTTCGTAGAATATGTAGGAGCCAATATGGGAATCTAGGTCCCGCTATTGGTTATTGACCAGAGATTTGTCTCAGTCATGTCTGCATTGTTCTCGAACCGTAGGGTCCGCACGCTTAAAGTTACGATGACAGTTGTTATGAGTTTTATGCATGTTGATGTACCGAAGTTAGTTCGGAGTCCCGGATGTGATCACGGACATGACGAGGAGTCTCGAAATGGTTGAGACATAAAGATTGATATATTGGATGACTATATTCGGACACCAGAAGTGTTCCGGATGAATTTCGGATAAAACCGGAGCACCGGGGGGTTACCGGACCCCCCCGGGGGGTTAATGTGCCTTATGGGCCTAATGTGGAGAAGAGGAAGGGGCTCCCAGGGCAGGCCGCGCGCCCCCTCTTCCCCTAGTCCGAATTGGACAAGGAGGGAGGGGCGGCGCCCCCCCTTTCCTTCTCTCCCCCCCTCTCTCCTACTTGGACAAGGAAAAGGGGGAGGCGCTCAGCACAACGAACCAGGCAATCGGACTATAAATTAGACAGCCTGTTAGATGGTATAGAAGAGGAATACAATCAGTCAGAATGACTATGTAATTTTAACTTGACATGTGTAATGCCTTCTAGCCGGATTGTAGATCGTTTGTCGTTGCCGACCTTTTCGCTTCTACCTCGGGACTTGACGGTCCGGAGTGTGTCCGAATACCATAGCGGTTATATAAGAACCGTCGTATGCGTGGAGACCAGGCGTAGGGGTCATTAGTGCTTTATCAGACAAGTGCCCAACTAGTTATGTTATATTACATGGTTAGTAAGAAACATCTTCCAAAGAGAATAGTTCCGTTAGGGGTTCCTTTCGCTGGGAGGCATGCTCAACTAAGGTATTCGGTCTTTATGAGAGCGGGCGAGGTAACGCTCTGAGGTATAAGCCCCTAGTGTCTAGGTACGCGCAAGAATTCTGACATGGCCACATGCCAAGACGCCAGCCTCCTCCTTGGTTATAGAACCAGGGGATGTGTATCAACAAGAGACAGTAAAAAAGGTTTACGCAGGGTCTTAATCTAAAAAGAATCCTTGGAACGGGTCCCTACTGCACGTCTGCGCGTGTGTCTCCGTTGTGCCGTATCCTGGACGGGCGCAGCACGACATTCATCTGTAAAAAAGAGAGCAACTAAGTTGAAAAAGGGGCGTACCGAACAAAAGTTATATGAAATAAACAAAGTGTAAAGTTAAATATGGAAAATTGAGCTTTGTTGTCTCTTATTTTATACGTGTGAAGCCCCTAGTACAGGGGTATATGGCCACTAAGCCTTTATCAACCATACTTTTGTGCCGGACTCGTCTATCCGTGTCCATGGTCTTTAATGACCTGTTCCGATGTTCTGGCTGGTGAAGCCATTGTATTGTGGGGCTTGTTAAAGCGGCCGCACAATCCTCCGCTTGGGGGAGGCACCCTCACTGCTTCCCCTTTAAGGAGATGATGCCGCGTGGACCGGGCATCTTAAGCGTAAGAGATGCATAATGCGGTATTGCGTTAAAGCGGGCGAAAGCTTCGCATCCCAGTAGTGCTTGATAGCGACTTGAGAATGGGACGATGTGGAAAGTCAGCTTTTCGCGACGGAAGTTATCGGCAGAGCCAAAAATAACCTTGAGCCGGAGAAAACCCATGCAATGGGTGTCCAGACCTGGCGTTACTCCTTGAAAGGAGGTTTTGCTGTGGCGAATTCTTTTTGGGTCGATCCCCATGTGGCGGATTGAGTCCTGATATATCAGGTTGAGTCCGCTGCCACCGTCCATAAGGACATTTGAAAACTGGAGTCCGCCAATTATTGGATCGAGTACCAGGGCAGTCCAGCCTGGGTTCCTGATACTTCTAGAATAATCCAGATGATCAAAGATGATTGGTTTTGACAACCAATGGCGGGATTCCTTTGGGATAGGCCGTGGGGCACGTACCTTTATGGGCGCCACACATTTTGTTATGTGGAGTAAGTTTACTGTTTTTACTTCTTGTGGGAAATTCTTTTGTTTCCTGGTACTCTGCTTTTGAGGTTCGTCCTCATCTTCGCTTGGTGTGTCGAGCCCCTTGTGTTCGGTGTTGAGTCTGCCGGATTGTTTGAAAACCCAACAATCTATGTGGGTATGGTTAGCATGCTTTCCGGGAGTACTGTGTATTTGACATATCCTATCCAAGATTTTGTTTAGGTTGGATAGGTCGTCCCTGTTATCTTGGAGGGGCGCCTTTTTCTGATTCTGTCGTGAGCTTTTGAATCCGGCGTTGACTGCCGTGCTCTTCGGAATTTTTTCCTCAGTCCGGCGACGGTCCTTATTGTGTCGTGGTTTTCCGTTTCCATCCCTAGTTTCGGATGTACTTGGGTCGCTGGTGCTGCATCTTGCCAACCAGTTGTCCTCTCCTACGCAAAAGCGGGTCATGAGGCTTGTTAGTGCGGCCATTGTTCTTGGCTTTTCTTGGCCGAGGTGTCTGGCGAGCCATTCATCTCGGACATTATGCCTGAAAGCTGCTAAGGCTTCAGCGTCCGGACAGTCGACTATCTGATTCTTTTTAGTAAGAAATCTATTCCAGAGTTGCCGAGCTAACTCTCCGGGCTATTGAGTTATGTGATTAAGATCGTCTGCATCCGGAGGGCGGACATAGGTCCCTTGAAAATTTGCTCGGAAAGCATCCTCGAGCTCTTCCCAACTTCCGATTGTGTTTTCAGGAAGGCTTTTGAGCCAATGCCGGGCTGGCCCTTTAAGCTTGAGGGGTAAGTATTTTATGGCGTGGAGGTCATCTCCTCTAGCCATATGTATGTGGAGGATATAATCCTCGATCCAGACTCCAGGGTCTGTTGTTCCATCATATGCCTCTATGTTTACGGGTTTGAATCCTGCTGGAAATTCATAATCCAGGACCTCAACGGTGAAACATAGGGGGTGTGCGGCACCCCTGTATTTGGGTGTGCCGGATTCTGATAATGGCTTTATTGCATTGCTTACGAGAGCTTGCTTTCTTGGCCCGTAAATGGACCTGACTGGGCCATGATGCGAATCCTTAAGTGGGTCGCATGCCGGCTTAAGTGTGGCGCTGCTTGCCGCTTTATGCTGGCCATGGGGTCGTCTATCCGACCGTGTGGCTTTCTTACTTTTTGAATGCGAGGGCTCTGAGGCCTCCAAGTCGAATTCAGGCAGTAGCTTTCTCTTCGGATAGCTTTTAGTGCGGCGACTGTCGCCTTATTTGTCTGCGGTGTTGATTACTTTACTCCATCTGATCCTGAGTGCATCTTCCGCAGTTTTTAGCTTCCGCTTCTGCTTTTTCAGGCTGTGTGCGGTTGCAACGAGCCGTTTGTGGACGTTCTTCTGCTTCGTGGGCTTGTCCGGCGTAGGATCGTCCGGAATGCCATTTTCGCCAGGGGAGGGATGTTCGGTTTCTCTATCCGGGTTGTCCTGTTCGGGCGGTTGCTCTAAGGCATGCTCGTCATCTACCGGTTCATAGTGCTCTATGGCTAGGTCTTTATCGAGGCGGGGCTTGGGTCGGCGTTTACGCCGACGCTTTGATTGCTTTTCGAGAGATCGATCCCTCTTTCCATCCCTGTTTTCCTCGGTGTTGCTTCCATTAGGGGTATCCACCATGTACACATCATGAGATGAGGTGGCTGTCCAATGCCCTATAGGCGTTGGTTCTTGGTTGTTTCCTGCATCGTCGTCCATACCGTCGATGTCTTCGGAGTCGAAGTCGAGCATGTCGGTTAAGTCGTCGACAGTGGCTACGAAGTGGGTGGTGGGTGGGTTTTGAATTTCTTCATCATCCGAATCCCATCCTTGCTGACCGTAGTCCGACTAGGGCTCTCCTGATAAAGAGAGAGACTTTAGCAAATTCAGGATGTCGCCGAAGGGCGAGTGCTGAAAGATGTCCGTGGCGGTGAACTCCATTATCGGCGCCCAATCGGATTCGATCGGTAGGGGCGCGGGGGGCTCGGAGTTCGGAAAGGAATCCGGCTCCTCGGAGTCACGAGCCATGCGGAGTGCGGGGCTGGAGTTCGGCTCGATCGTCTCTGAGATCGCAGCCCCTGAGGCAGCGTCCAACCGCTGATCCTCGATCGGCGCAGTAGGCTCCGAATCAATGGTCGGAACCGATGCATGTGCGGCCTCCAAGGCGCTGTTCGGCGGCAGAGCTATATCATGTCCATCGAGACAGTGCGGCGCGCTTGGCTGTGGCTCGAATCCGTCGAAGATCAAGTCCCCGCGGATGTCAGCCGTGTAGTTTAGGCTTCCAAACCTGACCTGATGGCCAGGGGCGTAGCTTTCGATCTGCTCAAGGTGGCCAAGCGAATTCGCCCGCAGTGCGAAGCCGCCAAAGACGAAGATCTGTCCGGGGAGAAAAGTCTCACCCTGGACTGCATCGTTGTTGATGATCGAAGGAGCAATCGGGCCTAAAAGCGACGACACAGAGGAACTCTCAATGAAAGCACCAATGTCGGTGTCAAAACCGGCGGATCTCGGGTAGGGGGTCCCGAACTGTGCGTCTAGGCGGATGGTAACAGGAGACAAGGGACACAATGTTTTACCCAGGTTCGGGCCCTCTTGATGGAGGTAAAACCCTACGTCCTGCTTGATTAATATTGATGATATGGGTAGTACAAGAGTAGATCTACCACGAGATCAAGGAGGCTAAACCCTAGAAGCTAGCCTATGGTATGATTGTTGTATGATGAAGTTGTCCTACGGACTAAAACCCTCCGGTTTATATAGACACCGGAGAGGATTAGGGTTACACAAAGTCGGTTACAACGGTAGGAGATCTTGAATATCCGCATCGCGAAGCTTGCCTTCCACGCCAAGGAAAGTCCCATCCGGACACGGGACGAAGTCTTCAATCTTGTATCTTCATAGTCCTGGAGTCCGGCTGAAGGTATAGTCCGGCTACCCGAACACCCCCTAATCTAGGACTCCCTCACCCCCTCTTGTCAAAAGTCGTAGCTCGAAGAATCGACTGTCCGACTGGCAAGAGCCAAGGGCAGGAAATGATGCCCACACGAAAAACGGCTAAGGACTAACGAACTTATATAACGCGAGCCGGCCTCCCGCCCCGCCAACCGGCTACCAGAGCAGCCGGCTGGCCGGCTTTCCGTTCACCTTGCTGCAATCTAAGAAAGCTTGAGTACTTGTCTTCCCAAAAACAACCAAGTCCTTCTCCAGCCACAGACTGCAGATCAGCTATCCGGCTGGGAAGGCGGTGGCCAAGGGAAGGCGGCAAAGGAAAAAGCCAAAAGGATGAAAAGCAAACATGAACAGAAGCCAAACACATGCATAATTATATTTACACAAAAGACCTTCAAAAGGCCAGCATTCAACATAGTTTGAATACACCCCCAGTGGGACATGCATAATTATATTTACACAAAAGACCTTCAAAAGGCCAGCATTCAACATAGTTTGAATACACCCCCAGTGGGTGGAACTACGCAAATTTAATAAAAGTTGTTCAAAAAAGTAACAAGCAGGAAAGCAAGGACGGCGGATCAGGCCAAGGGAGAGACGGGCGAGTCGGGCAGGTTGGTGGAGACGGCAGTGCCAGCTGGAGGAGTGACCGGCTGGCGAATCTAGGCATGATCATCACCTCTTGCAGGTGGCGCGCTTGCACGCGCCTCGTTGCTGGAGGCATGATCAGGCTGAAGCGGGCTGGACGCTTCGCTGTCTGGCACAACGTCTTCACCATCCTCTCCCTCTTCCCCTTTGCCCTCATCGCTGGAAGAAATCTCCTCCACCGAGTCCTCACCTTGTGCCGGGTTCAGCCTGAACCACTCCTCCGGCTGAGCGACGCCAGCATCATCCACCTCAGGGGCAAAGGCGCTGGTGTCGGTGTACTCGGCGATCGCCGAGGCGCGATGGACGATAGCCGGCCGCACCGCCTCCAGCTCCTCGTCGGCCTCCTGCCGCCAAGTGCTCAGCTGGTCCAAGTTCAGCCCAGGATACCAAGCTCGGACGAACTCCAGCGCCCGCCCAGCACCGGACCGGGCCGCTGACGCCTTCCAAGCCTCAAAGCGGCCGACTGCGACCTCCAGCCAGTCGACAGTCCGACTTGGGGTGCGGGGAACCACCTCGCCGGGCCAGAGGGCGGCCAGCACTTGTGCCCCGGCGTGCTGAAGACGGCGGAGCATGCGGTGGGCCGGCTGCAGGCGGGCTTGAAGCGCCAGAAGCTGCTCTTCAAGTGACCGGCCGGCACCCGGTGCGATCTTGGCCCCTGCCTGCCAGCGCGCATCGCGGTAGGCCTCGATGGCTTGGGAGGAGGCAACAGAGTAACCGGGAAAGTAATCTGCACAAAGAAGAAAGCAGTAGCACAAAATCAAAAGACGAACCTGATGGCAGGAGGCAGGCAAAGAAACGAAGAAGAAGAAGGCCTACCGTCGATTAAGTCTTCCACCTGGCTGTAGCCTTGACTCAGCGCCTGCCTTGCCTCGGCCCAGTTCGCCGCCTCGGTCTCATATTCGGCTTTGAGGGCGGCATCGCTGTCTTGCGCCGCCTTCAGGGCCGCCTTGTGGCTCTCCTCCTGGTCGGCCAGTTTCTTGGCCAGCCGATCACACTCCTAAGCCAGGGCGGCGCACTCGGCCTCCTTGGCGCGAAGGGCGAACTGGGCTCCGCTTAGCTGGCCCCTCAAGTCAGCATTGGCCCCTACAGATATGAAGAAAGAAGTCGTCAGGAAAAGATCCGACCCGACTGCTCAGCAGTCGGCCCGAATCTCGGAGACTACACCCAGTGGGTGCGCTGACGCGCCCCCACTTGAGATAAAAGATGAAGCACTTACTCCGGCTCTCGGTCAGATCAGTGGCTTTCTGATTCAACTCCTGGGCCTGGGAGTTGAAAGCAGCTGCGCGGAGGTTATGATACTCCTACAGATAAGATAAGAGATGCGAGTGAGAACAAGACGGCAATCGAAGTCTACCAAGAATTTCCAAGCCGCCTGCTCAGCAGCCGACTTGGAACTCGAGGACTACACCCAGTGGGTGCGCTGAAGCGCCCCATGGAAGAAATCAGGAGCAATCAAAGAAGAGCAGGAGGACTCACCCGAATAAATGTTCGCGTCGTGAGAAACTCTTGAGTGTACTGCTTCAGCGCGGCAGCTTGGGTCTGAAGCCGGTTCCGGACGTCCTGCGCCGCCATGTTCAGCACGGCCGTCCCACCGCCGGCGTCCACCCGGACGAGCTATCACTTGCCGCTTCCAGGCCCTGGGCTGACGGGCTGGCGCCCGGAGTGTTATGCGGCTCCGGCGCCGAAGTCGCCTTCCCCGTGCGCCAACGAGACGTCGATGAGACCACAAGATCCGCCCCCATAGTCGGCTCGCCTCCAGCCGGCTGCACGAGCGGCGCATCGGGCCGGCCTCCCTGGCCCATTCCAGTCGGAGGCGACGGCGCCGCCTCCCTCTCCATCACCGGCTGGCCACGGCCAGCCTCCTCCGACGGGGGCATTGGGATGTTGGGAGCCGCGGCGTGAAGGGGGATGGCGAGCTGCGGAGGCTGGTTCTGCAGGGCCTCCGCCTTCCTCTCAACGGCCGTGGCCTCCGCCTGGGCCTTGGCAGCCGCGTCGGCCCACGCCTCCGCCGACTTCTCCCTCGCCTCCCGAGCCGACCTCCGCTCCTCCACCTCCCGCTCCTCCCGCCCGTTCCGCTCCGTTGCCTCTAGGAGATCGGAACGGGGATCCACACGGCGGGAGCTTGAGGACCCTCCCACGGCTCCGACTATGGAGGCGGCAGGGACCCGCCCGAGGGAAAGTGGGGCCCTGTTTGATAAGTTAAGAAGAAGGCTTAGAAGAATATCAACCGAAGAAAAAAAAAGAAAGGCGTAAGAAAAACGACACCTACGCTGAAACCGCCTGCGGCTGCTTCACCACCCTGCGGAAGCGGGCCGCCTTCGCGGCCGCTTCGTCCCGCTTGGTCGCCGCCACGGTACTCTTGGGCTTCTTGGGCCGACTACCGAAGTGGGTCGATGCGGCCCGGCGTTTCTACGTGCCACCACGAGCAGCCGGCGCGACAGATGGGCCCGCGCCTTGATGATCGGGCGCCGGCTGACGACGCGGAACAGCTTCGGCCTCATCGTCATCCGGCCAGTCCTCGAAGGCGGCCCCGAGCCCAGGGCCGCCTGCCTCGCCGCCTTCCCCTACGACGTCGTCTTCCATGGCGGCCGCCCCCAGGTCCGGGTCATCAACGTCGTCCACCGCGCGGTCGGGGAGGAACTGGCGTTCCACCCCCGCGGCCCCGGTTGCCGACGGAAGCATGGGGTTCTGCCGAAAACAAGCCGACTGTTCAGGAGTCGGCCATCGCGAGCCCGACAACAGGGAAAGAAGAAAAGAAGAGAAACTTACCGTAGGCGGAGGATTGGCGCGAGAGTATGACTCCTTGCCGTACTGCCACTCCTCGGTGAGCTTGCAGTTGGAAATATAGTTCACCATGTAAGACACCTCGGCGTGAGGCATCTCCTTGGTGCTCAGCCGACACGGGTCGAAGCCGCCGCTCATCTGGCAGATCATATGTGGCTGGCCCTGGAGCGGGAGCACCCGGCGCTCCACGAAGACGGCCACCAGGTCGGCCCCGGTCAGGCCCTCTGACTGGATCATCACCCGAGCCGTGCAACGAAGGCGGCCCCACCCTGAGACAGCGACCTGGACCGGTAGGACCATGAGGGCTGCCTCCCAGCTGGCGGGCCGGCTATGTAAGCCGGCAGATTGACGAAATCGCCTTGCGGAGCAACGTTCTTCACATAGAAGTGAGATTTCTGCCAGAGCTTCACCGACTGAATCAGCGGGATGGGCGGAAACGGATTATTGTCGCTCGTCCTCCGCATGGTGATGAAGGCGCCGCATGGGGCGGGCACGCCCGCGACGATAGTGCCAAGCTTGCACTGGAAGAATTCCCCCAAGAGTTCGAGGGTGGGGAGGACGCCAAGAAAGCCCTCGCACAGGGCGACGAAGGCCGACAGCAGCATCACCGCGTTCAAAGTGAGGTGATGCGGCTGGAGATGATAAAACTCAAGGAAGGAGCGGAAGAACACGCTCGCCGGCAGGCCGAAGCCGCGCAGGCAGTGCGAGCGGAAGATTATCCGCTCATCCTCCTCCGGTGCCGGCGAAATCTTCCTCTCCGGTGCGAGACGGACCCGCACGTAGTTGGCACCTGGCAGCCGCCGCGTCCGGCGGAGGAAGTCAACATGGTTGTCATGGACGTTGGAGCCATCCCAGGAGTTCGACAATGCCATGGGGACGGCGCGGCGACGAGAAAGGCGCGGCGGCGGGGAGCGCACGACCCTGTTGCGGCTGAGCAACGGCGAGCCAAGAAGATTGGCGGGAAAACCGAGCGGTGTCGGGTAGCTGTGGCGACAGAGAGGAGGAAGAAGAAGAAGGAAGGGGCGGAGCTAGGGCGAGCGTGCGAGCGTCTGCAGCTCCCCTCCTCCCCCTACTTATAGCCTCGTGTGGTGAAGCCGAGGAGGCAGGGCGTGGGGGGATGTGGGATTAACTGCGCCCACTCCCCCACGCCCCGCAATTATTGCGCCTTCACGGCGTGCGGTAACCACCGCTGGGAGGCAAGCGGTCCACCCGGGCCGCAGAAGATCCGTGCGTGGGCCGAGGCCCGGTAGTGGCGGGCCCCGGACTGCGGCGGCGTCCCGTCGTGCGCGTGGGCTGCCAGGCACTTCCAGCCATATGGTGCCACGTGGCGCGCATGCGACGAGCGGTTAGCTCGCATCTTGACTCGCGCGCCGCCTGGTTCCCGCCTTCAAGCTTCGAAACCTCCATAAGACGGCGCACCTAATCAAAGTCGTCTCCCAGTTTCCGGCTCCTCAAGATAGGAAGCTGATTGAGCTTCTCGTCTTTTTTCTGCCTCGGAGCCCAACCAGCTTCGGGGACTACTGTCGGAGTAAATGACCACGGGTAGCCTAGCCGGCTCCCCCTGGCTTTTCAGAAAAATTATAGGCCGATCGAGCCTTCAAGCATCCAAGACGTGGGGCCGCCTTCCCCCAGCTGGCTACCTCTCAGGCCGGCTGCACGAAGGCGGCCCAGCCCTAAAATCCTCGTGAAGAAAACCACGAGAGGGCCGACTCCAAGAAGCCGGCCACGAGAAGGCCGACTCCAAGAAGCCAGCCCCCCAGCAGGCGGCCGAGATCGTGCCCTCAGAGTCTGCACCCACATAATGGCGATGAGACGGGGCGTGGCTACAGTGAAGCCTGCCACCCCCGAATCCAGGAACGCGCATGGCCACAGTGCGTCGTACGGGGCGGCCGTCACCCGTCCGACACGGCACTGTTGCCATGTTGACCATGACGTCACCCACGGCGAGGTGTCAGTACAACCCGTGGGTGGCGGGCCCCCTCAGTCAGGGAGACACCTAAAGGTGGCCAGGCCTCTCCCAGTCGGCCCGGGGTATGGCCGACTCCCAATAGCCGGCTAGTTCACTCCCTCGAAGGAGGCGCCTCATTAAGGAGATAAGACGAGGTAAGGCTACAGCGATAAGCCGCCCAGCGGCAGCACTGTAGCCATGCTTACCACGACAAAGCCCTCGTCACCAAAGGCGAGGCAACAGTAACCAGCCTCCGACAAGACCCCCGAGCGGTGGGACCGGCCTGTCGACCAGAAGGCCGGCAGCCGGCGCGGTCCACCAGTCGGCGGGCCCCATCGGTCAGCGGAGAAGCCGGCGAGCGTAGACACAGACGGCTAGGGCCCACGCCCAGCCGGATTACCATTTTACCCCTGGAGTAGGCCTATATAAACCCCCCAGGACACCCATGCAGGGGATCCCTTTTCAGTAGTTCTAGACACCACATCGAGAGGAGAGGTAGGCTAGCCTTGCCCTTCTTCATCCTTTCACCGAACAGCTCAAGGAGCCTCTTGTAGCTACTTGTTGATCTAGTGACCATGCGGAGACCCCGCAGAGCAGCAGTAGGGGTGTTATCTCCACGGAGAACCCTGAAGCTGGGTAAGATCCGCCGGCGTGCATGTCTTCGCCTTATCCCGTTTCCAGACACCGGCGATGTTTTATTGGCTTCCACAATGATAAGCCACCCGTTGGCATATGTCGCACCAACCACCCGACAAGGGCCCTATCGCTCAATGGCGTAGTCAGGACCCAGGCACACCGGGCTGCCGCCCGGGTCGTCGGGTCATGGTTATTTGTTGACTGTAGCATGTTGTAATACTATTCAACACTATAGCAGCCTTTCAGCCTGGGGCTTGCCTGGGGCTTGGCCCGATCCTAGGTACGCCACTGCTATCGATCATGGTATGTTCTCTAAGAAAATCCTCCCTGTGTTCGGAATTAAATGATATCCTGGCCAATGAGGAGCTCTTTTGGTTGCAACAGTCTACTGAGCGTTGGCTCCTAAAAGGAGATCAAAATACTGACTATTATCATTGTATTGCTAATAGCAGAAAACAGAAAACACAATCCTCTCCTTGTCTGACAGTGAGGCTGTGATCGAGGGTACTCAAAACCTCTTAAATCACGCTAGTTCCTATTATTAAGATTATTTTTATCCCGCACCTGGAAATCTTATCCATTTGTCTAATGATACTTGGGGTGACCATGAGAAGCTGTTTGATGTTGACAATGTTTTTCTGGTTGACATGTTTATGGAGGACGAGGTGAGGGATATGATGCGCTCTTTTCTATGGAGAGTAACAGAGCCCCCGGCCTGGATAATATTCCGGCCAAATTCTATAAATGTTGCTGGGATTTTGTGAAACCTAACATTATGTGTTTGTTTCATGCTTTTCACCTTGCATGTGACACGTCTCAAGTATGGACTGATTACCTTGATTTCTAAGCTCAATGGGGCTAATAAAATTACCCAGTTCTGCCCCATCTGCTTACCTAGATGCCCGTATAAGCTAATCGCTAAGGTGCTGGATAATCGTGTGGCCTTGTTTGCGGATAAACTAATTAGTCGTCATCAAAATGCTTTTATTAACCATCGAAATATAATGGATGACATCTCATCTCTTCATGAGATTCTTCATCATACTAGGTTAAGGAAAAAGTGGATATAGTTCTTAAGCTCAACTTTGAAAAGGCTTAAGACAAAAATAATTGGCATTTTTTGCTTGAGTGTCATGAGATGCATGGTTTTAATGCAACCTGGTGCAGCTGGCCGATTAAAAACATCTTATACAATGACACTTTTTCGTGCAGTTGCGCACTTTTTCGTGTCCTAAAAACAATTTTTTGTGCCCTAAATTTTACCCCAAAGCTTTTTGGTGTGCTATTTTAGGGCAGCTATTTGAGATGTTCTTACTCACGGTTAACCTAGGCGTACATTGTACATTCTCATTTCCAGTTCTTCGTTATTAGATACGATTTCACCTGTTGGCGTTTAAATAGAAGTTGTATACTTTTTGAACCAAAATTTCAGTATATACTGTACGAAAGAAGAGTACTCGAGCGATGAACAGCAACCAATTTGACTGTATGCAAGATTTTTTGTTTGTTTAAGAAAAGTGTATGCAAGAATGTGAAAGCGGTTAAAAAGTAATCAAAATTCCCCCGCAAAAAAAAGTAATCAAAATTTTCAATTAGGGCAAAGTCCACACGGCCAGCCCATATCCAACCCACTCTCTCTTCCACTCGTACCCCAAGCTGGGCTGTGGGCTGGTCAGTCCCCTCATACTCTCACTCTCCCCCTCTCGGCCGGCGCTGCCTCGGTGGCTCCTGTGAAGCCCGCCGGCCGCCGCCCTCATGCTCGCCTCCTCTCCCCGCTCCCGTGCTGCGGTGCGCACACCCGTTGGCGATTTCGCTGGCAAGGGAGAGCAGTCTTCTCCCCTCTCTTCCTCGTAGGCGAGGGTTGGCGGAGGCAGCTAACAAATCTCCAAATGCGCCGCCAGCCGGAACGGCAAACCTCGAGGCCGACCATGGCGACTAGGTCCTGCAGTTGACAGATCCCGAGGGAGACCAGGTGCTAGTTCATGTACGACTGCATTCCTCTCGATTCGGGGCCACACTGCTTCGCCATTGCTCATCTTTGAATCGGAATAAATTTCTTGTTTTTCAGTCGCATATGCATCGCTGCTACTCTTATTACAAATGTGAAAGCGGTTCAATATTTTTGTTTTGCGAAACAAGAAAATAACAGATGTGAAATAGCAGTGAACAAGAAATGTTTGCTTGTTTGGTTGCTTTTCCTCTTGCTGTTTTGCCCCAAAACAATTATTTCTCGCTTCTTCTTTGGTACAACCCCCTAGACACATCAACGGTTCAGATCATCTTATACCCCTTCATCTAAAAACTTAAAAAAGGGTAGGATGGTCATTCCCCATCACCCTCCCCCCAGCCCCGCTCCCACGACGTACCCGCGCGCGAGGCGACGGCTTTATTTTTTACACTCGCGCAACATACGTACGTGTTCGCGCGCCGGACGGCGTATTTTTCTACAGTGGGGCGACGTACGTACGTGTACACGCGTCGGTGGTCAAGCGGCGACGGTTGGTCAATCCGCGACGCGTCGCCCGGAGAAAACGCGTCGTGGCGCGTGGATAGCGGCCCCGACGACCAGTCCCATCCGCCCCCTCGACTGCCGCAACGCCGCCCTCGACTGCCGCCCCGCCGCCTGCCGCCCCTTCGTATCCCATGGGCATCAATGTCGTCGACCCACCCGCCCGTCGCCATTACTGCCCGTCCGCGCGCTGCCCCGTCGTCTGCCCTATAAAAACCACCCCCGTCCGCCCGTCGCCGCTCACAACAGTTCTTCCCCCGACCCGTCATCACATCCACCTCTCAAAAGCCCGCCGGGGAGATGTCGTTCCACCGCGGTAGCAGCTTTGGCACCGACGGCGACGACGGACCGAGCGCGTGGCCGTCGAGCCTGAGCACGCCGGAGACAAAGGAGCTGTACCGGTTTGGGCTCCTCGTGCCGCCGGGTTGCCGTCTGCCGCACGACTGGAAACTCGACAAGGACGGTTACCTGAGGCGCGGGCCCGGCGCCACCGCGGAGGAGAAGCGGACCGGCGGCCGCAACAACATCGCCGGCCGTCACGCGTTCTGGGACGGCGAAGACTACGCCGCCGTCATCGGCGCGTACCAGCTGGCGGAGTACGGCGTCACGCCAGACCTCATCGGCGACCGCCGCCGCCTTCTTGTCCCGCGCCCCCGTCCAGAAGCGCGCCGCCGTCGGGCCCCTCCACCACCTGCGCCGGTGCCCGCCGATCCCCCGCCCCGCCGGAGGTGGAACTGCCGCCGGAGCAATTGGTTCTTCGGGAGGACGGCGATCCCGACGATATGCCGGGTTACCTCGTCGTCCTGCGGGCGTCGGTGGCTGCAGCGGCGGCTACGAGGGAGGCCGCCGAGGTGGAGGTCCCGCAGGCGGAGGCGGAGGCGTCGGAGTCGTCGGACGAAGATGCCATCGACTGGGAGCGGTTAGCCCAGGTCAGCGACGATGACGACGGCGGTGACGGCGGTGGTCATCGATCTGGTGGCAAGCGACGACGAGTAGGAGTAGTTGTTTTTTTTAAAAGAAAATGTTCTAAGTATGAACTATGTATCGTTTAGGTTCGGATAAACTCGTTTCGTTTCCGTAGTGTTGAATGGACTATGTAAAATATTTCTATGTTCAATCAAGTTTGTTCGAATGTTGTTTTAATTTGTCTTCAAAGTTTGTTCAAAAAATTAGCAAAATATTGAACACTTATTTTAATATAAAGTCAAAAGTGTATCTAAATGTTTATAAAGTGTTTTAGAAATGTTCAGATTTTGTTAAAATACGTGCATATAGTAAAGCCCGCTGGATGAAAAAATTAAAATTTTGAAATAAAAAATATAACAAATAAAAAATAAAAATAAAATTAAAAAGGTGAGATATTTTAATTCATTAACATTTTCTGAAATATTTTTAAATTCATTAACATTTATGAATACGAGAATTTTTATATTCTTTAAATTTATGAACCAGAGAATATTTATAATTCATTAATATTTATGAATCCGAGAATTTTTAAATTCATTAACATTTACCCAACTTTTGCCAGCGCGTGTGGTTCCCCACCCGGGCACCCCACGGCCAAAAAGAACGAAATCCGACAATGAACGCAAGTTGCGTCACGTTCGGGCAGTATTTTAGGGGTTTTCGGCCCAGAAAATTATAGAAAATCCATACGGACTCGAAATGCGACAAATTTTTACGTGCGTGCCCTGCAAGGGCACTGTAGCACGTAGAAAAAAATGGACACGTTTGGCGGATGCGAAGAGGAGACGTGCGACCGAGGGTCCCCTCCGCCCATACCGAAACCACCCCCTTCCACAACAAGTACTTGAGCGGTTTCACGGAATGCACCCAACTTTTGCCAGTGCATGTGGGGCCCCACCCGGGCACCCCACGGCCAAAATGAACGAAATCCGACAACGAACGTAAGTTGCGTCACGTCCGGGCAGTATTTTAGGGGTTTTTGGCCCGGAAAATCGTAGAAAATCCATACGGACTCGAAACGCGAATTTTTTTTGCGTGCATGCCCTGCAAGGGCACTTTAGCACGTGGAAAAAAATTGGGCACGTTTGGACAAAAGCACGACAACGAACCCAAGTTGCGTCACGTCCAAATAGAGTTAATTACAGTCAGACACTTATTAAAATTGATTTAGAAAATCTCGACCGGTGTTGGACAATAGCACGACCGACGGTTATGTCACGTCGGGTGGGTATTGATTGCAAACTGATCACCGCGGGCCCGAGGCAGTAAATATCTCCACGAGCCGTCGCTATCTGAGGGAATATTCCCGACAATCTCGGACGTCGGTGCCCAATCAACGTCGTGCGTGCCCTTTCCACCTCATATGTGTCGACGACGCGCCCGATCTGATCCGGCCCGCCGTCACCCCCCGCGCCCACCATCACCCCACAGTGCTCGCCGTCAATTACCGTCGTCACCCGCATTGGTCGTCGTCAGCGCCCGCCGTCGTTCGAACTGGTCGCCGTCAGCGCCCGCCGTCACCCGCACTGGTCGTCGTCAGCGCCCACCGTCGCCCGAACTGGTCGCCGTCAGCGCCCGCCGTCACCCACACGGGTCGCCGTCAGCGCATGCCGTCACCCGCACTGCTCGCCGTCACCCAAACTGGTCGCCGTGAGATAGGTATATTTTTCAATATGTTTCATTGTAATATAGCATCTCAGTTGCATGCAACGTCACATAGATATTATTATATGCAGCATGGACATCAATGGCGTGATTGGATGTTCCGTAGAAAAGTGGGTTAGTCTTGTTAATAATTTGACACCAAGTCAGCGATTCACATTTTACGAAACAGAGATGGAGGGCATGTTACGAATACCTTCGGTGAAGATGCGTGATAATTTTCTTGCGCTTATGATTCAAGGTTTCAACCCAAGTAATAAAAAAATCATGGTACAAGAGGCAGCCGGAAATAAAGGGTTGATTTCACTGAGGCCTGATGATGTATTCGCTATTTTTGGTTTGAAGAACGAAGGAGTGGATGTTTCTAGTTTTTTGAGTATGGACCAAGGGAAAGCAGTCAAGAAAATTCCAGTTAGTTTTGTTAACAGAAAGACTGGTAAAATTTTGATTGATGATCTCATTCAGAAGATTGTGAGAAATAAAAATGCGGACGATGAATTTGTTCGTATGGCGTTTCTCGTCCTGTTAGGGACTATAATTGCACCAGTGTTTGATGAGTACATACCAAAGAATTATTATGCGCTAGTGCAAGATGCCAGGTCGATAAAAAAGTTCAACTGGAACGCATTCACTTTGCGGTTTTGTTTGTCGGAGATTGGTATGGTCTTGCAGCCCGGCCGTTTTAGGGAATGGCCACGTGGCAACCTAGCACTTCTGCAGGTATGATATATTTCTTAAGTTCAAAATTTGTATTATGTAATAATAGTGTAACACGTGATAAGTGATTTTTTTGTTTTGCAGTATCTATATTGGGAGAAGGTGCAGTCAATGACCGGTCCGCAGTATGATCCATTAGCGCTGTTGAGCCCCTTGATGAGGAAATGGATAGAAAAGGCAGCGGAGAAAAGGGGCAAGTACAATTTCCAATATGGTCGTGGTGTTGGGATGGTAATATGTGCAATTAATTTTTTTATTAAAGTATACAATTAATTATTAATTAAATTTAAATGTATAATTCTTTTTTTGTAGATCGATGACACCATTACTGAAGAGTACCGACTAAACAAAATTAGAGTGGAACAAGCTGAAAAAAACAATAATTTCAGTACGAAAAAGTCTAACATTACAGGAAGGAGAAAAGGTGTGAGTACATCTCAGACCTCCGCTAGCCAGAACCCTATTATGTATCGGTTTATGACTGAGCTGAAGCACATTCGTAAGGACATGCTTCGTTTGCCAGAGCAATGCGCACAGGTACAAGTTTTGTTTATTTGCCGTTCAATTTGTTTTTTGATGTGTCACCTAACTAACTATAACTTATTTGTAACCACAGAGGATGATAGAGAAATTGAACAAAAGCGGTGTGTTCTACAAAGCTGGTGATAGTGAAAAAGAAGAAGAGAATGAGTATGGTGATAATAGTGAATCACGAAACTATGGTGTAGACCCTCGTAAAGAATTTGTATACCAACCTGATATGGACAATTTGAAAACACCAGCAAAAAAGAATGTGCAAGAGAATGATGAAGTTGATCTTAATGATTCTGAAGAAAAAAGACCTTATTATTGCACACCTGACTATGGCCTGGGCCTCTTCTGACAGTGAGCCCTCAAAAACGTCTCAAGCAGCCAGACATATGTATCTTCCGTCTCGGCAAACACAAGAGCACAACCGAATACCGTGGTGCAACGATGGTTGTTCAGAACGACAAAAGGTATAAATGGCATGCCATACCTATTCATCCGGTAGGTGTTGTCGAAGACGGTCACATCACCGTAGTCAACATAGTCTCGACGTTATTGAGAATTACACCAGAATAGGTTTTTCAGCCTTCCTTCATCATCGACAGTGTGCTCAAAGAAGAAATCCGGATCCCTCTCTCTTCTGGTCATCATGATCCCAATGGCAGTGTCTGCATCACCTTGTGCAAGCAACTTCATTTTTTCTCTATAACACATGTTATAAAGCTTCTTCCTCCCAAAACCAGCCTTTGCATATGACCCGTACCTATTGACGAGAGTATCATAAATCATATGTTTCCTGATTCCAGCACCTCCCATAGTTAAGATCTCAGCTTTCTGATATTCTTTTATCTGATTATGAGACCGAAGAAAGGTGACTTCATCCGGTCTAGCTAGAACATGACTGTGATCATCACTGAAACTGCTGACATACCAAACATTACGCTCTTTATCAAGTTTCAAAGTTATATGCGCATCGCAGAAGCAATGAGTCTCCCCTCTGAGCCTGCGGGTCCTGCCTTCCATTGTACAAAGTTTTGTCTGTCGTTTCCCAGCTCTCGCACACAGATACTTTCTCAAGCGCTTAGTTCCCTCAGGACCTTTCGAATATTTCAGCGAGTCCTTTCTTACGCTGAACCCACGCTCGTAAGCATACTGGTTATAGAAAATGTAAGCCTCTCCTAGTGACCTAAACGTCTTCCTCATCACCTTCCAATGCATGTCCAATGATTATTGCTGATATTCATCAAATACCGTGTCAAAATTAAACATATCATCACCAACATGCTCATCCTTCCCGCTCGGACCATCTACATCTCCCTGAAAATTAATGCATGAAACCATGTATGTCAGTCAGTTATTATTTTAATATGTAATGTATGTAAGTTTCAAAACTTACTTTGCAGGAGCTGTCATCATGAGATGCATCAATGTGCGATTTGTCACTTTCATCGTCCACAATATTCCTCACAAAGTCCCCGTTCTCGTCCATCTGCGCACATTTCAAAAAAATACATGTGAGCGGTCATATGGTTATTATGTCATTTCTTCTCCTATTTTTATAAAAACATACCTGTAGTGCAATTTCAGCAAATGAATCATCTATATCCATATCATCATCATCATCATTGCCATGTCGCTCCATGATGAAAAAAACATGTAATTGTGCGTGCGGTTTATCATATTTATTGTTTTTATCAACATTGATCAAACTTACATTGCCACTATAAGGTTCATCCAAACTCATGTAGTTCTCCTCAGCAGGTTCACCCATATTCAGTGACGAGGTTTCGTTGTCCTCGCCGTAATCATCGCCATCATAATCCCCTCCTCCTCTAACTATACATGTTTAAAAAAATGTAAGATCAATCGAACACCATGTAACATCATCCTAAAATAATTTGTTCATCAAGCACAACGACGTGTCAAACCAACCTCTTGCACGGCGGCGAGGATTTCAGCTGGATCCATTTTGTTCGATGACAAGCGCGCTGACGGCGTGATGTTACTGGCCGGCCGAGGGAGGTGTCGACGGCGTGAGGACGATGGCCGTTTGTAGCAGGCGGAGTCCGCGGAGGAACGCGGCGACGAAGATCACGGGTCGGCCACCATCTGGGCGACGGGAAAGGAACGCGGCGGCAGCGGCAAGGGCGCCGGGGCATGCGCGGGGGCCTATTTGGGCAGCAGCCGGGCGACGGCGACTTCGTGGAGACAGGGGCCGACATGGAGACGGCGTGGATGCGTTTAGGGTTTAGGGTTACGACGGCGGGCGTCAGCGGCTCATGTGATGTTTTTTTCAATAACTATCGACACAACGTGGAGACGTGCGGGCGTACGGCAGCGACGTACGGCGACTGGTGCGGGTACGCGGGCGGGCGTACGGGGCGCGACGTACAGCGACGGGCGGGCGTACGACGTCGGGGTGGGTATTCCTATACCTACTTTGAAATGACCATACTACCCATTATATGTTTTAGGGAGGGTGTACCGAAGCACTGCCCTTGTTTTCTAGCTTGGATGAATCGAGAAATAAGAGATTGAGTCACTCCCGGACGCTCTCAGAGCTCAGCGATCGTGGACCGTCGGATGTGTTTGGTTAATCCATTTCCGACCCTTGGATCTCTCTCCTGGACGATCTGGACTGCCGGATGGAGCCTGTGACACTATTGCAATGAACAGTTTAGCTCACCACCGGAAATATCTTGTGCCACCGCCGTTATTCTCGTGCCCCGCCGAGGGTATTTTTGTAATTTCGCTACGAGGTATATAAACCCAACGCCCATCCATTTCTCCCCAATCAGCATCTCCTCTTCCTGTTTAGCCGCCGCCGCCTCCCCTTCCACCATGGCCGCCGCCCCTCCCCTTCCACCGTGGTCGCCGCCCCCTATCGCCTGACGGCGAGCCCGCCCTCCCATCCCCATTTCCTCTGGTCGCCCTCACGCACTACATCGCCTCCTGGTCGCCCTCTCTCTCTGTATTCCCCCCTGCCGCCACCACCACGGCCAACTCCGGCGAGGTTCGTCGCCATACAGCACATCGACAAGCTCATCTCGTGATGTTGTTCCTTCTCCACCGCGTTGACCCGACGCGCCTCCCCTCTACGCGCGGCCCCGGCTAACCCTAGCGCCACAGTCGCCGGTCCACGGCGTCACCATCAACGCCGACGCTGCGCCTGCACCTCCGATTGGTCCTCTCCGACCCCGTCCGAACTTTCACGCACTGCGTCGCCTCCTGGTCGCTGTCCAGGCGTCGCCATCGACTGGAGGAACGCGGGACCGTCGTCCTCGCGTTCGTGCACCTCCAGGAAGAAGACTGCTCGAGGTGAGACGCCTCGGATCCGTCGTGCGAAGGTGGAGGTGAGTGCCCTCTCCACTTCCACCACCCCCCCCCTCTCTCTGTTTTGATCCCTTTTTTTCTGCAGCTTGACATATATGTCAGTGTATGTGTGTGTGCAGCAGCTCCAGAGGGACGAACGTCAAGGTAGCCACTGCTCCGTAGGTATGAATCGGTTCCCTAGCCTTTTATAAGCCCTACTTTTCATCGAGCAAGGTTGGCTGCTAAGTTTATGTTATTTGATGCCTATGGTTCTTCCATGTATGGAAGAGATACTATTTAGTTGTCTGCATTTATCTTATTCGGTTCAGTTTGGTGTGCTTATCAATGGGTTGATTCAAGATAATTTGTGATTCTGCTATCTAATTGATTGGTATATATATATATGTGTGTTTTTTTTAATATGAATCACTTTATACACAAGATCTGAGTTAAAAAATATTGCATGACACCACATACATTTGATTTTTTTATCATGGCCTGGGTTTGGTGTGACTGATTCCATTAACCGTGTTGCAGCTGGTCTGGGATATGAGTACGGCCCTTGATTCGTGCCGCCTGTTTTCTCTGCCGAAGTCGTGGTTGCATGGATGTGGCAATGGTCGAAGGGTCGTCACCAGGGTGGCACCGGCGCCTCCCTTCCCTCTCCCCTGGAGCTGGAAGGTACCGTCTCAGGCTTCCCAGATCTTTTGGATCAAAAATTGTGGGTGATGGAATCAAAATTTGTTGGATCAGAAATTGCGGTTGATGGAATTAAAACTTGGATGTGATCAAATTAGGTATTGCTTGAGCTGAAAGTTGAATGTTTGTCGACTTGATTTGTAGTGGATCGGGTGGTATAGTTTACATATTTGAAAATGTTGTAGAATTTTCAGAGAGGACCATGGCATACTGATTACTAAAAGGAATTTGTGAGTTCCTGCAAGATGCATCTCCAACATTTCTTGTGCAGGTCAGTTCCTACTCATATTTCCCCCTTGCATAGCGACTTTAGGAACATTAATATCATCATTGGCCTATGAATTTATCACATAATTCCCTGCTTTGCAGTTCTGGTGTACATCCTTTTTAAATATATATTTTGAAACCTCAAAACAGTAGTTTAAATTCTTTAATGTGCGTGTTGCTGCCTTGGTGATGGTAATTAGTAATGGATAGTTGTCATTCTAAAGTTCCTTGGTTCAGATATGTGTGGTTTGGCAATGATTTTGCTTGTTTTCTTCCTGTTCAAAATATGCCATTTGGCAGCGACTAGGTTCAAAGATAATGACCTGTCCTATGTTGTGTTTGTCGTTTTAACTGTAGGAACCTGCTATTGAGTTGTTTTACTGGCTTAATTTGGTCTCTCTGCAACATCCAGCAGCTCTGTATCTGAAGATTGTCACCATTTCTATATACTACATACTTGTCGCTATGTAATAAAACCATACATCTAGCCGCTGCCCACAGGATATTCCCAGTCACCAATCTTGGTTATGCTCGAATTATGCACCAGATATTCCCAGTCACCAATCTTGGTTATGTGAGCACTCCTTGACCTATTATTTAAATGAAATCATCCTAAAATTCCTGTTCTCATTAAGCCATCATACCAAAAGGAAAAAATGTTTTTAATTGGCAGGGTTACGGACCTCTGAAGTAAGATCCTAGGCCGTAGTTCTGTTTTCGTGTCTCCTACGAAATTACGAAAAAAGTTGGTTATAACAGCAAAGGATCAATGCTTTGTATTTTATAGTGGTGCGACTTACAGTCAATAAATTCAAGTGCCACATGTCGCTCATCTGCTGCTACAATTAGACTACATGTGTTTGGCTAGAGAGAAGTTCAAAAGGTGTATCGGTCTCACAAGGATATGCTGCTACAATTAGACTCTGCCAATCTATGAATATGTTGCTTCAAATATGCATTTATCTCTCTGCAGTATGCTCATTTGCTATATAGTTTTGAAGTTTACATATCATGTATATTTATTACCATATCCTGCTCAAACCTTTGGGCATTCTTTGAAAGAATATATTTTTTCTATCGCAGCTTTCTCCTGAAACCGTTGTTATTGTTAGAATAAATCCGAGGCATACCGTCGATCATCCGAGGACCAAGCAATCACATGAGCACGACACCGAGATTTGTTAACGAGGTTCACCGATATGGCTACATCCCGAGGCCTGACTACAGGCGCTCCTCCCTATGACACCGTCACAATACCGCACCCGGTCGCTCTGGACACCGGCACATGCCGCCGGCTTCCCCTGCGTTCCGGTGCTATTATGTTGGCATAGGTTACATCGTGTGTCTACCCCCGCTATATAAGAGAGGCCTAGGATATAAGTGTCCTATTTGGACATGACTTCATATCCTATCTAAACACAATACAACTATAAGTCCAACTGTAACCTACCTTGTACACAATATTCGACACAACTCTAACAAACTCCACCTTGGCGAATATTCTCCACCACCTTGAATTCATCAATGTGTCAAACTTCCATGTACATTGGACTTGAGCTTATCCCATGAGTACCGTTGCTACTCCAAAGACTCCATGTGACTCCACCTGCAACTTGTAGTCCCTCCTTTTCCTGACCACAGTCAACACTCAAGCAAAATTAAGTTTCTCTTTACTCTAGTCTGTGCTCCCAACTTTCAGAGTGTCCGTCCAACGCCATCACACATTGATCACTGACTTGCGTGAAAGTAAACAACTCACATATTGGGTGTCACACATAAGAGTTACTTGAACTCTACATCACCGCTCCTTTTTTGACCGTCTATCTGAAACTTGAAGGAATTTCACCGTTGCTTGTAGTCATCCCGAGTCAAATTCGCAGTTGTCTCACCACATGTATGACCACCAGAGCCCTGGCCCGTCTCCATGCCCCTGTGCATACCGCACGCCTCGCCGCTATTACCGCGTCGAGCCTCCGCTGTTCCGGTCGAGTCTCAAGGGTCATGAACCCACACCACTCAACCCCACTGCAGAGTACCACCGATCATCACCGACCGATGACGAGTTTCACGCTTTCATCAGACCACTGGGCTCCAGTCTGAACTGCATGTTACTCGCTTTTTTCCCCTTGCTGAATAGGCTTCGACTCTCTGTGCACTTACGCCGCAGCCCCTCAATCAGCACCGAGTGAAGTCTTCCAAACTCCAGCTCCACCTTCAACATGACTCCATGGTAGATGATCAATCCACCCCCGCGCCTCGTCGACTTCAAGCTCCCATGTGCACCGTCTTAAATCAACCCCGCACCATAGTCTTGTCGAATCCACACAAGTCCTCAGACCCGCGCCACGTGTTTCCACGCCCCAGAAGTCGGTCACCATCAGCATCACGCTCCTATGTTGCTGTCGCCAATCTCACCACCGTCTTCTGTACCAAACGACTCACCTCGATCCGTCAGACTATCTAGTCCAACCAAGCCGAACTTCTCTGACTGCATGACACGCTCGGGGCTCCCAAATCGTCCACCACAAATTTCCATCCATCACATGACACGCTCGGGGCTCCCAATCTGCCACTCTATCCGATTACTACTCGAAGAACATAACACCACCAATATTGCCTGGATCGTAACTCGCCGGTGGATTCGTCCAATATTACGACCGCTTCTCGCAGATATGTCGATGCTTCTTCTTCCTCTAGATCGACACAACATCGGCCTCCGAACAACCTAGCTCTGATACCACTTGTTAGAATAAATTCGAGGCATACCATCGATAATCTGAGGACCAAGCAATCACATGAGCACGACACCGAGATTTGTTAACGAGGTTCACCGATATGGCTACATCCCGGGGCCTGACTACGGGCGCTCCTCCCCATGACACCGTCACAATACCGCACCCGGTCGCCCTGGACACCGGCACATGCCGCTGGCTTCCCCTGCGTTCCGGTGCTATTATGTTGGCATAGGTTACATCGTGTGTCTACCCCCGCTATATAAGAGAGGCCTAGGATACAAGTGTCCAATTGGACATGACTTCATATCCTATCTAAACACAATACAACTATAAGTCCAACTGTAACCTACCTTGTACACAATATTCGATACAACTCTAACAGTTATGAACCAATTAACTCTTTGAGAATTAAAGGTATGCCAATATACTCGACTACTATTCTCGTGTTGCTTTGCTATCTACTATTTTCATACCTGATTTGGCTTGCTTGTGGTGCCTTCTATTGTATAGATGCGCTGTTATGAACCATTGTTTGGACTACACCCCTAATATAAAATATCAAGTATTTGTAATGCTATCTTGTTATGCAAAATTTACTTAGACTTTTGATGACTTGGTGCATTTAGTTTACGTCGCCACACAGATTTGGTAGTAGCCATCAACCATCATGTCTTCTGGCCTGCAGCTTGCCAACCTCGCCTGTTCGAACTTCGAACCCAAGACGCCACTGCTTCTTCTAGGTCCCGCGGCTTGATCCCGCCAAGGTAACCATCTGTCCTCTCCCATATTGGACAAAGTTTGTAGGTTAAGTAATGGGATTTTATTCTTGGTGTTGTTGAGGAAGTCTTTGGCGTCTTGCATGTAGTTTTAGTGACATGTGGTTATAATTAGTCAGTCGAGTAACCCACATAGGCTGTTAATCTGAAGTCAAATTACACATTACTTTTCAATTTTTTCTTCTAGGGATTATTGAGTACCCTGTACTTATCTCTGCATCTATTCTCGGTGTCATTTTCTGAATTTGGTAAGGTGTATCTTTTTTGGCAAATAGAGTAGGCTGGAGGAGGAAGCAGAGAGGGAGATGGGAGAGGGAGAGGAGATCTCGGCCTGCACACTGCACCTCGCGTCTCCCACAAGCTACAACAACGGGAGAACCGTATACACAGCATCCTTCTCAAAGCCTGCAGCTACTGCCTCCCCAAGCAATGCCAACCTGCAGCAACAAGGTGAGCTACGCTCTCTTTATGTAATACATATTTCATTCTATTATGTCCCTCTCTTTAATCTTCCGATAGTGAATAGGTTGGATTATAATAGAAATAGCTGATTTGATTATCCCTTGAAAGAAATATCTCGTATGCAGTCCTAAGGTGAAGTAAACAATGGGTTTTTGGGACAAAGCAAAGAGCATCATAAATGAAAAATAAATAAAATTGTGTCTAAACAATCACACTATTTCTATTACCATCTAACCGGTGCTCTTTTCATTATCTGATGAATGAGATAGAATAGTTGTAGCTGCTTAATTCATTTGTGATCAATCATGGTTTGTCATTTTTCGTTGCAGGCACCTATTTCATATAATTATAGTTGCAACTAATAAGGTCGTCAATTTTACTGAGGTCCATAAGATAATAATATCTCCATTAAGATGTGCAATGAAACATCGAAGGTATGCCCGTATGTTTCATCCAGATTCTTTTTAAATGCCTCCTATTTGAGTGCATGCTTTAGGGAGAAGCCTATTTTTTTAATTTAAACTATGGAATGTGGTCACCTAAATGAGAATATTCTAATTGGTCACACCATTTTTTGTTTTCAATATTATAATGTATTCTAATTGTGAGATATGATCCACTGTCATATTATGCAAGTTATTTCTAACGCATTCTGATCATATTTTTATAATAGCTGCTCCTATATTTTTGTCAGTGCTTGTTGTACTTTTTTTAAATGTTTCTTGGTAGTATCAGTTGTAAATAGTGGATGAATGCATACCTTTTCGACCTTAAGCATTTGGTTATGGTGATGTGGTGTTTTCTCTTTACAGATGATCCTTCTTCTTTCTTTTTTATTAAATAGACAAGTTGGATCCAGTGTGTATCCATATGCCCATGTGTGCTTTGGGTGAATATGAAATGAAATCTGGGAAAGTGGGCCTCTATTTGACATTGTAGCATGTGTCGAAATATAACCAACTTTGCAGTGTGTCGAAACATAACCAACTTCTTTCACATGATTCTTTGCTAGCAATTAAAATATCCTGAGCAATCTGGAAAAGAAATAGCTTAAATCGATGCATGTGTAATTAACTCCATATATTATTTGGAGGAAGCGTTCAATACATGCATGTTTTCTCAAATTAGGTTGCCCATGTTGTGTATATAAATGTGATGCTTCCTTCCATGACTAAATAGGCTGATGAGACCTTGTGGTTCCTTTTCCTTTTAAATTTCGGAGGCTTACATCCTTGTGATTCCTCATGACTCGGAAGGAGGAGCGCGGGCCGTAGAGACGGAAGAGGAGGTTGAGACAACCATGGCGCCTGCTGCAATGACCACGGCCACTACATGAAAAGAAAGGTACTAACTAAACTACATCATATTCCTAGAATGTAGTAGCAGGTGAATTTCCTGCTTAGCACCCTGGAGTCATGGACAGATTCCAGGACTCCAGGCAATAATTTCAGTCCAAATTGCATTGCTTTTGGCATAACTAATTCCACTGCATTTTATTATTGCTTGGACCAACTGCTATGTACTGAACCTATTTATATCTATGTCATCCTTCTGATGTACTCCCTCAGTCCGAAAATTCCTGTCTTAGATTTGTCTAGATACGGATGTATCTAATACTAAAACATGACTTGATACATCCGTATTTAGACAAATCTAAGACAAGAATTTTGGGACGGGGGGAGTAGCTTGCTATATTAGATTGGTCATTTACATACATATATAATCTACCTTGATATAGACCTATGACATTGTTAGGGTAAAATGGTCATTGCATTTAGATCCTTACAAAATTGAATGTTGTATGTCTGTCTCGGGTTTTTTATATCCATGGTGCTTTTCATTGGGATGCTGGTGTTTTAAAGGCATTAGGTTCCTGGTATTTTAAGCGAGAAAAATTGATCACATATGTCAGCTATTCATATTCATCTGAACTGATTAATTTATTTTGACTGTTGTTTCTTTCTACAGACAACAAAATCTATTAGGCCTACTCATGCTGGATTGGGCTCAGCCCGATTACAAAACAATAGCAAATGAGAGGAATACAAGAAGTCAAGAAGACCCTTCTCTCCATGTCTTAAGTTCCACACTACCTCGCCTGGATCCGGAACTGCGGCTACAGTGACCTCGACATAGTCTAGGTACAAACCCTACCCCTCTTGATGGATCTCGGTTGATGAATCTTGGTCGACTCTTGCCCCTCATGCCTCTCCCTGTTTCTCCTGCTTGCTCCTGCTCTTTTCCCTGCTTTCTTTTACCCAATGTTCATAAAATAGGAAAGAACCATGGAAAAGAACCCAATGACGCCCGCAGATGCGGTCACCGTCTATTCTGATATGTTTCTTATGCCTATATCCTCACTCTCCCACTCTTCATTTATCTGTCTGTCTATTTTTCACTTCCTTTTCCTTCCTAAATTTCTATTTGATATACCATGGACAGTTGACTCTGAGATGTGCAAGTAGTAGATGGGAACCAGTCCAAATACAATTTACTATATGTTGTTGAGCTTAATTTGGAAGAGAATCTGTTTGCCAATATTAATTTCTTGCTAATTGATACACATATGAGTACAGAGGATGTACCAGTCGTACGAGTAAATGAAGATACGGTGAAAATGTATAGGTTTGGTTCTACTCTACCCTCCACTATAAGTAACCAATGTGGTTGCTGATGTTTATACCATGATAAATCTCACTAGATACATACTAACAACAATCCTCTTGGTTTAAACTTGAAATTTACTAGGGATCCTTTTGGTTCTACTGTAGTTGTAATTGACATGCTGATTGGTTGGTTATTCAGGTAGACACCCAGTGGTTAAGACTGTGTAGTGAGCCATGCCTTTGTGAGAGGACCAAGAAAAGAAAGGCATGTTGTACCTACCCTACATTGACAGTCATTATTAGCCCATTGTGGTACTTTCTGATAAAGAATATATTTCATGACTGAGACATGAGATTTGGAGTCTCGGTTCTGATATGTACGAACCTCCTTTTATTTTGTCATGTTGCTGATAATTCTGATATGGGACTATTTGTTCTGTTTATGTATTAGAAATAATGAAATGGCCTATATGTTAAGTTATCCTATTTTAATTATATTATGTTGTTGATGATGTATGGTTTTGGAATTTGAAGGTTAACATTCAGGCTGTTGGTATCTTGAATCTTTTTTGCTTTCTCTGAACTTGATGCAAACAGTTTGTCCTATCTGGCAGTAGCTTTGGCTTTTTGAAACAAATTTTGTCATGTGCTTTGCAAATTAATTATCCTATTGACTTAGTATACTCAGTATACCATGTTTTTGATATATGTCTACTGTTTGTAATCGCCACTAAACTCATTAGTCTTGAAAGAGTGCCATAATTTCCTTTGAATGTACAAGATTTATACATACTGGGTCATGGCACTTGGACGGGCAATGTGTGCCAAGGCGCGCTTCGGTCTAGGGCCACAATAACAACAATTGGTCAAGCTTTGTCAAGGCGGCAGGGATCAGGGAGTATCAGATATGTTCCTTTGCCTTCGAAATTTCAAGTGCATTGTCTATAGAGAAATCATTATATGCCATATATCTCACAGATTGTTTGCATCAGGTTGCCTATGAAGCTCATTGACAAGGCAGTTGAATGAAGCCACTTATTTGCATCGGTTATCTATGACTCTGTAGTTCGTTCTGTTTATCATGCTCATACTCTATCCACTGCCTCTCTCGCATTCACGCTTTTAGTATCAGACTTAATGTCAAGTGTCTTTTGTGTTCTCGTGAATGCACTAAACTTGATGCTGCCTTACGATAATGTCATGGTGATGTTGAACTCCATATTGTTGAACTCCATATTGTTGAACTCCATATTGTCTTGCTTCTACCATGTTAAAATTTCTTCTTTCTTTTGTTTTTTATCTTGTTTGAACATGTACTATAAACTTGGATTACTACTGACTTAACATTAACTGCTTGACCAAAATGATGGACCGGCACCCTTGTGCCAAGGCGCGATTCCGATCTAGTATTAGAATATTGAAGGACACCCTCAAGTGCCCTGTCTGCTTTGAGCCCCTCAACAATGCGATATATCAGGTAAATGTGCCAAGTGTATGTACATATTGACTTGTCTTTAACCTCAAGATTTCATTTCATTTATTTATTATATAAAGCTCAAGATAAAAGAAGATCTCCGATGAATCTACCGTTGGATGTATTTCTACTTGGAACGAAACTGTTTCTTCTGCAACAACATAATAGCTATGGTAGCTGAAGTATTGGAATGTGTAGCAGTAACCTATCTTCTTGTTGTGTAGTAGTACTATTTTCCTTTTGTATTTATGTTAAATGGTATTCTCACGGGGACCCAACTAATTGTTTGGTTTCTGCAGTGTTCTGAGGGGCACATCCTATCCAGGTCCTGCCATAACAAGATACTTGACAAGAAGTGCCACGAATGTTGTATTGAAACTTCCTTCAAGCGCTGCGCTATAATGGAACATGTCGTCCAGTCAGTCGCAGTTCCTTGCTGCAATGCCAAGTATGGATGCAGAGAGGGTCTTGCCTACTATCAGAAAGAAAGACATGAGCAAGTATGCCCGACTGCCCCATGCTTCTGCCCAATTCCCGGCTGCAGCTATGTTGGGCTGATACCCCTGCTCCTGGACCATCTCACCTTCAAGCACAGCTGTCCATCAACAGTCCTCCAAGATTTTGACACGTTGTCTCTCCGCTTCAAACCAGGCTTACATGTTCTGCAACGCCGCAGTAGGAGGACCAACTATATTTTCCTGCTCAACATGGACTCAGAGCCTTTTGGATATGCTATCTCAGTCGTCTGCGTCCAACCGAAAGTTACGCAACCCAAGTTCACATGTAGTTTGAATTATGACTACTCTATGACAGGTTATTGTGAAAGTTCAAATTTCCAAGTAAGAAGTTCTTCACTCTCTGATGGGCTACTGACGGGCCCTGACTTAATTCTGCTCAAGGAAAAGATTTCCGATGATCGAAATGGTATCATGCTCAAAACCACCATTCAACGGGAAGCTTGTTCTGGTGATTCTTACTATTCCAACGACGACGATTATGATGATGATGATGATGATGATGATGATGAACATGATGTTGACCATGATCACGCAAGGCTTCTGATGATACGTCATGCTCTTGAAGCACAGAAGTAAGAAGTCCCTATGTCCTTATGGTTCTGACAATGATGATGATATCCCTTTAAGATTTGACCGGGCTCTTCAACTGAAGTCCCTGTTTGACTGATGGGCCGATTGATCATCTTTAAGATTTGATCATGCTTGTGTATTCTGGAGGTTTGGGGTGCTGCATGGACTTGTTGTTATTATGCCTGTTTTTCACCGTTCTTGTTCCCAGGATATATGTATGTCGAGACTCTGTATGATCTTAAGTATTGATTCGGTTATTCAACAATGCGGCTCCTTTTTATGTATTTTTTTGTCCCAAACACATGGTGCAATGTGGGAAGCCGTTCGTGTTCTACTGAAAAACAAAGCAGTGTGTTATGTTTACATATCTCTGCATTATGTGGCTAGAGTATGAACCACTAACTTGCACTTATCCCGTTTCAGACTCTTGCACAAAGAACATGAATTCATCCTCTTGCAGTTTTGTGTGCACATGGTTGCAGATATCGGCTATATTGGACGATGGTAAGATGAAATGTTTTCGTGAATCATAAGAATATTTTTATGTACCTTTGCACGCAATGACGCAAAGACCAATTTGACTGTATGCAAGATTTTTTGTTTGTTTAAGAAAAGTGTATGCAAGAATGTGAAAGCGGTCAAAAAGTAATCAAAATTCCCCCGCAAAAAAGTAATCAAAATTTTCAATTAGGGCAAAGTCCACACGGCCAGCTCATATCCAGCCCACTCTCTCTTCCACTCATACCCCAAGCTGGGCTGTGGGCTGGTCAGTCCCCTCACACTCTCACTCTCCCCCTCTCGGCCGGCGCTGCCTCGGTGGCTCCTGCGAAGCCCCGCCTGCCGCCTCCGTTGCGCTCGCCTCCTCTCCCCGCTCCCGTGCTACGGCGCGCGCATTCCGTTGGCGATTTTGCTGGCAAGGGAGAGCAGTCTTCTCCCCTCTCTCCCTGGTAGGCGAGGGTTGGAGGAGGCAGCTAACAAATCTCCGACCGCGCCGCCAGCCGGAATGGCAAACCTCGAGGCCGGCCATGGCGACTAGGTCCTGCAGTTGACAGACCAGGTGCTAGTTCATGTACGGCTGCATTCCTCTCGTTCCGGGGCCACACTGCTTCGCCATTGCTCATCTTTGAATCAGAATAAATTTCTTGTTTTTCAGTCGCATATGGATCGCTGCTACTCTTGTTACAGATGTGAAAGCGGTTCAATATTTTGTTTCACGAAACAAGAAATATAACAGATGTGAAATAGCAGTGAACAAGAAATGTTTGCTTGTTTGGTTGCTTTTCCTCTTTCTGTTTTGCCCCAAAACAATTGTTTTTCCAGCTTATTATGCTTATTAGTGTAAGCTTGCATTTCCATGACTTTTATCTTGTGGAACAGGAGAACGGAGCTGTGAGATTTTGCTGATTAATAGTAGTTTTGGATCTCTGTTCCTGTCTGAAAGACCAGCAGCACACAACAAGCAAGTTTGTGCTGGTACACTTTGAGTTTTGTTGGTCATGGACGCTAGTGAATCCGACAAGAGAGATTGGCTAGAGAAAGAACCTTGGATGAATGTCAGAATATTGAAGGACACCCTCAAGTGCCCTGTCTGCTTTGAGCCCCTCAACAATGCGATATATCAGGTAAATGTGCCAAGTGTATGTACATATTGACTTGTCTTTAACCTCAAGCTTTCATTTCATTTATTTATTATATAAAGCTCAAGACAAAAGAAGAGCTCCGATGAATCTACCGTTGGATGTATTTCTACTTGGAACGAAACTGTTTCTTCTGCAACGACATAATAGCTATGGTAGCTGAAGTATTGGAATGTGTAGCAGTAACCTATCTTCTTGTTGTGTAGTAGTACTATTTTCCTTTTGTATTTATGTTAAATGGTATTCTCACGGGGACCCAACTAATTGTTTGGTTTCTGCAGTGTTCTGAGGGGCACATCCTATCCAGGTCCTGCCATAACAAGATACTTGACAAGAAGTGCCACGAATGTTGCATTGAAACTTCCTTCAAGCGCTGCGCTATAATGGAACATGTCATCCAGTCAGTCGCAGTTCCTTGCTGCAATGCCAAGTATGGATGCAGAGAGGGTCTTGCCTACTATCAGAAAGAAAGACACGAGCAAGTATGCCCGAGTGCCCCATGCTTCTGCCCAATTCCCGGCTGCAGCTATGTTGTGCTGATACCCCTGCTCCTGGACCATCTCACCTTCAAGCATAGCTGTCCATCAACAGTCCTCTAAGGTTTTGACTCGTTGTCTCTCCGCTTCAAACCAGGCTTACATGTTCTGCGATGCCGCAGTAGGAGGACCAACTATATTTTCCTGCTCAACATGGACTCAGAGCCTTTTGGATATGCTATCTCAGTCGTCTGCGTCCAACCGAAAGTTACGCAACCCAAGTTCACATGTAGTTTGAATTATGACTACTCTATGACAGGTTATTATGAAAGTTCAAGTTTCCAAGTAAGAAGCTCTTCACTCTCTGATGGGCTACTGACGGGCCCTGACTTAATTCTATCCAAGGAAAAGATTTCTGATGATCGAAATGGTATCATGCTCAAAACCACCATTCAGCGGGAAGCTTGTTTTGGTGATTCTTACTATTCCGACGACGACGATTACGATGATGATGATGATGATGAACATGATGCTGACGATGATCACACAAGGCTTCTGATGATACGTCATGCTCTTGAAGCATAGAAGTAAGAAGTCCCCATGCGCTAATGGTTCTGACGATGATGATGATATACCTTTAAGATTCGACCGGGCTTTTCAACTGAAGTCCCTGTGTGACTGATGGGCCGATTGATCATCTTTAACATTTGATCATGCTTGTGTATTCTGGAGGTTTGGGGTGCTGCATGGACTTGTTGTCATTATGCCTGTTTTTCACCGTTCTTGTTCCCAGGATATATGTATGTCGAGACTTTCTATGATCTTAAGTATTGATTCTGTTATTCAACAATGCGGCTCCTTTTTATGTATTTTTTTTGTCCCAAACACATGCCGTGGGAAGCCGTTCGTGTTCTACTGAAAAACAAAGCAGTGTGTTATGTTTACATATCTCTGCATTATGTGGCTAGAGTATGAACCACTAACTTGCACTTATCCCGTTTGAGACTCTTGCACAAAGAACATGAATGCATCCTCTTGCAGTTTTGTGTGCACATGGTTGCAGATATCGGCTATATTGGACGATGGTAAGATGAAATGTTTTCGTGAATCATAAGAATATTTTTATGTACCTTTGCATGCAATGACTCAAAGACCAATTTGACTGTATGCAAGATTTTTTGTTTGTTTAAGAAAAATGTATGCAAGAATGTGAAAGCGGTCAAAAATTATTCAAATTTCCCCACAAAAAAAAGTAATCAAAATTTTCAATTAGGGCAAAGTCCACACGGCCAGCCCATATCTAGCCCACTCTCTCTTCCACTTGTACCCCAAGCTGGACTGTGGGCTGGTCAGTCCCCTCACACTCTCACTCCCCCCTCTCGGCCGGCGCTGCCTCAGTGGCTCCTGTGAAGCCCCGCCGGCCGTCGCCGTCGCGCTCGCCTCCTCTCCCCGCTCCCGTGCTGCGGGGCACGCATCCGTTGGCGATTTCGCTGGCAAGGAGAGCAGTCTTCTCCCCTCTCTCCCTCGTAGGCAAGGGTTGGCGGTGGCAGCTAACAAATCTCCGACCGCGCCGCCAGCCGGAACGGCAAACCTCGAGGCCGGCCATGGCGACTGTCGGGGAACGTAGCAGAAATTCAAAATTTTCCTACGTGTCACCAAGATCTATTTATGGAGAAACCACAACGAGGGAAAGGAGAGTGCATCTACATACCCTTGTAGATCGCTAAGCGGAAGCGTTCAAGTGAACGGGGTTGATGGAGTCGTACTCGTCGTGATCCAAATCACCGATGATCCTAGTGCCGAACGGACGGCACCTCCGCGTTCAACACACGTACAGCCCGGTGACGTCTCCTACGCCTTGATCCAGCAAGGGGAGAAGGAGAGGTTGGGGAAGACTCCATCCAGCAGCAGCACGACGGCATGGTGGTGGTGGAGGAGCGTGGCAATCCTGCAGGGCTTCGCCAAGCACCGTAGGAGAAGAGGAGGACTTGGGAGAGGGGGAGGGCTGCGCCAGAACTTGGGTGCGGCTGCCCTCCCAACCCCCACATATATATAGGGGCAAGGGAGAGGGGGGCCGGCCCCCTCAGATCCAATCTGAGGAGGGGCGGCGGCCAAGGGGGGGGGGCTGCCTTGCCCCCCAAGGCAAGGGGGGCGCCCCCTTTAGGGTTCCCCACAACCCTAGGCGCATGGGCCCTAGGGGGGAGGCGCCCAGCCCACTAAGGGGCTGGTCCCTCTCCACATACAGCCCATAGGGCCCTCCGGGGCAGGTGGACCCTCCCGGTGGACCCTTGGAACCCCTCCGGTGGTCCCGGTACAATACCGGTAACCCCCGAATTATTCTGGTGACCATATGATGACTTCCCATATATAAATCTTTACCTTCGGACCATTCCGGAACTCCTCGTGACGTCCAGGATCTCATCTGGGACTCCGAACAACATTCGGTAACCACATACATCTATTCCCTATAACCCTAGCGTCATCGAACCTTAAGTGTGTAGACCCTACGGGCTCGGGAGACACATAGACATGACCGAGACGACTCTTCGGCCAATAACCAACAACGGGATCTGGATACCCATGTTGGCTCCCACATGTTCCACGATGATCTCATCGGATGAACCACGATGTCAAGGATTCAATCAATCCCGTATTCAATTCCCTTTATCTATCGGTACGATAATTGCCCGAGATTCGATCGTCGGTATCCTGATACCTTGTTCAATCTCGTTACCGGCAAGTCTCTTTACTCGTTCCGTAACACATCATCCCGTGATCAACTCCTTGATCACATTGTGCATATTATGATGATGTCCTACCGAGTGGGCCCAGAGATACCTCTCCGTTTACACGGAGTGACAAATCCCAGTCTCGATTCATGCCAACCCAACAGACACTTTCGGAGATACCTGTAGTGTACCTTTATAGCCACCCAGTTATGTTGTGACATTTGGTCCATCCAAAGCATTCCTACGGTATTCGGGAGTTGCACAATCTCATGGTCTAAGGAAATGATACTTGACATTAGAAAAGCTTCAGCATATGAACTATACGATCTTGTGCTAGGCTTAGGATTGGGTCTTGTCCATCACATCATTCTCCTAATGATGTGATCCCGTTATCAACGACATCCAATGTCCATGGTCAGGAAACCGTAACCATCTATTGATCAACGAGCTAGTCAACTAGAGGCTTACTAGGGACATGGTGTTGTCTATGTATCCACACATGTATCTGAGTTTTCTATCAATACAATTCTAGCATGGATAATAAACGATTATCACGAACAAGGAAATATAATAATAACTAATTTATTATCGCCTCTAGGGCATATTTCCAACAGTCTCCCACTTGCACTAGAGTCAATAATCCAGTTCACATCGCTATGTGATTAACACTCAAGGTCACATCCCCATGTGACTAACACCCAAAGAGTTTACTAGAGTCAATAATCTAGTTCACATTACCATGTGATTAACACTCAATGAGTTCTAGGTTTGATCATGTTATGCTTGTGAGAGATGTTATAGTCAACCGGTCTAAACCTTTCAGATCCGTCTGTGCTTTACAAATCTCTATGTCATCTCCTAGATGCAGCTACCATGCTCTATTTGGAGCTATTCAAAATAACTGTTCTACTATACGAATCCAATTTACTACTCAGAATAATCTGGATTAGTGTCAAAGTTTGCATCGGCGTAACCCTTTACGACAAACTCTTTTACCACCTCCATAATCGAGAAAATTCCTTAGCCCACTAATTACTAAGGATAACTTTGACCGCTGTGCTGTGATCCATTCTTGGATCACTCTTGTACCCCTTGACTGACTCATGGCAAGGCACACTTCAGGTGCGGTACACAGCACAGCATACTGTAGAGCCTACGTCCAAAGCATAGGGGACGACCTTCGTCCTTTCTCTCTATTCTGCCGCGGTCAGGTTTCGAGTCTTACTCAATGTTCACACCTTATAACACAGCCAAGAACTCTTTCTTTGCTGATCCATTTTGAACTCCTTCAAAATCTTGTCACGGTATGTATTCATTTGAAAGTATTATTAAGCGTTTTGATCTATTCCTTATAGATCTTAATGCTCAATACTCAAGTAGCCTAATCCAGGTTTTCCATTAAAAACACTTTTCAAATAACTCTGCATGCTTTCCAGAAATTCTACATCATTTCCGATTAACAATATGTCAACAACATATACTCATCAGAAATTCTATAGTGCTCCCACTCACTTCTTTGGAAATACAAGTTTCTCATAAACTTTGTATAAACCCAAAATCTTTGATCATCATCAAAGCATATATTCCAACTCCGAGATGCTTACTCCAGTCCTTAGAAGGATTGCTGGAGCTTCGCATGCTTGTTAGCATCTTTCAGGATTGTTAAAACCTTCTGGTTGTATCACATACAACCTTTCCTCAAAAAAATCGTGAGGAAACAATGTTTTGACACCCTATCTGTAAGATTTCATAAATAATGCAGTGACTGCTAATATAATTCCAACAGACTCTTAGCATCGCTACGAGTGAGAAAGTCTCACCGTAGTCAACTCCTTGAACTTGTCGGGAAACTTAACGACAAGTCGAGTTTCTTAATGGTGACATTTACCATCATTGTCCATCTTCCTTTTAAAAATCCATTTGCACCCAACAGCCTTATGACCATCAAGTAGTTCTTCCAAAGTCTATACTTTGTTTTCATACATGGATCCTCTCTCGGATTTTATGGCCTCGAGCCATTCGTCGGAATCCGGGCCCACCATCGCTTCTCCATAGGTCGTAGGTTCATTGTTGTCTAGCAACATGACTTCCAAGACAAGATTAGATACCACTCTGATGTAGTACGCATCCTTGTCGTCCTACGAGCTTCGGGAGTGACTTGATCCGAAGTCTCATGATCACTATCATAAGCTTCCACTTCAATTGGTGTAGGTGCCACAGGAACAACTCTTTGTGCCCTGCTATACACCAGTTGAAGTGACGGTTCAATAACCTCATCAAGTCTTCACCATCCTCCCACTCAATTCTTTCGAGAGAAACTTTTCCTCGAGAAAGGACCCGATTCTAGAAACAATCCCTATTGCTTTCGGATCTGAGACAGAAGGTATACCCAACTGTTTTAGGTATTCTATGAAGATGCATTCATCCGCTTTGGGTTCGAGCTTATCAGCCTGAAACTTTTTCACATAAGCGTCGCAGCCCCAAACTTTTAAGAAACGACAGCTTAGGTTTCTATGAACCATAGTTCATACGATGTTGACTCAAAACGGAATTGCGTGGTGCCCTATTTAAAGTGAATGTGGTTGTCTCTAATGCCTAACCCATAAACTATCGTGGTATTTCGATAAGAGACATCATGGTATGCATCATATCCAATAGGGTGCAGTTATGATGTTCGGACACACCATTACACTATGGCGTTCCAGGCGGTCCTAGTCATGAAATAATTTCCACAATGTCTCAATTGCATACCAAACTCGCAACTCAGATATTCATCTCTATGATCATATCATAGATATTTTATCCTCTTGTCACGACGATCTTCAACTTCATTCTGAAATTACTTGAACCATTCAATAATTCAGACTTGTGTTTCATCAAGTAAACATACTCAGTATCTACTCAAATCATCTGTGAAGTAAGAGCATAAAGATATCCACTGCGTGCCTCAGCACTCATTGGACTGCACACATCAAAATGTGTTACTTCCAACAAGTTGCTTTCTTATTCCATTTTACTGAAACCGAAGCTTTAAGTCATCTTGCCCATGTGGTATGATTTGCATGTCTCAAGCGATTCAAAATCAAGTGAGTCCAAACGGTCCATCTGTATGGAGTTTCTTCATGCGTATATACCAATAGACATGGTTCACATGTCTCAATCTTTTCAAAAATGAGTGAGTCCAAAGATCCATCAACATGGAGCTTCTTCATGTGTTTTATACCAATATGACTTACATGGCAGTGCCACAAGTAGGTGGTACTATCATTACTATCTTATATCTTTTGGCATGAACATGTGTATCATTATGATCGAGATTCAATAAACCATTCATTTTAGGTGCAAGACCATTGGAGGTATTATTCAAATAAACAAAGTAAACCGTATTCTCCTTAAATGAATAACCGTATTGCGATAGACATAATCCAATCATGTCTATGCTCAACGCAAACACCAAATAACAATTATTTAGGTTTAACACCAATCTCGATGGTAGAGGGAGCGTGCGATGCTTGATCACATCAAGCTTGGAAAAACTTCCAACACATATCGCCAGCTCACCTTTAGCTAGTCTCCATTTACTCCGCAGCCTTTTCTTTCGAGTTACTAACACTTAGCAACCGAACCGGTATCTAATACCCTGGTGCTACTAGGAGTACTAGTAAAGTACACATTAATATAATGTATATTCAATATACTACTATCGACCTTGCCAGCCTTCTCATCTACCAAATATCTAGGGTAATTCTGCTCTAGTGGTTGTTCCCCTTATTACAGAAGCACTTAGTCTCGGGCTTGGGTTCAACTTTGGGTTTCTTCACTTGAGCAGCAACTGACTTGTTGTTTCATGAAGTATCCCTTTCTTGCCCTTGCCCTTCTTGAAACTAGTGGTTTTTAACTACCCATCAACAATTGATGCTCCTACTTGACTTCTACTTTCGCGGTGTCAAGCATCGCGAATATCTCAAGGATCATCATATCTATCCCTGATATTTCATAGTTCATCACGAAGCTCTCGCAGCTTGGTGGCAATGACTTTGGAGAAACATCACTATCTTATCTGGAAGATCAACTCCCACTCGATTCAAGTGATTGTTGTACTCAGATAATCTGAGCACAAGCTCAATGATTGAGCTTTTCTCCCTTAGTTTGCAGGCTAAGAAAATCGTTGGAGGTCTTATACCTCTTGACGTGGGCACGAGCCTAAAATCCCAATTTCAGCCCTCGAAACATTCGCGACATTTCAAAAATGTCTTTGGTGCCTCAATTCTAAACCATTTAACATTACCGAACTATCATGTAGTCATCAAAACGTGTATGTCAGATGTTCGCAACATCCACACACCACGTTCGAGGTCCAGCACACCGAGCGGTGCATTAAGGACATAAGCCTTCTACTGTCCGCATAATTGCTACTATCAACTTTCAACTATATTTTCTCTAGGAACATATCTAAAATAGTAGAACTAAAGCGCGAGCTATGACATACTTTGCAAAAACCTTTTGACTATGTTCATGATAAACAAGTTCATCTTATGAACTCCCACTCAGATAGACATCCCTCTAGTCATCTAAGTGATTACATGATCCGAGTCAACTAGGCCGTGTCCGATCATCACGTGAGACGGACTAGTTATCATCGGTGAACATCTTCATGTTGATTGTATCTACCATATGACTCATGCTCGACCTTTCGGTCTCTTGTGTTCCGAGGCCATGTCTGTACATGCTAGGCTCGTCAAGTCAACCTAAGTGTTTTGCGTGTGTAAATCTGGCTTACACCCGTTGTATGTGAACGTAAGAATCTATCACACCCGATCATCACGTGGTGCTTCGAAACGACGAACTTTCGCAACGGTGCACAGTTAGGAGGAACACTTTCTTGAAATTTTAATGAGGGATCATCTTATTTACTACCGTCGTTCTAAGCAAATAAGATGTATAAACATGATAAACATCACCTGCAATCAAATAGTGACATGATATGGCCATCATCACTTTGCTCCTTTTGATCTCCATCTTCGGGGCTCCATGATCATCATCGTCACCGGCATGACACCATGATCTCCATCATCATGATCTCCATCATCGTGTCTTCATGAAGTTGTCTCGCCAACTATTACTTCTACTACTACAACTAACGGTTAGCAATAAAGTAAAGTAATTACATGACGTTTATGTTGACACGCAGGTCATAAATAAATTAAGACAACTCCTATGGCTCCTGCCGGTTGTCATACTCATCGACATGCAAGTCGTGATTCCTATTACAAGAATATGATCAATCTCATACATCTCATATCATTCATCACATTCTTCTTGGCCATATCACATCACATAGCATACCCTGCAAAAACAAGTTAGACGTCCTCTAATTATTTTTGCATGTTTTACGTGGCTGCTATGGGTTTCTAGCAAGAACGTTTCTTACCTACGCAAAACCACAATGTGATATTCCAATTGCTATTTACCCTTCATAAGGACCCTTTTCATCGAATCCGATCCGACTAAAGTGGAAGAGACTGGCACCCGCTAGCCACCTTATGCAACATGTGCATGTCAGTCGGTGGAACCTGTCTCACGTAAGTGTATGTGTAAGGTCGGTCCGGGCCGCTTCATCCCACAATGCTGCAGAATCAAGATTGGACTAGTAACGGTAAGCATATTGAACAAAATCAACGCCCACAACTACTTTGTGTTCTACTCGTGCATGGAATCTACGCAATAGACCTAGCTCATGATGCCACTGTTGGGGAACGTAGCATAAATTCAAAATTTTCCTACGTGTCACCAAGATCTATCTATGGATAAACCAGCAACGAGGGGAAGGAGAGTGCATCTACATACCCTTGTAGATCGCTAAGCGGAAGCGTTCAAGTGAACGGGGTTGATGGAGTCGTACTTGTCGTGATCCAAATCACCGATGATCCTAGTGCCGAACGGACGGCACCTCCGCGTTCAACACACGTACAGCCCGGTGACGTCTCCTACGCCTTGATCCATCAAGGAGAGAAGGAGAGGTTGGGGAAGACTCCATCCAGCAGCAGCACGACGGCATGGTGGTGGTGGAGGAGCGTGGCAATCCTGCAGAGCTTCGCCAAGCACCGTAGGAGAAGAGGAGGACTTGGGAGAGGGGGAGGGCTATGCCAAAACTTGGGTGCGGCTGCCCTCCCAACCCCCACATATATATAGGGGCAAGGGAGAGGGGGGCCGGCCCCTCAGATCCAATCTGAGGAGGGGCGGCGGCCAAGGGGGGGTGCCTTCCCCCGCAAGGCAAGGGGGGCGCCCCCTTTAGGGTTCCCCACAACCCAAGGTGCATGGGCCCTAGGGGGGAGGGGCCCAGCCCACTAAGGGGTTGGTCCCTCTCCACATACAGCCCATAGGGCCCTCCGGGGCAGGTGGACCCTCCCGGTGGAACCCCGGAACCCCTCCGGTGGTCCCGGTACAATACCGGTAACCCCTGAATTATTCCGGTGGCCGTATGATGACTTTCCATATATAAATCTTTACCTCCGTACCATTCCGAAACTCCTCGTGACGTTCGGGATCTCATCCGGGACTCCGAACAACATTCGGTAACCACGTACACCTATTCCCTATAACCCTAGCGTCATCGAAGCTTAAGTGTGTAGACCCTATGGGCTCGGGAGACACGTAGACATGACCGAGACAACTCTTCGGCCAATAACCAACAGCGGGATCTGGATACCCATGTTGGCTCCCACATGTTCCACGATGATCTCATCGGATGAACCACGATGTCAAGGATTCAATCAATCCCGTATTCAATTCCCTTTATCTATCGGTACGATACTTGCCCGAGATTCAATCGTTGGTATCCTGATACCTTGTTCAATCTCGTTACCGGCAAGTCTCTTTACTCGTTCCGTAACACATCATCCCGTGATCAACTCCTTGATCACATTGTGCACATTATGATGATGTCCTACCGAGTGGGCCCAGAGATACCTCTTCGTTTACATGGAGTGACAAATCCCAGTCTCGATTCGTGCTAACCCAACAGACACTTTCGGAGATACCTGTAGTGTACCTTTATAGCCACCCAGTTACGTTGTGACGTTTGGTACACCCAAAGCATTCCTACGGTATCCAGGAGTTGCACAATCTCATGGTCTAAGGAAATGATACTTGACATTAGAAAAGCTTCAGCATAAGAACTATACGATCTTGTGCTAGGCTTAGGATTGGGTCTTGTCCATCACAACATTCTCCTAATGATGTGATCCCGTTATCAACGACATCCAATGTCCATGGTCAGGAAACTGTAACCATCTATTGATCAACGAGCTAGTCAACTAGAGGCTTTCTAGGGACATGGTGTTGTCTATGTATCCACACATGTATTTCAGTTTCCTATCAATACAATTCTAGCATGGATAATAAACGATTATCACGAACAAGGAAATATAATAATAACTAATTTATTATTGCCTCTAGGGCATATTTTCAACAGCGACTAGGTCCTGCAGTTGACAGACCCCGAGGGCGACCAGGTGCTAGTTCATGTACGGCTGCATTCCTCTCGATCCGAGGCCACACTGCTTCGCCATTGCTCATCTTTGAATCGGAATAAAATTTCTTGTTTTTCAGTCGCATATGCATCACTGCTACTCTTATTACAGATGTGAAAGCGGTTCAATATTTTGTTTCGCGAAACGAGAAAAATAACAGATGTGAAATAGCAGTGAACAAGAAATGCTTGCTTGGTTGCTTTTCCTCTTGCTGTTTTGCCCCAAAACAATTGTTTTTCTAGCTTATTATGCTTACTAGTGTAAGCTTGCATTTCCATGACTTTTATCTTGTGGAACAGGAGAACGGAGCGGTGAGATTTTGCTGATTAATAGTAGTTTTGGATCTCGGTTCCTGTCTGAAAGACCAGCAGCACACAGCAAGCAAGTTTGTGCTGGTACACTTGAGTTTTGTTGGTCATGGACGCTAGTGAATCCGACAAGAGAGATTGGCTAGAGAAAGAACCTTGGATGAATGTCAGAATATTGAAGGACACCCTCAAGTGCCTGTCTGCTTTGAGCCCCTCAACAATGCGATATATCAAGTAAATGTGCCAAGTATATGTACATATTGACTTGTCTTCAACCTCTCATTTATTTATTATATAAAGCTCAAAATAAAAGAAGAGCTCCGATGAATCTACCGTTGGATGTATTTCTACTTGGAAGGAAACTGTTTCTTCTGCAACGACATAATAGCTATGGTAGCTGAAGTATTGGAATGTGTAGCAGTAACCTATCTTCTTGTTGTGTAGTAGTACTATTTTCCTTTCCTATTTATGTTAAATGGTATTCTCACGGGGACCCAATTAATTGTTTGGTTTCTGCAGTGTTCTGAGGGGCACATCCTATGCTGGTCCTGCCATAACAAGATACTTGACAAGAAGTGCCACGAATGCTGTATTGAAACTTCCTTCAAGCGCTGCGCTATAATGGAACATGTCGTCCAGTCAGTCGCAGTTCCTTGCTGCAATGCCAAGTATGGATGCAGAGAGGGTCTTGCCTCAAGATGGCAACGGGGACGAAACCCACCGGGTTTTGCTTGCCCAAACCCATCCCCACGAGAAAATCGCAAACCCGTCCCTGTCCCAATCAACGTGCGCGGGGTTAAATTTTTGCCCGTCCCCTAAACCCATCGGGTTTTCAAAACCCACGGGGAACCCATTCCCACGAGCAGTCAATGAAAACAGCAACATTTGGAAGAAAAACAAGAGCATATTACAGCAGCAGGCGACGGCTGGGGGACCTGGGTTTAGGTTTAGGTGTCGTGTTGTGCGGGAGAGAGAGTCCTAAAGAGCGAGCAACACTACAACGGCCGAGTGAGGGGTTGGTCTGTACTCCAGGGCCTCGATGTTGTGGGGCTCGGCTGCTCGGGCACTGTGGCTTTGGGCCACTTGAGTGAAGATGGATCGGTGCGTGCTAAATAATGTATTTTGATGGGTTTTGTCGGGTTTCGGGTTCGGGTAGTACTCAAACGGGTTTAAACCCGCGAAACATGCCGGGTTTAATAATGTACCCACGAGCAGCCCCGAGGGGATAGAAAGTCGCCCATCCCCGTCCCCTAATAGGGTAAAAACTCACGGGGACGCGGGTTTCGGGGCCCCATTGCCATCTTGAGTCTTGCCTACTATCAGAAAGAAAGACATGAGCAAGTATGCCCGACTGCCCCATGCTTCTGCCCAATTCCCGGCTGCAGCTATGTTGGGCTGATACCCCTGCTCCCGGACCATCTCACCTTCAAGCACAGCTGTCCATCAACAGTCCTCCAAGATTTTGACACGTTGTCTCTCCGCTTCAAACCAGGCTTACATGTTCTGCAACGCCGCAGTAGGAGGACCAACTATATTTTCCTGCTCAACATGGACTCAGAGCCTTTTGGATATGCTATCTCAGTCGTCTGCGTCCAACCGAAAGTTAGGAACCCAAGTTCACATGTAGTTTGAATTATGACTACTCTATGACAGGTTATTGTGAAAGTTCAAGTTTCCAAGTAAGAAGCTCTTCACTCTCTGATGGGCTACTGACGGGCCCTGACTTAATTCTGCCCAAGCAAAAGATTTCTGATGATCGAAATGGTATCATGCTCAAAACCACCATTCAACGGGAAGCTTGTTCTGGTGATTCTTACTATTCCGACGACGACGATTATGATGATGAACATGATGCTGACGATGATCACGCAAGGCTTCTGATGATACATCATGCTCTTGAAGCACAGAAGTAAGAAGTCCCTATGTCCTTATGGTTCTGACGATGATGATGATATACCTTTAAGATTCGACCGGGCTCTTCAACTGAAGTCCCTGTTTGACTGATGGGCCGATTGATCATCTTTAAGATTTGATCATGCTTGTGTATTCTGGAGGTTTGGGGTGCTGCATGGACTTGTTGTTATTATGCCTGTTTTTCACCGTTCTTGTTCCCAGGATATATGCATGTCGAGACTCTGTATGATCTTAAGTATTGCTTCCGTTTTTCAACAACGTGGCTCTTTTTTATGTATTTTTTTGTCCCAAACACGTGCATATCTCTGCATAAACCAAACATATGCCTGTTTTTGGGAAGTTGTTCGTGTTCTACTGAAAAACAAAATAGTGTGTTATGTTTACATATCTCTGCATTACGTGGCTAGAGTATGAACCACTAACTTGCACTTATCCCGTTTCAGACTCTTGCACAAAGAACATGAATGCATTCTCTTGCAGTTTTGTGTGCACATGGTTGCAGATATCGGCTATATTGAACGATGGTAAGATGAAATGTTTTCGTGAATCGTAAGAATATTTTTATGTACCTTTGCACGCAATGACGCAAAGACCATGCTCTACACAGTGGTAATACTACTGTATATAAGATGAGAGGTTGCCGTGTCTACACTTTTTAACAAGTTGGTCACTAGATATTCCGCCTCATGTTCAAAACAACTGAAAAATGTGTCAATGTATCCCTATAGCTATAGCCGGCTGGAGATTTTATAACTTTGCCTTGAACTCTTGTTTATCAGAGGGAAACGATGCCATCAATTTTTGTTGTCTATCCCTATAGGATCAAAATCTTTTAACTTTTGGAACCAGATTTCAGGAAGAGTAATCAGGTTGTGAGGTTGGGCTGAAACGCTCAAATACACTTGATTTGAAATTAGTTGTGAACCACTTGAAAACGTATGATGTGGAAATATTTTGATCTTAAAAATCTCAAATACACTTGATTTGAAAAACTTTTTTTGGGTCCATGTGAAACTTTAAACTAATTTAGATTGCTTAGAAATAGGTTTTTTAGGGGTGCTTAGAAATAGGTAAATATTCTAAAAGTGAAGCGGCCCATGCGGCCAGGCCCATTGTCCAGCCCACTATCTTCATCAGCTCGGACGCGAAGCTGGCTGGTCAGTCC
>NC_041384.1:17294083-17309358 GCF_002162155.2 Triticum dicoccoides
CAAACCCTGCCGCCGCCTCCTCCTCCACACCCCACTCCACCGGGCTCAGGCCGAAGTGCACCGGCGGCGGGGCCAGTGAAGAACTCGCCGGCAAGGGAGCAGGGATAACCACATCACATCCCAGGGAACGACCTCGACGCCCGCCATGGCGTCTAGTTCCAGTAGCGGGTATTCCACGGGAGGAGATGGTAGTTCAGGTACGGCTGCATCCCCTCTCGATTCGGAACCTTCTTCCGGCGCCGGTGTGGCACTCCCAGGTGGCGCCGCCACGCCGTCTAGCTCCAGTAGTTCAGGTACGGCTGCATCTCCCGGTTCAATAATGAATCTTAATTCTTAAATGCTTGCTTGTTTGGCTGCTGGCGCGTTGCTAGTTTTGCTTTGCACCGCACAAATAAATTCACAACATATGCCTACCTTTCCTTTTCAATATACATTGTGGAACATGAAAATCGAACGGTGAGATTGTGTTAGTCAACAGGTTTGGATCGATCTCGGCTGCTTTTGGATCCAGTTATATTGGTTAAGGGCGGTAGTAACTCCACCAAGAGATCGGTCGAAGCTCAGCTAGAGGAACAGGTCAGTGCCAAGAGGCAGAATGTCAGCATGGGGATGGCCACCCTCGACTGCCCCGTCTGCTTTAAGGCCCTCAGGCCACCCATATTCTTGGTAAATTCCCTGTTTTACAATTTTTTACTTGTCTCTGAACTCAAGCTTTTATTTCTTTTCTCATAAATAATGGTCAAGATGAAAATCTTTGATAAATTTATCAGTGTGGGTGGTGCTATGTTGAAAGAAAGTTGTTACGGTGGCTTCAATACTGAAATGTCTAGTACTAACCTAACATGTTGTATTGTATCTAAAAAAAAATCATTACTGTTAATTTTCTCATGGAGAACCAATTAATCGGGCTTCTTTTTGCACAGTGTTCTGTGGGCCATTTCATATGCTCATCATGCCGTGGCAAGCAACTGGGCAACAAGTGCCAATCATGCTCTATCAAAACTTCCTTCCAGCGTTGCTTTGGGATGGAACATGTTGTCCAGTCAGTTATAGTTCCGTGCTCCAATGCCAAGTATGGATGCGCCGAGAAGGTCACCTACTACCAGAAAGAACAACATGAGAAGGTGTGCCCAAATGCCCCATGCCTCTGTCCAGCTCCCAGCTGCCGCTTCTCCGGGCCAGCAGCACTACTACTGGACCATTTGACTACCCAGCACAAGTGTCTGTCTACAACCGTCACATATTCTGACATGGTGTCTCTCCGCTTACTACCGGGCTTACATGTTCTGCGATGCAGCGGGGCCACCTGCTTCTTCCTGGTCAGCATGGCATCGAAGGCATTTGGACATGCTATATCGGTCGTCTGCGTCCAACCTAACGTTATGGAACCCAAGTTCACGTGTCATATGAGTTACACCTGCTCCATGACTGGCTATTGTGAAAATTCATATTGTGTGATAAAAAGGTCTTCACCGTCTGATGGTCCACCGACGGGCTACGACTTTATTCTGCCCAGGGGCAAGGTTTCTGATGATAGGAATGGTATCATGCTCAGAATCGCCATTCACCAACATTTTAGTATGAGCAGATCGCATCTTCGAGAAAAAGATACAAGTTTCGGTCTTACCACGGCTTTTGGTTATCCAGATGATGATGGTGTGGACGACAACAACAATGGCGAACAACCTACATGTTTCGATGGCACTTGTTCATGAGTGCTGATCGTTTAGAGAGGACATATCATCATTTTGGCGGGTCTGACTGATCTGGTTCCAGGACATATGTATGTTGATAGTCCTGATGATCCCCAACTCCATGCATTGCGGCTGTTTCAGCAAAGTAGCTTCTTTTTGTGTTCTGGTGCTTGAAACTCATGCCGCAATGTGTAAGGCTCTATATCATCTAATTCTAAACAGTATGTTGATGTTAGTACATTTCTATGCATTCTAAGGAGTATGAACCACCACCTTGCAGTTGCAGCTATTCTTCTTAGATTCTCACACAGCTTGTTTTTTTGTCTGGGCACGCGAGATGCAAGGTAGAAGGACTTCATCGGTATTAGGAGGCAAATCAGTTCTGTGTGCATACATCTGATAAAGCTTCTCTATTTTCAAATGCTTTTTATTGAATGCCATGCCATATTTTGTTAGTGGTGTTTTAAGATAAAGGTCCTAAATTTTTTGAATCATTTTTTAAGTAAAAGAGTAGAGTGATTAATTTTTGAGGTTTGGCAGAAAAGCACAAGCACTTGTATTGTATGCTGTGGAATTATTGGAAACTTAAAGAGCTCAGATAATACATGATTGGGAATTTTGAAACTAATTGTGTTATCTCAAATTGCTGAAAAGGAGAGGTGAAATTAAGCAAAAGATTTACCCAAAACCTAAATAGCTGAGTAGAGATGTTGGAATGCGGGGTCCATGGGTTGAGTTAGATTATGGTCCAAAGAGGCTCAAGTGGTTACTGTGCTATTTGCAAGCCTCAGACATGTTTTTTTCTTTTCTGAATTTGTTTAAGCACCACTCTGGGTGAGGTGGTTTTGTGTATTTTTGTGGTATATATCAGACTCATTGTCAAGTTAAGGGAGGAAAGGTCAGTATTGCGCAGATGGAACACGAGGAAGAAGGCAATTTTTTTTCCTTTTAGAAGTGGCCAGATTTTTTTTGTAGAAAAGAAGGGGCCAAACCCATCCAGCCCAGGATTATCGTTTTGATTCATGTGGATGAATGCGTCAAAGATCTCTTGCTCTGTGAAAGGGCAATCTAGATGGCGTAGTTGGGGAACAGGAGAGGGATAAAGTTCAAGCAGGTTGGAGTTCTAGATTGTAGCATTGGTGGATCTTACTAGGCTTGAGAAGTACTCCCTTAGTTCACAAATATAAGATGCATATTGGATACTTAAATATAGACTAGTACATTGCCCGTGCGTTGCCACGGGCCTTTTGTTGTATAAATCTTAATGAATTTTTGGGCCCTTCCAATGACATCGCCTCAACACTCTTGTCGATGGATTCTTTTTGAACGTTGACATAATCCATCTCCATCTCTTTCATACTCTGCAAAAATAAATATGTATAGAAACATACCTCTTGTACTATCATGCACAACAAATATATAAAGAACAATTATTTGTATGCATCTCTTCTGATTGTGTAAAACCCGATGATTTTTTAGTCTGGTTCACCATAAAGGTTTGTCAATAAAAAGCCATCAGTTTTGATCTTTGATCTACAAAAGTAAACATATAAACAATATTAAAATAAAAAATAGAAAACTCATATACAATATATATTCATTGGTCAGATGCTAAATGCGAGTAGATGACCGTTTTTACTCGGAGTGGGTGACATCGTCCTTTTTAGTAGAGTGAGCCGCATTCCAATTTGAATAAACTGTAAGTTCACCTGTATATCACTTGTTGGTAATTATGTTTCAAAAGAAATAGCAAACTCTGTGATGTTGCTTATGTTTCATTCTTATATCAAGATTGAAAGATTGTTTTCAGTTTTTAGAAATATTGTTGTAAATTTTGGATGCTTGCATTTCCATCATGAAGATAACTAATATGTTACTTAGAAGAATTCTTGCATTTCCAGCTTCAAGATAGGTAATATCTTATTTAGAAGGATGCTTACATTTCCTGCTCACCGATGGACGGAGCAACAAATTTGTTATTTGGATGTTGAGTTTATTTCATATTCAAAATGCAACGTTTATGTGTCCTTATGTTCACTTCCTAGCATCATATGCAAACTTGCTGACAAGTGACAAATATGTAAATAGCTTGAAAAAAGTGGATGAACAGCCTGTAAATTTGAATAGTTGAATGACCATGCATTGCCATGGAATAAAAAGAACATAGCGATCGAATAATTGACTCAATGTAGAAATATGTTGGACAAGCTGGCATGTGGTTTCCATCCATACAGTAATAAAACTGATTCTCTCTCCATTTCTTGTTATTTCTTCGTAACCATCCTCTCCTTGCAAGAAAATGAAACGATATCTAAGTATCCAATAATACAAAAACCTAAGTATCCCAAAAACCTAAGTATCAAAAACTACAGTAATTTAGCCTACAGGTGTGAAATACCACAGTTTTAACATAACAGAATATTTTGTAGTATTGATAATACAGACAACCGCTAGTTTTCAGCGACACAAAATTAGCTAGCTAAAACCATTAGCAGCTGCAGACACACGTGCTTTTCTATTAGCTAGCCATTTTATGCAACTACTCGGCCATGCACCAAGAACGGCCATGCACACGGCGTAGAAGACACATATTCTAACTGGCTATCCGGACGGCAACAACGTCTTCAGAACGATTTTGTGGTTGGCTGTAATTTGGAAGAACAAACGGAAGCGAGCTAACTAAATCACCAAGCAGAAGATCCTAATAAAACGGTCGTGGACATGAGGCGTGTTGAGAAGAAGGTATGAGCGAGGGACTCTTTTTCTCAGTGAGCTCAGTTTAAAAAAAAAGAGGTATGTGGTTCTTTTTTTTTATGCAGAGAAGATATTGTGGTTTGCCAAAAACTGCAGTATTAAAATTACAATTTTTAGAGACAGCCAAACAACCCTTTATAATAAAAACTACAGTATTATAAAAAACTGCAGTATTATGGGAATACATAGAAAATACTTTGTTACCAAACGGGGCCTAATCTTCTCCCACCCTTCCTCCTGTTCCACCTTCATGTACTTGTACAAATTATATAAATTTTATGATTTCAAAAGAATATTTTGATTATATTTCTTATTTAAAAGTAATTAAAGATGTACATGGTGGTTAATCCAACCTAAATTTTTTACCGCAACAAGGATAAAACTTGAAACTAACATAGACTTAATTAACTAAACTGTCCTTTGTCCCCATTTCTTAAACTCCTCACACGCTACTTGCTCCATTCTCCCCGTGGCCATGCAACCATGCCTACCTGTGACCATGAAAATCAATCAATCATTAAAATTCATGATCTGACTATACAATTCACAAGATAAATGAAATCCATGTCAACTAAAATATAATTAAAAACACGTCGTTTGTGCTCTGTGGCAGGGATACATTATCATACGAGCTAGGTTAGAGTACTCGTACCATGAATAAAGAAGGCACACAACATCTGGCATTATCACAAAATCATACTTGCACACATTACCACCAGTAGCAAGATAAACGAGGTGGATATCAGCTTTTAAAGCATGATTAGGAATCAAGGCAAACTCTATTTTCAGGGTTAGAAAGAAAAAGACCAAGTGCAAGAATTGGAACAGATAAGAAGCTTACCAGGGCATGATGCCATTGGGTTGGATGTCATGCACGGGCCAATAGAGCTCCCTCCCTATCTCTTACGAAGCTCTCCCTACGACCCACTTCAGAGCAGCCGGTCGTGCTTCTTTCCAACCCAACTTCTGCATCGCCGCAGATCAGCCAAAGGAGCTGCTGCCGGCAGCCAAGCTCACCTTCCGCACTGCTACAGATCAGCTAGCATGTGGAGTGTACATGATCCGAGAGAGACTCAGTCGAGCAACATAAATGAAAAAGGAAAAGTACCAACGTTTTGAGAAAATGAATTCAGTTAGTCATACAAGAATATGTTCAGAAGATAAAAATCATTTAGACACACCTCACGCAAATTCTCTCAAAGAAATTCTTCATGACATCTTCCGGAACCTACCTGTTCAGAAAAACAAAGTAAGAGAGCAGACATATGCAGCACAATTACCATCTCGGAACTTGTGGTGTGAAACCATCAAAGTACAAAAAAGATATATGAATATACTGTTTCCTTATTTATTTAATTTTATTCCAGATTACAGTTGAAATGTTTATAAAGTACATATTCTTGGGTAGCATTTCTTTCTCGTCTTGTCTGCACAATAAACAGATTAAGGCTTAATATTATTACTGAGCTCAAAGATCGATCAACAAGTCATATGCTCTAATTTAGAAAAGAACTATGTGCATTTACTTACTGGAGGAAGAAACCAAGGTCAAAAGGCAAAATGGCAGTCTTCATATCGTGCGTCAAGCATAACTACATTGCCTTATGAACTGAAGTAAAAATTAGAATTATCAAGCAACAGTACTAACAACCAACAGTGACAAGACTATTGCTCTTGCACAAATGTTTATCCCAACAAAGGATCGGGAACTCGCTAGATACACTAACTGAGGCTCTTTCCCTTTGCTTGAGGCACTGTCTTAGGAACAACTTCAGAGTAGGTCGATTGAAACTTAGAAGAAACGGAGATACACATGTTAACTAATAGAATGACATATGTCACTTTGTGATTGAAGTTAACTATGAATAAGGACTCTGGAACATGAACATACAGTTGTGTGGTCTAAGTGCGAGGAACATTGTTGCTGGCAGAAGAGCAATCATGAAAATCAGCACAAATATGCTCAGGGTGATTTCTGTTGGAAATATGCCCTAGAGGCAATAATAAAATGGTTATTATTATATTTCTTTGTTCATGATAATTGTCTATTGTTCATGCTATAATTGTGTTATCCGAAAATTGTAATACATGTGTGAACACATAGACCACAGCACGTCCCTAGTGAGCCTCTAGTTGACTAGCTCATTGATCAAAAGATAGTCATGGTTTCCTGACTATGAACATTGGATGTCATTGATAACGGGATCACATCATTAGGAGAATGATGTGATGGAAAAGACCCAATCCTAAGCTTAGCTCAAAGATCGTGTAGTTCGTTTGCTGTAGCTTTTCTGAATGTCAAGTATCATTTCCTTAGACCATGAGATTGTGCAACTCCCGGATACCGTAGGAGTGCCTTGGGTGTGCTAAACGTCACAACGTAACTGGGTGACTATAAAGGTACATTACAGGTATCTTCGAAAGTGTCTGTTGGGTTGGCACGAATCGAGACTGGGATTTGTCACTCCATATGACGGAGAGGTATCTCAGGGCCCACTCGGTAATGCATCATCATAATGAGCTCAATGTGATCAAGTGGTTGATCACGGGATCATGCATTACGGTACGAGTAAAGTGACTTGCCGGTAACGAGACTGAACGAGGTATTGGGATACCGACGATCGAGTCTCGGGCAAGTAACGTACTGATTGACAAAGGGAATTGTATACGGATTGATTGAATCCTCGACATCGTGGTTCATCCGATGAGATCATCGTGGAGCATGTGGGAGCCAACATGGGTATCCAGATCCCGCTGTTGGTTATTGACTGAGAGGCTTCTCGGTCATGTCTACATGTCTCCTAAACCCGTAGGGTCTACACACTTAAGGTTCAGTGAAGCTAGGGTTGTAGAGATATGAGTATGCAGTAACCCGAAAGTTGTTCGAAGTCCCGGATGAGATCCCGGATGTCACGAGGAGTTCCGGAATGGTCCAGAGGTGAAAAATTATATATAGGAAGTGCAGTTTCGGCCATCGGGAGAGTTTCGGGGGTCACCGGTATTGTACCGGGACCACCGGAAGGGTCCCGGGAGTCCACCGGGTGGGGCCACCCATCCCGGAGGGCCCCATGGGATGAAGTGGGGAGGGGAACCAGCCCCTGGTGGGCTAGTGTGCCCCCCTTGGGCCCCTCATGCACCTAGGGTTGGGAACCCTAGGGGAGGGGGCGCCTCCACTTGCCTTGCGGGGTGCTCCACCCCTTGGCCGCCGCCCCCCTAGGAGATCCCATCTCCTAGGGCCGGTGCACCCCCCTAGGGGGCCTATATAAAGGGGGGGAGGGAGGGCAGCTACACCTCAAGTATTGGCGCCTCCCTCTCCCCTCCTACACCTCTCCCTCTCGCAGAAGCTCGGCGAAGCCCTGATGCGATCATTGCTGCATCCACCACCACGCCATCGTGCTGCTAGATCTTCATCAACCTCTCCTTCCCCCTTGCTGGATCAAGAAGGAGGAGACGTCATCCGCTCCGTACGTGTGTTGAAGGCGGAGCTGTCGTCCGTTCGGCACTTGGTCATCGGTGATTTGGATCACGGCGAGTACGACTCCATCATCCCCGTTCTCTTGAACGCTTTCGCTCATGATCTACAAGGGTATGTAGATGCACTCTCCTCTCGTTGCTAGTTGACTCCATAGATTGATCTTGGTGAAACGTAGGAATTTTTTTTGTTTTCTGCAACGTTCCCCAACAGTGGCATCATGAGCTAGGTCTATGCGTAGTTACTATGCACGAGTAGAACACAAAGTAGTTGTGGGCGCCGATATTGTCAATTTGCTTGCCGTTACTAGTCTTATCTTGATTCGGCGGCATCGTGGGATGAAGCGGCCCAGACCAACCTTACACGTACGCTGACGTGAGACCGGTTCCACCGACTGACATGCACTAGTTGCATAAGGTGGCTGACGGGTGTCTGTCTCTCCCACTTTAGTCGGATCGGATTCGATGAACAGGGTCCGTATGAAGGGTAAATAGAAATTGGCAATTCACGTTGTGGTTTTGGCGTAGGTAAAAAAACGTTCTTGCTAGAACCCTATTGCAGCCACGTAAAGCTTGCAACAACAATTAGAGGACGTCTAACTTGTTTTTGCAGCAAGTGTCATGTGATGTGATATGGCCAAAGTTGTGATGAATGATGAATGATATATATGTGATGTATGAGATCATGTTCTCGTAATAGGAATCACGACTTGCATGTCGATGAGTATGACAACCGGCAGGAGCCATAGGAGTTGTCTTCATTTTTGTATGACCTGCGTGTCATTGAGAAACGCCATGTAAATTACTTTACTTTATTGCTAAACGTGTTAGCCATAGTAGTAGAAGTAATAGTTGGCGAGCAACTTCATGGAGACACGATGATGGAGATCATGATGATGGAGATCATGGTGTCATGCCGGTGACAAGATGATCATGGAGCCCCAAGATGGAGATCAAAGGAGCTATATGATATTGGCCATATCATGTCACTATTATTTGATTGCATGTGATGTTTATCATGTTTTTGCATCTTGTTTACTTAGAACAACGGTAGTAAATAATATGATCCCTCATAATAATTTCAAGAAAGTGTTCCCCCTAACTATGTGTCGTTGCGACAGTTCGTTGTTTCGAAGCACCACGTGATGATCGGGTGTGATACATTCCAACGTTCACATACAACGGGTATAAGACAGATTTACACATGCAAACACTTAGGTTGACTTGATGAGCCTAGCATGTACAGACATGGCCTCGGAACACAGAAGACCGAAAGGTCGAGCATGAGTCGTATAGAAGATACGATCAACATGAATCACCGATGTTGACTAGTCCGTCTCACGTGATGATCGGACACGGCCTAGTTGACTCGGATCATGTTATACTTAGATGACTAGAGGGATGTCTATCTGAGTGGGAGTTCATTGAATAATTTGATTAGATGAACTTAATTATCATGAACTTAGTCTAAAACCTTTACAATATGTGTTGTAGATCAAATGGCCAACGTTGTTCTCAACTTCTACGCGTTCCTAGAGAAAACCAAGCTGAAAGATGATGGCAGCAACTATACGGACTGGGTCCGGAACCTGAGGATCATCCTCATAGCTGCCAAGAAAGATTATGTCCTACGAGCACCGCTAGGTGAAGCACCTGCTTTCCCTGCAGAACAAGATGTTATGAACGCTTGGCAGACACGTGCTGATGATTACTCCCTCGTTCAGTGCAGCATGCTTTACAGCTTAGAACCGGGGCTCCAAAAGCGTTTTGAGAGACACGGAGCATATGAGATGTTCGAAGAGCTGAAAATGGTTTTTCAAGCTCATGTCTGGGTCGAGAGATATGAAGTCTCTGACAAGTTCTTCAGCTGTAAGATGGAGGAAAATAGTTCTGTCAGCGAGCACATACTCAAAATGTCTGGGTTGCATAACCGCTTGACTCAGCTGGGAGTTAATCTCCCGGATGACGCGGTCATTGACAGAATCCTTCAGTCGCTTCCACCGAGCTACAGGAGCTTTGTGATGAACTTCAATATGCAGGGGATGGAAAAGACCATTCCTGAAGTATTTGCAATGCTGAAATCAGCAGAGGTAGAAGTCAAAAAGGAACATCAAGTGTTGATGGTGAATAAAACCACTAAGTTCAAGAAAGGCAAGGGTAAGAAGAACTTCAAGAAGGACGGCAAGGGAGTTGCCGCGCCCGGTAAGCAAGCTGCCGGGAAGAAGCCAAAGAATGGACCCAAGCCCGAGACTGAGTGCTTTTATTGCAAGGGAAGTGGTCACTGGAAGCGGAACTGCCCCAAATACTTAGCAAACAAGAAGGCCGGCACCATGAAAGGTATATGTGATATACATGTAACTGATGTGTACCTTACCAGTACTCGTAGTAGCTCCTGGGTATTTGATATCGGTGCAGTTGCTCACATTTGTAACTCAAAGCAGGAGCTGCGGAATAAGCAGAGACTAGCGAAGGACGAGGTGACGATGTGCGTCGGGAATGGTTCCAAGGTCGATGTGATCGCCGTCGGCACGCTACCTCTACATTTACCTACGGGATTAGTTTTAAACCTCAATAATTGTTATTTAGTGCCAGCTTTGAGCATGAACATTGTATCAGGATCTCGTTTAATTCGAGATGGCTACTCATTTAAATCCGAGAATAATGGTTGTTCTATTTATATGAGAGATATGTTTTATGGTCATGCTCCGATGGTGAATGGTTTATTCTTAATGAATCTCGAGCGTAATGCTACACATATTCATAGTGTGAATACCAAAAGATGTAAGGTTGATAATGATAGTCCCACATACTTGTGGCACTGCCGCCTTGGTCACATAGGTGTCAAACGCATGAAGAAGCTCCATGCAGATGGACTTTTGGAATCTCTCGATTACGAATCATTTGACACGTGTGAACCATGCCTCATGGGTAAAATGACCAAGACTCCGTTCTTAGGAACAATGGAGCGAGCAACCAACTTATTGGAAATCATACATACTGATGTGTGCGGTCCAATGAGTGTTGAGGCTCGCGGTGGCTATCGTTATGTTCTCACTCTCACTGATGACTTGAGTAGATATGTGTATGTCTACTTAATTAAACACAAGTCTGAGACCTTTGAAAAGTTCAAGGAATTTTAGAGTGAGGTTGAGAATCAACGTGACAGGAAAATCAAGTTCTTGCAATCAGATCGTGGGGGAGAATACTTGAGTCACGAATTTGGCACACACTTAAGAAAATGTGGAATAGTTTCACAACTCACGCCGCCTGGAACACCTCAGCGTAATGGTGTGTCCGAACATCGTAATCGCACTCTATTAGATATGGTGCGATCTATGATGTCTCTTACCGATTTACCGCTATCATTTTGGAGCTATGCTTTAGAGACTGCCGCATTCACTTTAAATAGGGCTCCATCGAAATCCGTTGAGACGATACCGTATGAATTATGGTTTGGGAAGAAACCTAAGCTGTCGTTTCTAAAAGTTTGGGGATGCGATGCTTATGTCAAGAAACTTCAACCTGAAAAGCTCGAACCCAAGTCGAAAAAATGCATCTTCATAGGATACCCAAAAGAAACTATTGGGCATACCTTCTACCTCAGATCCGAAGGCAAGATCTTTGTTGCCAAGAATGGATCCTTTCTAGAGAAAGAGTTTCTCTCGAAGGAAGTAAGTGGGAGGAAAGTAGAACTCGATGAAGTATTACCTCTTGAACCGGAAAGTGGCGCAACACAGGAAAATGTTCCTGAGGTGCATGCCGTGGTTCTAAGTCTGACAGTAGAATAGGGATAGTATAACGGAGCATGATCTATCGAGATGCATATGGGTGACACGGTGGTTTTAGCGAGTTCGGGCCTCTCACGGTGGAGATAACAACCCTACGTCTCGTGCTCCGGAGAGGCTTTGTTTTATCTGAGTATATATCCGGAGATTACAATGTGTGTGAGAGAAAGGAACGGATCCCCATGCCTGAGCTAAGTCCTGAGACTAATGGTGAAAAGAGAGAGAGGTGGAAGAAGAGAACCCCCCATAGTCTAGTGGTGGGGTGGCTTATATAGAGTGCGCCACCCCCTCACCTCCTACGTTACAAAGTGGGGTATGAATGCCATAATGCCAGCCCACCATTAAGCCCTCACTATTAAAAGATGCCGACTGCTTTGCTGCCTGCTGGCCTTCGTATATCCGAGTGAGTCGTACGGTCGAGTGGTGAACTGTCATCCGAGTGGATGGTATGTTGCTTGGTCGAGTGGATAGTATGCTGCTTGTCCGAGTGAATAATGTGTCTGTATGAAATTGACCTGGACCCACATGTTGTGTGGACCCCATGCTTCATGATATTTCGACCCTTCGTGGGCCTACCTGTTATGTATATCCCCAACATTAGCCCCCGAATCGATTGCGATTTTGCAGAACGAGTTGGTGTAAGACACAGTTTGGTCCAAGTGATTACAGAAATACTCGGTACATGTCGTCGCGCTTTCAGACGACCAAGGTTTGAACAAAATCTCAATGGATTCCGGCACCACGCTTCCCGACTGATCGAGGTAAGTGTCTGCGAGGAGCAACTTGGTGACATTCGTTCATCTTTCGGGAGAGGTTTAACTCGTGATATGAGTATAGGTGTGTCATCAAATCCGTGCAACCATATTGACACATGGACTGCTCTCTTAGAGAGATGCCATTCTTATCCCGGAGGAACGTCAATACGAGTCGGTTTTAGATCCACACTTGTGAGTTTCACACTTTGAGTCCTAGAAGAAGGCTCAAAACAGGTCCACGGAGGAGCGTTAAACTCGCCTTATAGAATATTTTTTTGGAGTGATTTGGAGCTGGGCCTGCATTGAGTAACTGATTACTCGGAATTTCTTCATGCCTGGAACGTGTCTTTTTTTTGTTGTCTGGCCGTCACTCGGGGTGGGCGGACCGTTCCGAGTGGATACCATTCCAGTGGGGGCACGCTGAGTGCATCCACTGGGTGTAGTCCCCGAGACTGTCGTCGACTGCGGGCAGTCGGCGGGAGTCTTAGAGCCTGTCTTTTTGTTGTTGTTCACCACGGACTGGTCAGGCCGTACCGAGTGGAGATTACTCCAGTGGGGGCACGCCGAGTGCACCCACTGGGTGTAGTCCCCGAGACCGCCGTCGACTGCAGGCAGTCGGCGGGGGTATGAGAGAACTAAAACTCTTCTTAGCTGGCACTGATCGAACTTGTTCTTCTCTGACTCGGAGGTCGAGTAATACTGGAGATGGGTTTGCATCGAGCAAAATGTTTCTTTCTGAGTTCTCTTCCAGTGGGGGCACGCTGAGTGCACCCACTGGGTGTAGTCCCCGAGCCTCTGTCGGACTAGATGAGTCTGGCAGAGGGTTTAAGTCTCTCGGTAAACCTCCATGCAGTTGGCACGGCAAATATCTTTGTCTGGAATTGAATCAATCGGATGGATGCGTAACAAGGTGGTTGTACGAACGACGTTCGACGAGTAAGGTCGCCTATATTCGGCGATGGCGCTTCATTTTTATCCTTTTGCATGAAAGGGGCATTTATCCAAGTGGACGTGCTTCACTTATAGATCTTCGGCGAGCCGAGCATGTATGGTCAGAAGAATATTCCTGATGTGATCAACAGGTTGACCAAATGGGCGTAACCCCTAAGGGTGACATGGCCAACTGTCGTGCGTAGCCCCCGAGTGATGCTCGAAGGAGGTAAGCTTGCTACAGAGTGTGATATGAGGTTTGACCATATGAGTAACTTAGCTGTTCCCGTGCTGGGGGTGTAGAGGTAAAGACATGTCCAACTGATGGTGACGCGCGAGGCGGCAGAGGGGCGATGATGTGTACAACCGAGTGACGATGCACGGGGCGGTCGAGTGGTGAAGACGCGCACAACTGAGTGGTGACGCGCAGAGCGGTCGAATGGTGATGACGTGTGAAGTGGTCGAATGTAGGACTACATATCTAGCCAAGTGAAGATGCACGGGGCAGCCGAGTGGTGAAGACGTGCACAACCGAGTGGCGGCGCGCGAAGCGGCTAAGGCGAAGTCGTGTGTCACCGGACAGTGAAAATGGTCCTCGGAGGACTTAGTCGAATGCTTTCGAAGCTTATGTAGTGACGAGTTTGGTGTAGTGTGGTTGCGATGCAACAAGACCGGCGTGACAACTGAGTCTGAGTAGGAAAGAAGATGGCGTGCAGAGCATCTGGGTGATTATAAAACTTGTCCAAGTGGCGGATCGAATGCACTTGTTGGGGTGAAGGATCTGACTTGTGATGAAGTACTCGACCACTCAGGCGAGTGTCATTCCAAATGAGGTGCAGCCTCCGAGTGCGGCGTAGCCCCCGAGCATACTACAGGCTTCGACAACGGACATGCCGGAATATGAGAAATATAGTCTTGAATGGATGATTTGCAATTCATCGAGTCGGATTTGGGTAAAGATGAGGAGAAGCTTCCGAGTGATGCTCGAAAGAGGCAAACTCGCAAAAGAGTGAAGTGTGAAGTTTAATTATGAAAGGGACTTATCTGTCTCATGCCCGACGAGGTCTATATCATTGATACGATGAAGAGAATTCCATAGAGGGGTTGGTCGGACGTGTTTGAAGTCAACAGAGCGACAAGGTCAGTGTTGTGGTGCGCTAGGACCAGTGTGGTGACCGAGTCCGGGCAACGATGAAGGTTGCGGTAGGGCCGTCGAGTAATCGCGTAACTTGTGTAAAAAATGGCACAAGTCAACACAATAATTTCTTGAGGAAATTTGATGTGTGCTGAAATGATTTGTGTGAATAACACCCATAGACACCCGCTGGGAGTGCAAGGGGCTTGCTGGTTGACCAGCAAAAGTCTAAAAGAGCGAAGGATTCGTTCGCACTTGTCGAAGCGAGAGATCCTACTGAACTCGTTGGAATATTGGCTAAAATAAAACGGAAGTGTAGTGTTTCGACTGAGTTGCAGCCCCGGAGGGCCGATGCAAACTCGAAATGAAGAACGACACATGGTGTTCGTGAATGATATGTGAAAAAATGGAAGTTGGACTTGGGAGTCACATAAGCAGTACTAAGCAAGTATGTGAAAATAAGCAGTCGAGCGTAGAGGTACACTCGGTGGTGTGGCCTCCGAGTGAATGTGATGTGTGAATTATGGAATACTCGGGACGAAAATAACAGAATGCAAAATGACTTAGCTGTCTGAAGGCGCGCGGGGCGGTCGAGTGGTGATGAGGTGATCAACCGAGTGGCGACGCGCGGGGCAGCCGAGTGTTGATGAGGTGACCAACCGATTGACGATGCACAGGGCGGCCGAGTGCTGATGAGGTGACCAACCGATGGCGACGCGCGGGGCGGTCGTGTGGTTATGAGGTGACCAAC
>NC_041384.1:17309819-17330585 GCF_002162155.2 Triticum dicoccoides
GCCGAGTGGTTATGAGGTGACCAACCTGGTGGCGACGCACGGGGCGGCCGAATGGTGATGAGGTGACCAACCGAGTGGCGACGCACGGGGCGACCGAGTGGTTATGAGGTGACCAACCTGGTGGCGACGCACGGGGCGGCCGAGTGGTTTGAGGTGACCAACCTGGGGGCGACGACTGGGCATGAAACCGCCCCCAGCGCCGATTGCATCGCCGACTCGCCCCCAGGGGGCGCTTTTTATGCGTCCTGGGGGGCCGAACGGCTGGAGATGCTCTAACCATTAAGGAGCAGAGGAGTATAATTGATGGTCCTTTTCAATGTGCTTTTTTACCACATGGTGAATATTGGTAAAGCCATTCATTACGGTAAAAATCAAGTGGAAAATATTAGGAGGATCAAATCAGTGATGATAAGGATGCTATATCTATAATTTGGCAGGCGATAAAGTCGATTATAATTTGGATCTGGCCATGGAAGTGTTCGGTTTTGCAAGAGCAATAGTTGAGAAGTGCCTAGAAAATACTCCCTCCGTTTTTATTTACTCCGCATATTAGTTTTGGTCAAAGTTAAGATTCAAAAACTTTGACAAAGTTTACAGACAAAAATATTAAAATATACAATAACAAATCAATACCATTAGATTCTTTGTTGAATGTACTTCCACATCATATAGATTTGTTATGCTAAAGATTTATATTCTTTTCTATAAATTTGGTCAAACTTTATAAAGTTTGACTTTAGTCAACTCTAATATGTGGAGTAAATAAAAACGGAGGGAGTACTATGGAGAAAGTTAAAATCCTTTTTCTCTGGTTGATGCCTCCCTGGAAAGAGGTGGCTCTATTTTGTTAGTTACTCACACATTTAACTGTTGGATAGTTTTTATACTCATGTCCCCATATTTGATTTGCGGATGACTTGGACAGCTTGCCTGGTTATTACTTCAAAGCTTCAACCATCCTGGAGAATTTGGTTGAGCCTGATCATCGTCGATTGGTTGAACTGTATCCTCCTTGTGGTAATGACCAATGCAATTGTCTGCCTCGTGTTGTTTTGCATCCTTCTGTAAGTGTATTTATTGGGTTCTGGGGCAGTACATTTTGGTCAGCTAAGCTGAAGATTTAAGCGCCTAGAGGTGTCACTATTATTTTGTTATACATACAAGTTTTGGGATATGTACAGGTAAAATCCAAGTTTAGATAATGTGTTTATGTTGTTGTAGGTATTCACTTTTTAAATTTTCCTTAACTCGGCATCAGAAACTTCCGCGTATGTTTTGTCTTGGAGTTGAGGTCCAAGCTTAAAGATGCGATTTCGTACTGTGCAAGGGCTATTTCACTATGCAACTCACATACACAGAGGCACAAGCGGAAACACGCTCTGCAAGCTTTATCTGTTGGTAATGGTGCATCTTCTGCACAAGGAGGCTCTGAAAAATCAGCTTGAGAAAATGAGATAGATTTCTTTACTCGTATATATTGGAAGAACTTATGGAGAAGGTAATGAAATAGGATATGATACATGTTAACAGCTTGATATTTCTCATGAATCTAATGCTCTGTGACAAAAAACACGATTTTCCTTGATTATAAGGATAAATAATGACGTATCTGAACTTTCTTCATACAGCTTGTAAAACTGGTGCAAGAGATGAGAACCCCAAGCTCTTTCGTTGATGAGACTATGAAGAGAGAGTTGCCTCCCAGGAGTGTTAGTGGAAACTCGGCGATGCTGTGCCAAGAGCTGCAAGTATCTTGATCGACTTGTGGCCACTGTTCCGGCCTCTATCCGTGAGAGATCCGATAGTGGCTAATAGAAGTCGTGAAAGTGCCATCATGTGCTAAGAATGGTTATCTGTTGCTGTGATCTGTAGTATTTATAAGTAGCTGGTTGGTTCCTGCTCTAGTGACAAAAGTATATACAAGTACTCCTATATGCTGTATTGCTGTGTGTACTTTGCATAGTGTGGCTTTGAACCTGTTGTATGATGTTTGGCTGTTGCCATGATGGTCTGCCTTTTGAAGTATACATGTGTTGTGGGCAAATATGTCAAAGAGGTGCACAAATTAAACATATTGATTGTGAGTTCTAGGGGAATCCTGTGTCACTTCTCCTTAAGTTTTCCTCTCATTTTTCTGTCTCAAGCAACCTGATATCAATGGTAGACATAACTACATGATGTGTTAATATCGATTGAGATTGTCCTAAAAGTTTTAAGATGTTATGACCGGCTTGGCTTATGGCCGTAGAAGGCCCACCGGGAAATCTTAGCCCACAAGTTATCTTAGGTTAATTCGCGTGCAAGTTATCTAGGTTATAAATATATGCTGTAAGACTTTTTGTGAGATTAAGCAATAAGAATATTATTATCCCGATTGCCCGGCTCCCAGAGGAGCCGGAACCCTAGCCGCCTCTAACCCTAGCCGCTGCCACCGCCATCTCCCTCCGACGCGACGGCGCCCAGCCGCCGGCGCGCACGATCATCGCCCCGTCCCACTCCATCCTTTTCCTACAACCTCTGGAGCAGGTCCGGTAGGACTCCTGATTCTACCAATTTGGTATCCAGAGACTTGGTTCCGATCATGTCTTCGTCAACACCATCGCCGCCGCTGCCCGTCGCCACCTCCGCGCCGATGACGTCCGCCCCGCTGACCACCGCCGGGGCCTCCACACTATCGGGCCCGGTCACCACCGCGGGATCCTCACCGCCACCGGCACCCATCACATCCGCGCCGCCGACGACCGCCGTCTTCACGCCGGAACAGATGACCAGCACGCAACGGGATCTCGTGACGGCCGTCCAAGGGCTCCACCTCAACCAGTACCACCAGTATATGGCTGGGCCGTACGCACCATCGCCAGCTGCGCCGATTGTCGCCTACGGCCACCCCGCGCTGCCGTGGCCGTCCCAGGGTGCGCCTGCATACGGCGGGCAGCCGCTGCTGCCGTTCCAGGTCGGGCCCCCGGAGTTGCCATGGCTGACCCAGGGTGTCCCGGCCTGCACCGGGCTGCCGCTGCTGCCGTTCCAGGCGGGGCACCCCGGCGGGTCCACTCCGGCCATGGCCCCTCTATGGTATCTGCAGCTGCCGTCCCCCATGGCCAGCGACGCGACCACCCACCCTCCGTAGCCAATGCTGCAACCACTGGCGCCTCCCCTGCCCAACCCAGAGGCGCCCTCGCCGGCGGGACTACTAATCCATCAGGTCCGGTTTCGCCCTCTCCGTCGCCACTACCAGCGTGGGCGGCGGGGTCGTCGCCATCGCCGGTCTACACTACGGCTCTGGAGCAGCCGACCCCATTTCCGCAGTTCGGGGGGCCGTCCGGCTCCGTGGGCCCCTACCTGGAATCTCCCGACAAGGCGCCACCCGCCTCGCTGCTCCGCACCTCCGAGCCAGCTCGACACGGCGCTCCGACCCAGACACCGCCGTGGTTCGTCAAGATCGACTTCACCACCTATGACGGCACGGAGGACCCCCTCAACTGGCTCAACCAGTGCGACCAGTTCTTTCGCGGGCAGCGCACCCTCGCCTCGGAGCGGACCTGGCTCGCCTCGTACCATCTCCGCGGCGCGGCACAGACCTGGTATTACGCCCTCGAGAAGGACGAGGGCGCCATGCCCCCTTAGGAGAGTTTTCATGAGCTTTGCCTCCTTCGCTTTGGGCCTCCGGTGTGCCGGAGCCGACTGGCGGAGCTCGGCCGCCTTCCCTTCACCGCCATGGTGCAGGACTTTGCCGACCGCTTCCAGGCCTTGACATGCCATGCGTCAGGTGTGACGGCGCAGCAGCGGGCTGACCTCTTTGTCGGTAGCCTTCTGGATCACATCCGTGTGGACGTGTAGCTTCGCGGCCCTCAGGATCTCCAGATGGCCATGTATTACGCCCGCGCCTTCGAGGCTCCCGCCCTGGCCATGCTACCAGCCGCCCCGGCTCGAGAAGGCCGACAGGCCACCCGCCCACCCCCGGCGCCAGGCCGGCCAGCTCCGGCCGCTTCCACGACTACTACACCAGCCACGACGCGACCCTTCCATCGTCTCTCTCCGGCGGAGCAGATGGAGCAGCGGCGCCAGGGCCTCTACGCCGAGCCATGTCTGCCCGCGCCTCTTCTACTTGGAGACAGTCGACTACATCGAGGAGGATGCCTCGTCTGACGGGGCAGCAGCACTGCCGCCCCCAGCGGCTGCTGAGACCGGACCTTCGGGTTCCTTGGCGACGGCCCTTGTGGTCTGTCTCCACGCGCTCGTGGGCATCCGCGACGAGCGGACCATGCTATTGCCGGTGATGATCCACGACGAGCGCTTGGTGGCCTTGGTGGACACAGGCTCCACCCATAACTTCCTGCCTGAGGCTACCATGTGGCGCTTAGCACTTCAGCCGACGGGCGGGGAGCAACTTCGGGTCACGGTGGCCAACGGTGATCGTCCCGGTGTCATGGACTCGCCCGGGACGTCCCCATCACCATCGGCGACGAACACTTCTCTATCACATGTGCGGGCATCGACTTGGGTTGCTTCAACTTCATCCTTGGCGTCGACTTCCTTCGGACCCTCGGTCCCATCCTTTGGGACTTCGACGCTCTAACGATCACCTTCTAGTGACTGGGCCGCCGCATTCGGTGGGACGACATTGGGGGCGCTGCCCCGGCGACGCCGCAGCTCCAGCTGGCTGCGGTCACCTCTGAGGCCAAGCATCCCCTACTGGATCACCTCCTGCAGCAGCACGGCGACCTCTTCGATGAGCCACAGGGCCTGCCACCGGACCGGGTGTATGATCACCGTATTCATCTCCTGCCGGGCTCCGCACCGGTGGCGGTTCGCCCTTACCGCTATCCGCAGCTACAGAAGGACGAGTTGGAGTGGCAGTGTGCAATCATGCTCGCCATAGGCATCATTCGGATCTCCATGTCGCCCTTCACTACGCCGGTCCTCCTCGTCTGCAAGTCGAATGGCACGTGGCGCTTCTGCATCGACTACCGCGCCCTGAATGCTCTCACACTCAAGGATAAGTTTCCTATTTCGGTGGTCGATGAGCTCCTGGACGAGCTCCATGGGGCGTGCTTCTTCACCAAGCTCGATCTCTGGTCTGGATACCACCAGGTGCGCATGCACCCCGATGACATCGCCAAGACGGCGTTCCGGACTCACCACGGCCACTTCGAGTTCTTGGTGATGCCCTTTGGCCTCGCCAATGTGCCGTCAACCCTCCAGGCCCTACGTCCTCCGTCCCTACTTACGTCGGTTTGTGCTCGTTTTCTTTGTTGACATTCTTATCTACAGCGCCTCGTGGGCGGAGCACCTCCAGCACGTCGCCATCGTCTTCAATGAGCTTCGGGCACATCATCTTCATCTTAAGCGCTCGAAGTGCTCGTTCGGGACGCCTTCAGTCGCCTACCTCGGTCACGTCATCTCGGCCGACAGGGTTGCTATGGATGCCGACAAGGTGGCGGCCATCGCAGCCTGGCCAACGCCACACTCCCCGCGGGCTCTTCGCGGTTTTCTCGGCTTCGCGGGCTACTACCGGAAGTTTATCCCGGAGTTCGGCCTCATCACAGCGCCCCTCACACGTTTGCTGTGCCGCGACGCCTTCGCATGGGACAACGAGGAGACGGCGGCATTCGAGGCCCTCAAGGGGGCCCTCATGACGGGCCCCGTTCTTCAGATGCCGGATTTTGACCTTCCGTTCGTGGTGGACTGTGACGCCTCGTGCTCCGGGTTCGGCGCCGTGCTTCATCAAGGCGATGGCCCTCTCGCCTTCTTCAGCCGGCCTTTCGCTCCGCATCATCTTACGCTCGTGGCATACGTGCGGGAGCTCATTGGCTTGGTGCAGGCAGTGTGCCACTAGCGGCCCTATCTCTGGGGCCGGTCCTTCCGGATTCGCGCGGACCAGTACAATCTCAAGTTCTTGCTAGACCAGAGGCTCTCGACCGTGTTGCAGCACCAATGGATCAGCAAGCTCTTCGGCTTCAACTTCTCCGTCGAGTATCGCCCGGGTCATCTTAATATCGTGGCCGACGCCTTGTCGCGCCGTGACGCCGACCCCGACCCCGCCACTGTCGACTCCGCGGGGGCTGTACTGTGCATCCGCTCGGGGCCGACCTTCGGCATCTTCATCGACATTCGTCGGGCTATGGCAACCACGGCTGACGCCCTCCTCCTTCAGCAGCAGCTGGCGGCGGGAGAGTTGGAGGAGCCGTGGCGCTTCACCGACGGCCTGCTCCTCGATGGGCGCCGGGTCTTCGTGCCGGCGCATGATGATCTCCGCCACCAGGTGTTGCTGCTCGCCCACTCGGCAGGCCATGAGGGTGTGAAAAAACTCTCCATCATCTCCGCGCCGACTTCTACAACCCTGGGGATCGGGCCCTGGTCCGTGACTGGTTTCGGTCTTGTGAGACGTGCCAGCGCAACAAGATGGAGACACTACGGCCAGCTGGTCTGCTCCAGCCCTTGGAGGTGCCGTCTCAGGTCTGGGCGGATATCTCCACGGACTTCATCGAGGGCCTCCCCAAGGTGGGCGGCAAATCGGTCATTCTCACGGTGGTCGACCGCTTCTCCAAGTATCCTCACTTCATCGCGCTCGGTCATCCCTACACTGCTGCCTCCGTGGCCCGCGCCTTCTTCGACGGGATCGTTCGTCTCCACGGGTTTCCCTCTTCGATCGTCAGTGATCGGGACCCGGTGTTCACCAGTCATGTTTGGCGCGATCTCTTCCAGTTGGCGGGTGTGAAACTCCGCCTGAGCACAGCATTCCATCCTCAGACAGATGGCCAATCCGAGGTCGTCAACAAGGTGATTGCCATGTACTCCCTCCATTTTAAATAGATGACTCAACTTTGTACTAACTTTAGTACAAAGTTGAGTCATCTATTTTGGAACGGAGGGAGTATTTGCGTTGTGTCACAGGTGATCCTCCTCGTGCTTGGGTCGATTGGCTCTCCTGGGCGGAGTACTGCTACAACACCTCCTACCACTCCGCCATGCGCGCCACTCCTTTTGAGGTGGTCTATGGCCGGCCGCCGCCGCCCATCCTTCCGGTGGATCCTATGACGGCTCGGACGGAGGTGTCCGGTGAGCTGCTGCGGCGCCGTGACGATATGTTGGCCGAAGTTCGGTAACGGCTTCTTCAGGCCCAGCAGCTGGCCAAACACTACTACGACGGCCACCATCGCGAGGCGGAGTACGCGGTGGGTGATTGGGTGTGGCTGCGTCTTCTTCACCGCTCTACGCAGTCACTGGACCCACGCGCGAAGCGCAATCTTGGCCCTCGTTGCGCGGGGCCCTTTGCTGTTTTGGAGCGCATCGGGAAGGTGGCCTACCGCCTTCAGCTTCCTGTCGGAGCCTGCATCCACGACGTCTTCCATGTGGGGTTGCTGAAGCCTTACCGTGGGGAGCCACCTGCGATCCCTCCAGCGCTCCCTCCGACCCAGCGCTCCCTCCGACCTTCAATGGACACATCCTTCCGGGACCGGAGAAGGTCTTGAAGGCTCGTACGTGCTGATTCAGTGGGCTGGACTTCCGGAGGACAACGTCACTTGGGAGCAGCGTGATGAGTTCCGCCAACACTATCCAGACTTTCAGCTCAAGGACGAGCTGTTTGCGCAGGCGGGGAGAGATGTTATGACCGGCCTGGCTTATGGCCGTAGAAGGCCCACCGGGCAATATTAGCCCACAAGTTATCTTAGGTTAATTCGCGTGCAAGTTATCTAGGTTATAAATATATGCTGTAAGACTCTTTGTGAGATTAAGCAATAAGAATATTATTATCCCTATTGCCCGGCTCCCAGAGGAGCCGGAACCCTAGCCGCCGCCGCCATCTCCCTCCGACGCAACGGCGCCCAGCCGCCGGCGCGCCCGATCATCGCCCCGTCCCACTCCATCCTTTCCCTACAACCTCCGGAGCAGGTCCAGTAGGACCCCTGGTTCTACCATAAGAACTAGGAGTTGCTTTCTGATTCTGATTTGGAAGAGAAGTAAGAAATACTGGTGATACAAGGATATCAGACATGCGGCCTGACGATAGACCATACCAACGTATTGATGAGAAACACAACATCAGATTTGAGACCAACGAGAACATTGCAGAAGAAAAATATACATAGAACTGAAAGAGAATACTCACTCTCTAGGTGGTGACATGCATGCTTTTACCCTCTCACTTTTTACCTTCTCACTCTCTAGTTTACAAGGGAAATTAATTAAGTGAGAGAAGAATTTTGGTGTGTCATCCACAGATGTACTCCCCCTCATCCTAAATATAAGCATTTTTAGAGATTTTAGTGAGGACTACATACGAAGCAAATTGAGTGAATCTCCACTCTAAAATAGGTCTATATCCATCCTTGTGTAGTCCGTATTGAAATCTCTAAAAAGGTCTATATTTTGAAACGGATGGAGTAGATATTGTTTCAAGAGTTCCGTTTCAGAAAAGATAATGGCTCGTATTATTAAAATTGATTACAGCCAAGAGGTAAGCTAGAGCAAAAAGATGTAGACAATGCCATGCAAACACATGATGCTTCTGGTTGATCCAGTTTATTAATTGACATCTATTAATAATCTTTGCTGATATCCTTCTATCTACTTTTATCCAACTCTTTTATCTATCACGCCTTCAAATACTCCAACCAGTTCACAATACACAAAGAGGATTGAGGGCATTATTTATTGGCAGAGATGAAATCCCCCAAATCCAAGTTACACAAATGAAATCTACCACCATGCTGGTCGAGAGTCTTACCTCCATCTATGCACGTTCTGTCAAGGGGATCATAGACTTTCAGTCTCGTTTTTGTTGTTTGAGTACATAAGCAGTAAAACAACAGCTTGCCATCATGCATCACCGTCAACGGCATCGGGATATATTTGTACAGAAACGCCATTGGGATAGTTTATGCTTTGCCCCAGATGCTTTTGCCGGAGTCGTTCAGGCTCCATATGTGGGCGTATCCATGAGCAATGCTCAACATCTCTGATTGAACCAGGCATAACATGCCAGTGAGCTCACCTATATGGTCGGACAACCCCAGATGAAATCCCACTTCCGGGGGGCATTTGATCACCTGGTACCACTCCTCGCTCTCAAGGTCAAAGCATATAACCATGTCTGTGTCGTTTGGACCTGTTGATTGTGCTGATGATGCTAGAGCATATAATACGCCATCAATCACCACCGGACGGCAATACTGTTTGACAGGAAGTGGGGGTGACTGTGTCATCCTCCACCCTGCGCCATCTTCTATAGTGAGGATTTCACAAGTATTAGATCGGACGCAAACCACCTTGTGCGCACCCGACAGGGTGGCGGGACTGGGAGCACATACGAGGACTGTAGACCTTATCGTCGCTGGACCAGATAGGCAGGCGAAGGCCTCCACCTTCCCCGTGGCAAGGTCCATCAATTTGGCATCGCCGTCCCAGTCGTTGACCGTGAATACAAGGCCGTCGCTGCTCGGGAGAAGACGGGAAAACCGATCAGCTGTCTTGAGGTCCCTGTCCACCAGCTGCGGCGTTTCCGCCCATGTCCACCAGCTGCACACGCTGGTCGTCGCAGCTGATGAGTAGCGGCTGAGAGCGGGACTTGTGCAGGGCGAGGAACTCTGGGCCGCAGATGAGGGAATCCCACCCTCTGGACACGCACCGTAACCGGCAGACATTCTTCACGGGCAACCTCGAGAGGATGTCGAAGATGACATCGTTTGGTACGGAGACACGGGCGTCTCCTTCATCCGGTGCAGGGGCCATGGCGGAAGCAGAGCCAGAGGGGATTGTGGGAGGCGGCGGCGTCTCCATGGCGGCATGACCTGGTTGAGTTGTTTTTTTTTTGTTAACAAAACCAGGTTGAGTTAGCGTGGAGATATTCTGGGATCCACTTGACCTCACGGGCCGTCTGAACTTTACCGGCCTGAACTCTAGGCACGGCCCATCGTGCTAGTGAGGATTGGTGCTCGTGCTATCCTAATTCCTACCCCAATCGTGCCAACATATGGCAAACTTGAAAATAAATGCGATTTTCTCGAGCAGAAGCAAGACGCATTAATCACAGCAGCCAGCGCTTAGGCGGTCTCCTCGATCGACTGCGAGCTGAATGGCGCCATTAGTGAGATTTCTCCTAGCTCGATTGAAGACTGAACAGTAACGCATCGCCAGTCGACACTCTACCATCCAACATCAACCAAACAGAGGCGCGGGATGGAGAAGGTCACCGCCACCAAGGCCACCACAGCGGACCGGTAGCAGCACGGCTGCACCAGCTCCGCGGCTCCCAAGGTGGTCGTCGTCGACATAGGTCCGAAGATTCTCGACTACCCGAGATGCCTTCACCCACTAGTAGAAAACAGGGCTTTGGTCCAGGCCAGCTCAGCCCATTAGTCTCGGTTCAGTCCAGAACCGAGACCAATGTGGGCATTGGTCCCGGTTCGTGAGCCCAGGGGGCCGGCCGGGCCACGTGGACCATTGGTCCTGGTTCTTCTGAACCTTTTGGTCACGATTGGTGGGATGAACCGGGACCAATGGGCCTCGCTCCTGGCCTATCACCATTGGTCCCAGTTGGTGGCTTGACCGGGACCAAAGGCTCCCCTTTAGTCCCGGCTCAGTTTCGAGCTGGTGTTCCCATCATCCTTCTTCAATATCATGACGCACGTTCTAGTTCATCTAGTCGACGAGATTGTCATCCTGGAGCCCGTATTTCTACACAATATGTTCCCCTTTGAGAGGTTCATGAGAGTCCTAAAGAAATATGTCCGTAATCGCGCTAGGCCAGAAGGAAGCATCTCCATGGGCCATCAAACAGAGTATGTTATCGGGTTTTGTGTTGACTTCACTCCTGGCCTTAAAAAGATAGGTCTCCCTAAATCGCGGTATGAGGGAAGGCTGACTGGAAAAGGCACTCTTGGAAGAGACTCAATAATATGTAGGGACGGATATTCTTGGTCTCAAGCACACTACACAGTTCTACAGAACTCTACCTTGGTGACCCCGTATGTCGATGAACAAAGAACAGTCTGCGCTCCAAACACCCGGAGCAGTGCGACGACTGGATTACATGTGAACACATCAGGACTTTCAGCAGTTGGTTGAAAACACGTCTCAGAAGTGACAACACTGTTTGTGATGAGTTGTACTTGTTGTCCAGGGGACCATCTTTGACTGTATTGACTTACAAAGGATACGAGATAAATGGGAATACATTTTACACGATCGCCCAAGATCAAAAGAGTACCAACCAAAATAGCGGTGTCCGCTTTGATGCAGCAACCGAGAGCGGAAAGGACACATATTATGGTTACATAGTGGACATATGGGAACTTGACTACGGACCTGATTTTAAGGTCCCTTTGTTTAAGTGCAAATGGGTCAATCTATTAGGCGGCGGGGTACAGGTAGACCCACAGTACGGAATGACAACAGTGGATCTGAAAAATTTTGAGTACACTGACGAACCGTTCGTCCTAGCCAATGATGTGGCACAGGTTATCTATGTGAAGGACATGTCTACCAAACCGAGAAAATAAAAAATAAGGAAGCGAATACATCATACGATGAGCCAAAGCGCCACATAGTTCTTTCAGGAAAAAGGGACATCCTGGGAGTGGACGGCAAGACAGACATGTCTGAAGATTATGAAAAGTTTCATGAAATTCCTCCCTTCAATGTCAAGGCCGACCCAAGCATCCTGATAAACAATGAAGACTATCCATGGTTACGATGCAATAAGCAAATGACATAAGCGAAGAAAAAGTGAAGACTTTCTCCCGCAACTTTGTAACACACGAACATGCTATCATTGTCCGTTTTGTACATGCACATGCTATGTGGGTGAAATTATGATACTATCCCAACTTTCAACTTTTTGAGAGTTCATTTGAAATGCTTTCATGTCTTATGGTTCGGCCCTCGTAATACCATGACCATTAGTCCCTGGCCCATGCCAACTTTCAACTTTCAACTTTCTAAAACTAACGGCACTAACAGAAAGTTTATAATTTTGCTCCTCGCCCCTGGCCCATGACCATTAGTCCCGGTTTGTGTCATAAACCGGGACTAAAGGGTTGGTCCTCGTTGCGGGCAGAGTTTAGTCCCACCTCACCAACCGAAGGGGGCTCACACCGGTTTATAAGCCCTTCCCTCTCTGCCTTGTTCAGCTCCTCTCAAAGTGAAAATAGATGCCCTAATAGAGAAAAGTTTAACCTAAATTCATAGTGAATTTCTCTAAAATTCATACAAATTTACTAGGAATTTAGGTTGAATTTTCTCTATAAGCGCATCTATTCTCCTTTTTTTAGTAAGTTAATCACAAACTTGTGATTCAAACAATTTTCAAAGAATTCAAATTTTAACTATTCAAATTTGAAAACTAATGGCACTAACAGAAAGTTCATAATTTTTCTAAAACTAATGGCACTAATAGAAAGTTTATAATTTTGCTAACCTAAAAGCAAACAGAATTAAAAATTAAAGCAAAAAACAAAAGAAAATAAATAATGCAAAAAATCAAAAAAAAAGGAAAAAACTATTTTTATAGTAAAGTTAATCAGAAAAATAAAATAAATAAAGCAACAAAGAAAACAAAATAACTAAAAAAGTGTTTTCAAATTTGAAAACTAATGGCACTAACAGAAAGTTTATAATTTTGCTAACCTAAAAGCAAACAGAATTAAAAATTAAAGCAAAAAACAAAAGAAAATAAATAATGCAAAAAACAAATCAAAAAAACAGGAAAAAACTATTTTTATAGTAAAGTTAATCACAAAATAAAATAAATAAAGCAACAAAAAAAGTGAAAAAGTGTTTTCAAATTTGAAAACTAATGGCATTAACAAAAAGTTCATAATTTTTCTAAAACTAAAAGCATAAAGAATTAAAAAATAAAGAAAAAACAAAAGAAAATAAATAAAGCAACAAAAAAACAAAAAAATGCCACCTACTGGGCCACCACGACCTGAATACGACTAGAAACCCTACCATGGGCCAGGATTCAGGCCCGCAGCAGGCCCAGTAGGCCCACAGGCATTGCAGTGACAGATTAGGTCTGAAAGCCTGCAGTTGAGAGGAGCTCGGGAGGGTAGGCGCAGAAGAGCTTATAAACCACTTCCGAGCCCTCTCAACTAGCAAGGTGGGACTAAACTTTCGGGCGTGGGGCAGCACAAGGCCATTGGTCCCGGTTGGTGGCACCAACCGGGACTAAAGGGGGCATTGGTCACGGTTCGTGGAACCAACCATGACCAATGCCCCCCTTTAGTCCCGGTTGGTGCCACCAACCGGGACCATAGGCCTCTGCTTCCCGCCCTTTCGGCTGCTGAAAAGAGACCTATGGTCCCGGTTGGTGGCACCAACCGGGACCAAAGGGTGGCATTGGTCATGGTTCGTGCCACGAACCGGGACCATTGCTCTGGGTATATAAGGTAGCACTTGTGAAAATTTCATCAACCCCTCCCGTTCGCCCTCGACGCCCCCAGGCCGTTCGTCGTCGTCGTCGCCGCCCCGAGCCCGTCGTCGCCCGCTCCCCGTCGCCGTCGCCCCGCGCCGCCGCAGGCCTTGTCCCCGTCGCTGCTTGCGCCGTCGCCGGCCTCCTCCTCGTTGCTGCGTGCGCCATCTCCGGCCCCCTTCCCGTCGCCCCGTGCCGCGTCACCGGCCTCCTCCCTGTCGTGCCCCCAGTGAGCTCCCCCCTTCCCATCGATCCCTGTCGCTCTGACCATCACCGCCGCCGCCGCTGCTCTCTGTATGTGTATGTATATGCTCATATGTATTTTGATTTGGCTATGTATGTATGTATATGCTCATATGTATGTATGTATGTATGTATGTATGTATATGCTCTCTATATATGGATTTGGCTATGTATATGCTCTCTGTATATGCTCATATGTATGTATGTTCATATAGCATTTTTTCTATATATGAATTATTTTTTTGTTCATGGATATATGCTAAAGAAAACGAGGGGGGTGATAGATGATGATGAGGGGTCGAGAGTGGGACGAGAGGTCGAGAGGTGTCGAGGGGAGAAAAAAATGTTATCAGGGACGAGGGTCGTCGAGGGGTCGAGAGAGGGACGAGGAGTCGAGAGGGGTCGAGAGGGGTACGAACCGGGACCAATACTCTGTGTATATAAGCAGGACTTAGAAAGAAGAAGAGGAGAGGAAGAAGAGGAGAAATAAATAAGAAGAAGAAAAAAGAAGAAAAAGAATAGGAGAAGAAGAAAGGAATAGTGGAGAAGAAGAGAAAATAGAATATATTCTATTTTTTCTTCTTCTCCACTATTCCTTTCTTCTTCTCCTCTTTTTTTTCTTCTTTTTTTCTTCGATCTTCTCCTCTAGCTATTCCTTTCTTCTTCTCCTCTTTCTTCTTCTTCTTCTTCTTCTTCTTCTTCTTCTTCTTCTTCTTCTTCTTCTTCTTCTTCTTCTTCTTCTTCTTCTTCTTCTTCTTCTTCTTCTTCTTAATTTTTATCGGGAACGAGGGTGTCGAGGATCGCCGAGGGGTCGAGGGTCGGGAACTAGGGTAGAGGGTCGAGGGTCGTTAAGTGGTCAAGGGTCGAGGGTTCGAGGGTTCTATAGGGTCGAGGGTCAAGGGTTCCAGGGTCGTCTATGGGTCGAGGGTTCCAGGGTCGTCGAGGGTTCGAGGGGTCGAGGATCGCCGAGGGGTCGAGAGAGGTTTCCTAGTGTCAAAGTATTGAAGAAATCCATGGCTTCATCATTAGCCGGAAGTAACCAGGGCATGACGAAGTCCTCCAAAATTATTTTGGAATGGTGTCCCGGATAGGATAATTTGCCTTTTTGTATGAATTTCAGCAAAGGCCTTCCAAATAACGATATTTGGAAAGTTCTTGCTGAACTTTGTACCAAAAAGCGAATTATCCTATCTAGGACTCCGTTCCAAAATAACTTTGGAGAGCTTTGTACCATCATGCACATGTTACTTTCGCCTAATGATGAAGACATGGTTTTGTTGAATCCTTTGACACTAGGCAACCTCCCGACCCCTCGGCGATCCTCTCAAACATGAGAGGAAGAAGAGGATCGCCGAGGGGTCGAGGGTTCCAGGGTCGTCGAGGGTTCGAGGGGTCGAGAGAGGTTTCCTAGTGTCAAAGTATTGAAGAAATCCATGGCTTCATCATTAACGAGAAGTAACCAGGGCATGACGAAGTTCTCCAAAATTATTTTGGAATGGTGTCCCGGATAGGATAATTTGCCTTCTTGTATGAATTTCAGCAAAGGCCTTCCAAATAACGATATTAAGGTTCTTGCTGAACTTTGTACCAAAAAGCGAATTATCCTATCTAGGACTCCGTTCCAAAATAACTTTGGAGAGCTTCGTACCATCATGCACGTGTTACTTTCGCCTAATGATGAAGACATGGTTTTGTTGAATCCTTTGACACTAGGCAACCTCCCGACCCCTCGGCGATGCTCTCGAACATGAGAGGAAGAAGAGGATAAAAAAAGAAGAGGAAGAAGAAAAAAGAGAGGAGAAGAATCCTCTTTTTTTTTCTTCCTCTTTTTTTATCGCGAACGAGGGTCGTTGAGGGACATAGATGTAGTGTCATCGTTGTCGATATATACCCCTCCCGATAGCTTCAACACGTGGGGGGGGTCGATATTACCCCCTCCTTGAAGCGTTCTCGAGGCCACCCCAAACCCTTGAAGCGTTGTCGAGGCCACCCCAAACCCTAGAGAAGCAGCGTCGAGGCCACTAATTAATATATATGATTCCTTACTATGATTAGGTAGCTAGTTCTACGTTTGCCACTAATATATCCATCTGTCATGTTTGAATAATAATTGCCATGTTGTAAATATTTGTAGAAACTATGGACACCGCCCGAGACGAAGCAAAAGAAGCGCTATTGAGGGACATAATCACAGAAGGAAGTGATGCCGTCTCGTTGTTTCTCAATGACACCGATGGTCTGGAAGGAGAGGGTGAAGAAGCTGGCTACGGTGACCTAATGCCGGTGCAAGAAGAAGAACATGAGGACGGCTCCGGTGACCCAATGCCGGTGCAAGAAGGAGACCGTGATGACGGCTCCGGTGACCGAACCGAGTCCGGCCAGGTATATATATTAGTTAAGCCTGTGCTGACTAGATGATTGATGCATTCATTGTTTTGGTATGTACACATATTAATTAAGTCTTTGTTCTTTTTTCTAGCCCTCCGGATCGAGCACAACTTCGATAAAGAGACGAGGCCCGAAGAAAAAGTTGAGCTCGGATGAAAGGTTTGAGATCATAGCAATCGTGCCCGACGGCCAACCGATTGAACCCATCCGAACAAAGAACGCATTTGTTGCTCAGTGCGGGGTTCTGGTTAGGGACAAGATCCCGATAAGCATCCAGCAATGGTTTAAGCCGGGTATAGAAGACCCTGAGGTGTCTTATGTCAATGATATGCAAAAAATGATCTTTGGACTGAGCTGAAGTCAAATTTCACCCTACCGCCAGAGGATAATCCAGAGAACCCAGTTAAAGAGTAATTAATCAAGTCTTTTGCTCTTAAGAGGATGGCAAAACTATTCAGGAGGTGGAAGAAAGAGCTGAATAAGTTTGTCGAAAATAATGAGACACCAGAATTCAAGGGCAGATATGAGAAGATCAGAGATCACTGGCCCGCATTTGTGGCCCACAAGACATCGAAAAAGAGTAAGAAGATGTTGGCGACAAACAAGAAAAATGCTGCGAAGAAGAAGCTTCACCATCTTACGGGGTCAGGTGGCTACCTCGTAGCCCGGCCTAAGTGGGCCAAGACTGAGAATGATCTGGTTGATAAAGGGATCAAACCAGAGACAATTAATTGGCCAGACCGTTGCCGGACTTGGTTCTTCGGGGCTGGCGGAACCTTGGACCCTGTAACAGGGAAGTGCATTTGGACGAACGATCAAATGGACATACCAATCAGGAAGCTTAAGCAGTATATCGAAGCAGCGCAGGAAGGGACGTTCTTTCCAGACAGAGAGAACGACGAGCTCACAATGGCCCTCGGGAATCCTGAGCACCCTGGACGGACACGAGGCACGCCAGGCTCCATTCCGTGGAAGGTTGGGTTTCCGGACGCAGGCGGTTACAAATCCCATGAGAGAAGGAAAAAAGTGCAGCAGACCCAAATGCAGGCGCTGCAAGCAAGGGTAGACGCGATAGAGGAACGAGAAGCAAATCGCAGCAAACGTACTGCCGAAGCTTCCCCCGAAGCTACCCCGCCATCTCAGCGCAGAAGCAACGTGGCTTTCACCGAGCTGCTTCAGCCGGAGCATGCCTTGATGGCTCCTGCCAGCTATCCCGTGGATGCTATCACGGAGTCTCAAAATTGCCACCTTAGGACGCAATGGATGAATTTGAAGGTCAAGGCGGCTGTTGGCTCTGTTTATCCTACTGAACCCGGCGCAACTTTTCACTGCCGGACGATTCCAGAAGGATATGCTAGGGTGATGGTGGATGAAATAACGGAGGGATTTGAGGACCTCCAGCTTGACCACCCTACCGGTGAAGGGGAGACTCGGCTGGGGTCTGCTCTGAAGACTCCATGCCTATGGCGGAAGGAGCTCATCAACCTTCCGAACTGGATGCCTCCGCCTCCTCCTCCTCCTCCGGCGAGTCAGGGCACTCTGCCTCCTCCACCGCCTCCTCCTCCGGCGAGTGACGATCAGGGCCCTCGGCCGGCTCCTTCTCCGGCGCGTGGCGGCACTGCGCCTTCTTCTCCGCCTGCGCAGGCGCGCCCGAGCAGCCAGCCTCCACCTTCTCCGCTTGTCAGCAAGGGCGAAAGAGATCCGCCGCCGCTCCGGCAGCTGCCCCGGCGCGTTGTAGTCCTTCTCCTCCGCCTCTTAAGAAACTAAAGAAGATAACCGCTCCGTCTGCTCGGCCGGCGTCTAGCAGTACAACCAGAGGCGGGAGGACATACAGATTCGGTCCTTCTCTGAAGAGTCCACAGAAGTTACCATACGAGAGGACCCCGGAGGAGAACGCGAAGATCGCGTGAACCGAAGTGGATGACTGGTTTAAAGGGTTGAAAGCAAAGAGACATCCACCTCCGGAGGAGAAGGTAGATCCGGTGAAAGTGAAGCGCACTCTGGCTGCCTTGGCAAAACCACCCAAGTCTCCGCCGAAAGGCAACTATGAGCGCATTATTGCAAAGACATGGGCCGAAGCGGAGCGGTCGGGAAGTACAGTCAGTGATCAAAGGCTGAAAGAACGACGAGCAGCTGGGAAACAAATTGCCCAGCTCGGCGAACAAGCGAAGCAATCATGCCCCCCGCTCAAGGTGCCTAGCGACATCGTCGATCCGAGGAGGTGGCCGGTTTTTGCAATGTTGACGATTACCTGCCCGACGATGTACATTATGATCCCATGGAGGTGCAGATACACAGATACGAGTACGGGAAGCCTCTCGTCAAAGATGAAAAATCTTTAACAACGATGATGCGAAGATTACATGATTGGTACTTGAAAATCTGCAGAGAGTCTGGGGGGAGGAGTACTTTGTATGCGAGAGTTAAACCGGAGCATGACCTCGTTGGAATTGAACTGTTGCCTATTCCATTTGAGGAGTTCTATCAGTTTTTCAATCAATTGGCCCTCGATAAAACAACGGTCACCTGCTACTGTCTGTAAATACTACTACTTCTGTCATTAAGTCTCTCTATATAGCTCATCTCTTTCATTGCATGTATTTATAATTATCCTCACTATATTATGCAGATTGAAGATCGCCGAATTGAAGAAAAGACAAATCGGTGATATTGGGTTCGTTAAAACATATCTCATAGATGCAACTGAGGTTGAACATCGTCCGGAAGATACCGAGGCCAACTTGCTACGATCATTCAAAAAAATGAAAACAAAGATATAATACTCTTTACTTACAACTTCAAGTGAGTGTTACTGTCTTGTGCATATTCGGTTTCCCTTATATATTAGTCCAGGTTATAGTAATGTAATTGATGAGTTACGCATGCGTGCGCAGGTACCACTATATTCTCCTAGAGATTAGGATTGAGCGGGGAGTAGTAACTGTCTTGGACTCTAAACGAAAAGATCCCCAGGAGTATGCGGACATGACTGAAATCCTCAAGAAGTAAGTTAAATCGATCATTATCCACCATATCAGCAACTTTGTTCATTTCCTGATATCAAGTAATTGTTTTCTTTGTCCGGCAGGGTTTGGAGAAAATTCACCAGAAAAGTTTCGGGACTAGCGAAGGAGCTGGAATTTAGACACCCGAAAGTAAGTACTATAGTAGCATGTTCCGCGCATCTCCTAGTGATTCAAGTGCTAGTTTCATCAATACCATTTAGCATTCTTGCTTATCAGTTTGATTGACCTCTATTTCTTGTAAAGTGGTTGTGGCAGGAACAAGAGAATGATTTCTGTGGATACTACGTCTGCGAGTCCATCCGCCACACGACCTTTGAGCGGGGCGGGTACTCTGACGAACAATATGAAGTACGTAAATAACAACATTCACAATTTTATTTTATTACCATCATCTGTGTTGAGTTTGTTGGAAATATGCCCTAGAGGCAATAATAAATTAGTTATTATTATATTTCCTTGTTCATGATAATCGTTTATTATCCATGCTAGAATTGTATTGATAGGAAACTCAGATACATGTGTGGATACATAGACAACACCATGTCCCTAGTAAGCCTCTAGTTGACTAGCTCGTTGATCAATAGATGGTTACGGTTTCCTGACCATGGACATTGGATGTCATTGATAACGGGATCACATCATTAGGAGAATGATGTGATGGACAAAGACCCAATCCTAAGCCTAGCACAAGATCGTGTAGTTCGCATGCTAAAGCTTTTCTAGTGTCAAGTATCATTTCCTTAGACCATGAGATTGTGCAACTCCCGGATACCGTAGGAGTGCTTTGGGTGTGCCAAACGTCACAACGTAACTAGGTGGCTATAAAGGTACACTACAGGTATCTCCGAAAGTGTCTGTTGGATTGGCATGAATCGAGACTGGGATTTGTCACTCCGTGTAAACGGAGAGGTATCTTTGGGCCCACTCGGTAGGACATCATCATAATGTGCATAATGTGATCAAGGAGTTGATCACGGGATAATGTGTTACGAAACGAGTAAAGAGACTTGCCGGTAACGAGATTGAACAAGGTATCGGGATACCGACGATCGAATCTCGGGCAAGTATCGTACCGCTAGACAAAGGGAATTGTATACGGGATTGATTAAGTCCTTGACATCGTGGTTCATCCGATGAGATCATCGTGGAACATGTGGGAGCCAACATGGGTATCCAGATCCCGCTGTTGGTTATTGACCGGAGAGTCATCTCGGTCATGTCTGCATGTCTCCCGAACCCGTAGGGTCTACACACTTAAGGTTCGATGACGCTAGGGTTATAGAGATATTAGTATGTGGTAACCCGAAAGTTGTTCGGAGTCCCGGATGAGATCCCGGATGTCACGAGGAGTTCCGAAATGGTCCGGAGGTAAAGAATTATATATAGGAAGTGCTATTTCGGCCATCGAGACAAGTTTCGGGGTCACCGGTATTGTACCGGGACCACCGGAAGGGTCCCGGGGGTCCACCGGGTGGGGCCACCTGCCCCGGGGGGCCACATGGGCTGTAGGGGATGCGCCTTGGCCTATATGGGCCAAGGGCACCAGCCCCAAGAGGCCCATGCGCCAAGAATCAAGGGAGAGGAAGAGTCCTAAAGGGGGAAGACACCTCCGAGGTGCCTTGGGGAGGAGGGACTCCTCCCTGGCCGCACCCTTCCTTGGAGGAAGGGCCAAGGCTGCGCCCCCCTCTCCCTTGG
>NC_041384.1:17330798-17366084 GCF_002162155.2 Triticum dicoccoides
AACCATACCTAAGCCCTGGCGCCTCCCTCTCCCTCCCATGACACATCTCCCTCCTCCCGCAGCGCTTGGCGAAGCCCTGTTGGAATCCTGCTACTTCCACCACCACGCCGTCGTGCTGCTGGATCTCCATCATCCTCTCCTCCCCCCTTTCTGGATCAAGAAGGAGGAGACGTCGCTGCTCCGTACGTGTGTTGAACGCGGAGGTGCCGTCCGTTCGGCGCTAGGATCATCGGTGATTTGGATCACGACGAGTACGACTCCATCAACCCCATTCTCTTGAACGCTTCCGCGCGCGATCTACAAGAGTATGTAGATCCACTCCTCCCTCGTTTCTAGATGACTCCATAGATAGATCTTGGTGACAGGTAGGAAAATTTTGAATTTATGCTACGTTCCCCAACAGTGGCATCATGAGCTAGGTCTATGCGTAGTTTCTATGCACGAGTAGAACACAAAGTAGTTGTGGGCGTCGATTTTGTTCAATATGCTTACCTTTACTAGTCCAATCTTGATTCGCTGGCATTGTGGGATGAAGCGGCCTGGACTGACCTTACACGTACTCTTACGTGAGACTGGTTCCACCGACTGACATGCACTAGTTGCATAAGGTGGCTAGCGGGTGTCTGTCTCTCCCACTTTAGTCGGATCGGATTCGATGAAAAGGGTCCTTATGAAGGGTAAATAGCAATTGGCATATCACGTTGTGGTTTTTGCGTAGGTAAGAAACGTTCTTTCTAGAAACCCATAGCAGCCACGTAAAACATGCAAACAACAATTAGAGGACGTTTAACTTGTTTTTGCAGGGTGTGCTATGTGATGTGATATGGCCAAGAAGGATGTGATGAATGATATATGTGATGTATGAGATTGATCATGTTCTTGTAATAGGAATCACGACTTGCATGTCGATGAGTATGACAACCGGCAGGAGCCATAGGAGTTGTCTTTATTTATTTATGACCTGCGTGTCAACATAAACGTCATGTAATTACTTTACTTTATTGCTAAAGCGTTAGCCATAGTAGTAGAAGTAATAGATGACGTGACAACTTCAAGAAGAAACGATGATGGAGATCATGATGATGGAGATCATGGTGTCATGCCGGTGACGATGATGATCATGGAGCCCCGAAGATGGAGATCAAAAGGAGCAACATAATATTGGCCATATCATGTCACTGTTTGATTGCATGTGATGTTTATCATGTTTATACATCTTATTTGCTTAGAACGACGGTAGTAAATAAGATGATCCCTCATTAAAATTTCAAGAAAGTGTTCCCCCTAACTGTGCACCGTTGCGACAGTTCGTTGTTTCGAAGCACCACGTGATGATCGGGTGTGATAGATTCTAACGTTCACATACAACGGGTGTAAGACAGTTTTACACACGCAAAACACTTAGGTTGACTTGACGAGCCTAGCATGTGTACAGACATGGCCTCGGAACACAGAAGACCGAAAGGTCGAGCATGAGTCGTATGGTAGATACGATCAACATGAAGATGTTCACCGATGTTGACTAGTCCGTCTCACGTGATGATCGGACACAGCCTAGTTGACTCGGATCATGTAATCACTTAGATGACTAGAGGGATGTCTATCTGAGTGGGAGTTCATAAGATGAACTTAATTATCCTGAAGATAGTCAAAAGGTCTTCGCAAATTATGTCGTAGCTCGCGCTTCAGTTCTACTATTTAGATATGTTCCTAGAGAAAATTTAGTTGCAAGTTGATAGTAGTAATTATGCGGACTAGGTCCATAAACTGAGGTTTGTCCTCATTGCTTCATAGAAGTCTTATGTCCTTAATGCACCGCTCAGTGTGCTGAACCTCGAACGTTGTCTATGGATGTTGCGAACATCTGACATACACATTTTGATAACTACGTGATAGTTCAGTTAAACGGCTTAGAGTTGAGGCACCAAAGACGGTTTTGAAACGTCGCGAAACATATGAGATGTTTTGAGGGCTGAAATTGGGATTTCAGGCTCGTGCCCACGTCAAGAGGTATAAGACCTCCGACGATTTTCTTAGCCTGCAAACTAAGGGAGAAAAGCTCAATTGTTGAACTTGTGCTCAGATTGTCTGAGTACAACAATCATTTGAATCGAGTGGGAGTTGATCTTCCAGATGAGAAAGTGATGTTTCTCCGAAGTCATTACCACCAAGCTGCTAGAGCTTCGTGATGAACTATAATATATCAGGGACATATATGATGATCCTTGAGATATTCGCGATGTTTGACACCACAAAAGTAGAAATCAAGAAGGAGCATCAATTGTTGATGGTTGGTGAAACCACTAGTTTCAAGAAGGGCAAGGGCAAAAAGGGATGCTTCATGAAACGGCAAATCAGCTGTTGCTCTAGTGAAGAAACCCAAGGTTGAACCCAAACCCGAGACTAAGTGCTTCTGTAATAAGGGGAACAACCACTGGAGCAGAATTACCCTAGATACTTGGTAGATGAGAAGGCTGGCAAGGTCAATAGAAGTATATTAGATATACATTGTGTTGATGTGTACTTTACTAGTACTCCTAGTAGCACCAGGGTATTAGATACCGGTTCGGTTGCTAAGTGTTAGTAACTCGAAATAAAAGCTACGGAATAAATGGAGACTAGCTAAAGGTGAGCTGACGATATGTGTTGGAAGTGTTTCCAATGTTGATATGATCAAGCATCGCACGCTCCCTCTACCATCGAGATTGGTGTTTGCGTTGAGCATAGACATGATTGGATTATGTCTATCGCAATACTGTTATTCATTTAAAGAGAATAATGGTTACTCTGTTTATTTGAATAATATCTTCAATGGTCTTACACCTGAAATGAATGGTTTATTGAATCTCGATCATAGTGATACACATGTTCATGCCAAAAGATAGTAATGATAGTACCACCTACTTGTGGCACTGCCACGTAAGTCATATCGGTATAAAACGCATGAAGAAGCTCCATGTTGATGGATCTTTGGGCTCACTCATTTTGAAAAGTTTGAGGCATGCGAACCATGTCTATTGGTGTATATGCATGAAGAAACTCCATGCAAATGGACCGTTTGGACTCACTTGATTTTGAATCACTTGAGACATGCAAATCATACCACATGGGCAAGATGACTGAAAGCCTCGGTTTTAGTAAAATGGAACTAGAAAGCAACTTGTTGGAAGTAATACATTTTGATGTGTGCAGTCCAATGAGTGATGAGGCGTGTAGTGGATATCGTTATGTTCTTACTTCACAGATGATTTGAGTAGATGTTGAGTATATTTACTTGATGAATCACGAGTCTGAATTATTGAAAGGTTCAAGTAATTTCAGGGTGAAGTTGAAAGATCGTCGTGACAAGAGGATAAAATATCTATGATATGATCATAGAGATGAATATCTGAATTACGAGTTTGGCATAGAATTAAGACATTGTGGAAATTGTTTCACAACTAATACAGCCTGGAACACCATAATGTGATGGTGTGTCCGAACATCATAACTGCACCCTATTGGATATGATGCATACCATGATGTCTCTTATCGAATTACCACAATAGTTTATGGGTTGGGCATTAGAGACAACCACATTCACTTTAAATAGGGCACCATGTAATTCCGATGAGATGACACTATATGAACTATGGTTTAGAGAAACCTAAGCTGTCATTTCTTAAAAGTTTGGGGCTGCGACGCTTATGTGAAAAAATTTCAGGCTGATAAGCTCGAACCCAAAGTGGATAAATGCATCTTCATAGGACACCCAAAACAGTTGGGTATACCTCCTGTCTCAGATCCGAAAGCAATAAGGGATTGTTTCTAGAATCGGGTCCTTTCTCGAGGAAAAGTTTCTCTCGAAAGAATTGAGTGGGAGGATGGTGGAGACTTGATGAGGTTATTGAACCGTCTCTTCAACTAGTGTGTGACAGGGCACAGGGAGTTGTCCCTGTGGCACCTACACCAATTGAAGTGGAAGCTTATGATAGTGATCATGAAACTTCAGATCAAGTCACTACCAAACCTCGTGGGATGACAAGGATGCGTACTACTTCAGAGTGGTACGTAATCCTGTCTTGGAAGTCATGTTTCTAGACAACAATGAACCAACGAGCTATGGAGAAGCAATGGTGGGCCCGGATTCCGATAAATGGCTCGAGGCCATAAAATCCGAGAGAGGATCCATGTATGAAAACAAAGTGTAGACTTTGGCAGAACGACTCGATGGTCGTAATGCTATTGAGTACAGATGGATTTTAAAAGGAAGACGGACAATGATGGTAAATGTCACCATTAAGAAAGCTCGACTTGTCGTTAAGATGTTTTCCGACAAGTTCAAGGAGTTGACTACGATGAGACTTTCTCACTAGTAGCGATGCTAAGAGTCTGTTGGAATTATATTAGCAATTACTGCATTATTTATGAAATCTTGCAGATAGGATGTCAAAACATTGTTTCCTCGACGATTTTCTTGAGGAAAGGTTGTATGTGATACAACCGGAAGGTTTTGTCAATCCTGAAAGATGCTAATAAGTATGCAAAGCTCCAGCAATCCTTCTAAGGACTGGAGTAAGCATCTCGAAGTTGGAATGTACACTTTGATGAGATGATCAAAGATTTTGGGTTTATACAAAGTTTATGAGAAACTTGTATTTCCAAAGAAGTGAGTGGGAGCACTATAGAATTTCTGATGAATATATGTTGTTGACATATTGTTGATCAGAAATGACGTAGAATTTCTGGAAAGCATATAGGGTTATTTGGAAAGTGTTTTTCAATGGAAAGCCTGGATTAAGATACTTGAACATTGAGCATCAAGATCTATAAAGGATAGATCAAAACGCTTAATGGTACTTTCAAATGAGCACATACCTTGACATGGTCTTGAAGGTGTTCAAGCTGGATCAGCCAAAGAAGGATTTCTTACCTGAGTTGAAGGTATGAAGTTAATACTTAAAGCTCGACCACGGCAGAATAGAGAGAAAGGACGAAGGTCGTCCCCTATGCTTAAGACATAGGCCCTACAGTATGCTATGCTGTGTACCACACCTGAAATGTGCCTTGCCATGAGTCAGTCAAGGGGTACAAGAGTGATCCAAGAATGGATCACAAGACAGCGGTCAAAGTTATCCTTAGTAACTAGTGGACTAAGGAATTTTCTCGATTATGGAGGTGGTAAAAGAGTTCGTCGTAAAGGGTTACGCCGATGCAAACTTTGACACTAATCCAGATTATTCTGAGTAGTAAACTGGATTCGTATAGTAGAACAGTTATTTGGCATAGCTCCAAATGTAGCGTAGTAGTTGCATGTACAAGATGACATAAGAAATTTGCGAAGTACATACGAATCTGAAAGATTCAGACCCGTTGACTATAACATCTCTCACAAGCATAAAATGATCAAACCTAGAACTCATCGAGTGTTAATCACATGGTAATGTGAACTAGATTATTGACTCTAGTAAACTCTTTGGGTGTTAGTCACGTGGGGATGTGACCTTGAGTGTTAATCACATATCGATGTGAACTGGATTATTGACTCTAGTGCAAGTGGGAGACTGTTGGAAATATGCCCTAGAGGCAATAATAAATTAGTTATTATTATATTTCCTTGTTCATGATAATCGTTTATTATCCATGCTAGAATTGTATTGATAGGAAACTCAGATACATGTGTGGATACATAGACAACACCATGTCCCTAGTAAGCCTCTAGTTGACTAGCTCGTTGATCAATAGACGGTTACGGTTTCCTGACCATGGACATTGGATGTCATTGATAACGGGATCACATCATTAGGAGAATGATGTGATGGACAAAGATCCAATCCTAAGCCTAGCACAAGATCGTGTAGTTCGCATGCTAAAGCTTTTCTAATGTCAAGTATCATTTCCTTAGACCATGAGATTGTGCAACTCCCGGATACCGTAGGAGTGCTTTGGGTGTGACAAACGTCACAACGTAACTGGGTGGCTATAAAGGTACACTACAGGTATCTCCGAAAGTGTTTGTTGGGTTGGCACGAATCGAGACTGGGATTTGTCACTCCGTGTAAACGGAGAGGTATCTTTGGGCCCACTCGGTAGGACATCATCATAATGTGCACAATGTGATCAAGGAGTTGATCACGGGATGATGTGTTATGAAACGAGTAAAGAGACTTGCCAGTAACAAGATTGAACAAGGTATCGGGATACCGACGATCGAATCTTGGGCAAGTATCGTACCGCTAGACAAAGGGAATTGTATACGGGATTGATTAAGTCCTTGACATCGTGGTTCATCCGATGAGATCATCGTGGAACATGTGGGAGCCAACATGGGTATCCAGATCCCGCTGTTGGTTATTGACCAGAGAGTCATCTCGGTCATGTCTGCATGTCTCCCGAACCCGTAGGGTCTACACACTTAAGGTTCGGTGACGCTAGGGTTATAGAGATATTAGTATGCGGTAACCCGAAAGTTGTTCGGAGTCCCGGATGAGATCTCGGATGTCACGAGGAGTTCCGGAATGGTCCAGAGGTAAAGAATTATATATAGGAAGTGCTATTTCGGCCATCGAGACAAGTTTCGGGGTCACCGGTATTGTACCGGGACCACCGGAAGGGTCCCGGGGGTCCACCGGGTGGGGCCACCTGCCCCGGGGGGCACATGGGCTGTAGGGGGTGCGCCTTGGCCTATATGGGCCAAGGGTACCAGCCCCAAGAGGCCCATGCGCCAATAATCAAGGGAGAGGAAGAGTCCTAAAGGGGGAAGGCACCTCCGAGGTGCCTTGGGGAGGAGGGACTCCTCCCTGGCCGCACCCTTCCTTGGAGGAAGGGCCAAGGCTGCGCCCCCCCTCTCCCTTGGCCCTATATATAGTGGGGGAAAGGGAGGGCAACCATACCTAAGCCCTAGCGCCTCCCTCTCCCTCCCATGACACATCTCCCTCCTCCCGCAGCGCTTGGCGAAGCCCTGCTGGAATCCCGCTACTTCCACCACCACGCCGTCGTGCTGCTGGATCTCCATCAACCTCTCCTCCCCCCTTGCTGGATCAAGAAGGAGGAGACATCGCTGCTCCGTATGTGTGTTGAACGCGGAGGTGCCGTTCGTTCGGCGCTAGGATCATTGGTGATTTGGATCACGACGAGTACGACTCCATCAACCCCGTTCTCTTGGATGCTTCCGCGCGCGATCTACAAGGGTATGTAGATCCACTCCTCCCTCGTTGCTAGATGACTCCATAGATAGATCTTGGTGACACGTAGGAAAATTTTGAATTTATGCTACGTTCCCCAATAGAGTTTCATTCATTCATATATATATATGTATTGACCCCCTTCTTCAAATTAGATGTTTCGGAAGCGGGATGAACTCCTAGCACCAGCTCGCATGCGAGCAATTCAAGAGGAATTGGCGGAATTCTTTCTTGACCACGTGATCGCTGAAGACGGAGAATACTATGTGGACCATGAGTCCGTATGATTATATTTGTAAGAGATAATTATTGTATATATGTAGCCGGTAGTGTCGGATAGATATACGAGAACTTGTTGTTCGACCAATCTCTTGGAGAAGGAGAGGTGGTCGATATCACTTCTCTCTGTATGCATATATGTTCATGACGATCTTCTGTTTCCTTCGTTTGCTTACTAGCTAGCTAGCGTGTTTAGTCCTCTCTATACGTATGTATAGTACGTAGCTTCGACCAAGCACGAACATAAGAGAGGACACTTCTCTCTATTAATTATAGCTACCTAACACAATATATGAAACACCTAAATTAACCCCCCAAAACCCCCAACCCCCCCCTTTCAAAAAAAACAAAAATCCCAGCCACAGAAATGCTGACGCGTGGATGCCTATTGTTCCCGGTTGGTGCCACCAACCGGGACCAAAGGGTCTCCTGCCTGGGCTCCGCGCACAGGCCACGTGGAGGCCCATCTGTCCCGGTTCTGGATTGAACCGGGACTAAAGGGATAGGGCATTAGTACCGACCCTTTAGTCCCGGTTCCAGAACCGGGACAAAAGGCCCTTACGAACCGGGACTACAGGCCCTTTTTCTACCAGTGACCCCTTCATGTCTCCGGTGTTTCAGATACCCGTGCTAGTCTTTTTCCTTCATTTCGTCTTCGCAAAGGAGTTCGAAACCCTGGCAAACTAGTTCAAGCATGTGGATTTAATTTTAACTTACAAGATATATATCCTTTCTTATTTCAATTTGAAATGTGGTACCTAGAGTGCTTGATAGGCCGGACATCTAGCTTGTTCGATCTGCCACAGTAACCTATTTTTTTTTCAAACCATGCAGGAGAGTTGCATGTATTATATTGAAGAGAGGGAGAAATTACATGACCAAAAGAGTTACAAACTGAAATAAACCAGAGCAGAAAAGCAATGAAGTCACGGCAAACCAAAACAACCTACCTAGCCTTGTCCACCAGACTACCAACAAAGAACTCAAGCTAACTAGTGAATTACAAAACAGCCTAGACTAGCTTCCGCCCATTGCCCCGCATCAATTTTGATTTGATCAATGACTCTTTGAAGCGGCATGTGAGAATTTACAAATATTCTTCCATTCCTTTGTCTCCAAATGCTCCAAATAATTTGATTTGATCAATGACTCTTTGAAGCGGTGTGTGAGAATTTTCAAATATTTTTCCATTCCTTTATCTCCAAATGCTCCAAACAATTAATGGTACCATCATATTGAAGGAATTCCTGCTGGAGTCCTGGACTATAGTTCTGGCCTCTTGCCAGCAATTTTGGAGAGAGGTAGCATTTTGGGGAATGGCCTCACTCAGATTTGCCCAATGAAGCACCGAACTCCAAATGATGTTAATGACAGTGCAGCCAATGAAGAGATGATGAGCGGATTCTTCACTAGTAGAAAACAGGGCTATGGTCCAGGTCGGCTCATCCCATTAGTCCCGGTTCAGTCTAGAACCGGGACCAATGTATGCATTGGTCCCGGTTCGTGAGCCCAAGGGGCCGGCCGGGCCACGTGGGCCATTTGTCCCGGTTCGTCTGGACCTTTTGGTCCCGGTTGGTGGGACGAACCGGGACCAATGGGCCTCGCTCCTGGCCCACCACCATTGGTCCCGGTTGGTGGCTTGAACCGGGACCAAAGGCTCCCCTTTAGTCCCGGCTCAGTTTCGAGATGGTGTTCCCACCATCCTTCTTCAATATCATGACGCACGTCCTAGTTCATCTAGTCGACGAGATTGTCATCCTGGAGCCCGTATTTCTACACAATATGTTCCCCTTTGAGAGGTTCATGGGAGTCCTAAAGAAATATGTCCGTAACCGCGCTAGGCCAGAAGGAAGCATCTCCATGGGCCATCAAACAGAGGATGTTATCGGGTTTTGTGTTGACTTCATTCCTGGCCTTAAAAAGATAGGTCTCCCTAAATCGCGGTATGAGGGAAGACTGACTGGAAAAGGCACTCTTGGAAGAGACTCAATAATATGTAGGGACGGATATTCTTGGTCTCAAGCACACTACACAGTTCTACAGAACTCTACCTTGGTGACCCCGTATGTCGATGAACACAAGAACAGTCTGCGCTCCAAACACCCGGAGCAGTGCCTAGATTGGATTACATGTGAACACATCAGGACTTTCAGCAGCTGGTTGGAAACACGTCTCAGAGGTGACAACACTATTTGTGATGAGTTGTACTTGTTGTCCAGGGGACCATCTTTGACTGTATTGACTTACAAAGGATACAAGATAAATGGGAATACATTTTACACGATCGCCCAAGATTAAAAGAGTACCAACCAAAACAGCGGTGTCCGCTTTGATGCAGCAACCGAGAGCGGAAAGGACACATATTATGGTTACATAGTGGACATATGGGAACTTGACTACGGACCTGATTTTAAGGTCCTTTTGTTTAAGTGCAAATGGGTCAATCTGTTAGGCGGCGGGGTACAGGTAGACCCACAGTACGGAATGGCAACAGTGGATCTGAAAATTTTTGGGTACACTGACGAACTGTTCGTCCTAGCCAATGATGTGGCACAGGTTATCTATGTGAAGGACATGTCTACCAAACCGAGAAAAAGAAAAGATAAGGAAGCGAATACATCATACGATGAGCCAAAGCGCCACATAGTTCTTTCAGGAAAAAGGGACATCCTGGGAGTGGACGGCAAGCGCCACATAGGTGGGAATTCTTGTAGCTCTAGTGCTTCTTCCACGGATATTGGTTTGAGATTGGGATTTCTTACCGATTATTCGTTCTTGATCCGTACCTTGTTGATTTATTTCTCTACCTTAATTCTACGTGGCTTCTAAATTTATGGATATGTGACCATTTGAAGAGGAATGCATTCGTTCATTTTGTTCGGATGTGAAGACTATATGTTGCAATTTTCATCCGTTGGATTCAGCTTCAATATTTATCTGTCAATGTGCTAATGGTGGTCACCCTCTTCAGGATGGCTCCTCCAACGCGCACGACTCTGAATCCTGATCCGCCACCGCCTCCACCTCCTCCAGAGGCATGGCAAGCTGTGATGGCCGCAACCAATGCAAACACACAGCTGATCATGCAAATTCTGCAAGAGCGCAATCAAGGCAGTCAAGGGAATCAAGGCAGCAATCAGAGTCACTTTGCTACACTCAACCAGTTCCTTGCTAACGGTCCAAAGACTTTCAGCAATTGTGTTGAGGCAACCGATGCTGACGATTGGCTTGTGGATCTGTGTAAGCATTTCGAGTGCAGTAACGTCAGGCCTGAGGACTTTGTCCAAGTTCGCTTCCTTCCAACTCAAAGATCAAGCTGCAGAATGGTTCCAGTAGTACAAGGATTCCAGAGGTGGACATGTTATCACTTGGGATGATTTCCGTCGAGATTTCCAAGCTCATCATATTCCGCAGAGCATGGTTGAAAGCAAGTGTGAGGAATTCCGCAATCTGAAGCAAGGCTCTTTGTCTGTCTATGAGTACAACAAGTTGTTCCAGAAGCTTGCCCGCTTTGCCAAGCAGGACGTGCCTGATGAGAAGAGCATGATATATCAGTTCAGGGGTGGTCTCAGAGAAGAAATTCAGCTCGCTCTTGTTCTCTTCGAGCCCTTGAGATACAATGAGTTCTACAACATGGCGCTGAAGCAAGAGGCTGCTCAGTTGAGGTGTGATGCTTCCAGAAAGCGAGTCAGAGATGTTACTCCTTCTTCCTCTACTCAAGTGGCCAAGCAGCAGAAGTTTTGGCTTCCTCCTCCTCCGTTTCGTCAGCCATTTCAGCAGAAGAGCAAAGGTGGCAGTGTTTCTTCCCACCCACCCAACCCTGGCTTTCAGAACAAGACTTCGTCTCAAGCTCCAAGATTGAGTGCTCCGTATAACCGTCCGCTTTCAGAGGTCACGTGCAACAAGTGCCAACAGAAGGGTCACTATGCCAACAAGTGTTTCAACCAGAGGCATCTTCCTCCTCCTCCTCCTGTCAGATCGGCAAGTACAGCTGTGGTCAAGCATAACCCCAAGCATGCCAAGGTCAATCTGCTAAATGCAGCTCAGGCAGAGGACTCACCAGGTGTGATCATGGGTAACTTTCCAATTAACTCTTTTCCAGCAAAAGTTCTTTTTGACACTGGTGCATCGCATTGTTTCATGTCAAGATCATTTGTTTCCAAGTATGACTTCATTTCACAAATGTTGGGTAAACCTATGGGAGTGGTTTCTCCGGCTAAGTCTATGAGGGCTACTTCTATAGTTCCGGATGTTTCCATCATGATGGGTGATTTCAAGTTTCTGGCTTCTCCAATGGTTCTTGGTAACTCGAATATTGATCTTATTCTCGGGATGGATTGGCTTTCTAAGCACAAGGCTCAGCTTGATTGTGCAGCCAGGCAGATTCAATTGACTCATTCGTCTGAGGACGTAATTGTCTTTGCCGCTCGTGATGATACTATCCGCCTGATTTTTCTCAATGAGAAGGGTGAATTGAATGCCATCTCTCAAATTCCAGTCATTTGCGAATATCAAGACGTCTTTCCAGAAGAGCTCTCAGGAATGCCTCCGCACCGGCCAGTTGAATTCGTTATTGAACTTGAGCCTGGCACGGAACCTGTGTGCAAACGTCCTTACAAGCTCCGACCTGAAGAGTTGAAGGAGCTGAAGAAGCAACTCGATGAGCAAGAAAGAATGGGTCTCATCCGGCCTAGTTCTTCTCCGTGGGGTTGTGGTGTTCTTTTTGTGAAGAAGAAGGATGGAGCGGACCGACTTTGTGTTGATTACCGTCCAGTGAACAAGAAGACCATCAAGAACAAATACCCACTTCCCAACATCAATGAGCTGTTCGAACAACTCAAAGGTGCTCAAGTATTCTCCTAGCTTGATCTCCGTATGGGTTATCACCAGATTCGCATTCGTGAAGAAGATATTCCCAAGACAGCATTCAGAACAAGCTTTGGTTCATATGAATACACTGTCATGTCTTTTGGCCTCGCCAACGCTCCTCCGACGTTCTCTCGCATGATGAACTTCATCTTCAACGCCTACACCAATGACTTCGTTTTGGTCTATCTCGACGACATTCTGGTTTTCTCCAAGAACAAGGAAGATCATGCCAAGCACTTGCGTTTGGTTCTTGATAAGCTCAGAGAACATCAGTTCTACGCCAAGTTCTCCAAGTGTGAATTTTGGCTCGATGAGGTTCTTTATCTTGGTCATATCATCTCTGCCAAGGGCATTGCCATGAATCCTGAGAAGGTGTCTGCAATTGTGAATTGGGAACCTCCTCAGAACGTGAAGCAACTCCGCAGTTTTCTCGGTCTCGCAAGCTATTGCCGAAGATTCGTTGAAAACTTTTCTAAGATCACGAAGCCCCTCTCAAATCTTCTTCAGAAGCACGTCAAGTACGTTTGGTCTCCGGAGTGTGATATTGCTTTCAACACTTTGATAGAGAAATTGATCACTGCTCCAGTTCTGACTCCACCTGATGAATCCAGACCGTACAAGGTCTTTTGTGATGCCTCTCTCCAAGGTATTGGCGCAGTTTTGATGCAAGAGAAGAAAGTTGTTGCTTATACATCTCGCCAATTGAAGCCTAATGAGAAGAACTACCCCACTCATGATCTCGAGTTGGCGGCAGTTGTGCATGCTCTTTTGACTTGGAGACATCTTCTATTGGGAAGAAAAGTGGACATTTTCACTGATCACAAGAGTCTCAAATACATCTTCACTCATCCTAATCTCAACCTCAGGCAGACTCGTTGGGTCGAAATGATTAAAGAGTATAATCCGAGTATTGAGTATACTCCAGGCAAGGCCAATGTGATTGCTGATGCTTTGAGCAGAAAGGCCTACTGCAACAGTCTGATTCTCAAGCCTTATCAACCCGAGCTTTGTGAAGCTTTCCGCAAACTTAATCTGCAAGTTGTTCCTCAAGGTTTCCTTGCCAACCTTCAAGTCTCTCCTACCTTAGAAGACCAGATTCGACAAGCCCAGCTTCTTGATGCTATGGTCAAAAAGGTGAAGATTGGGATTGCCAAGAGTCAGTCCAAGTACAAGTGCTACCGCCTTGATGACAAGGACACTCTCTTCTTCGAGGATCGTATTGTTGTGCCCAAAGGTGACCTCCGTAAAGTGATCATGAACGAGGCTCACAATTCTCTCCTCTCCATCCACCCTGGGAGTACGAAGATGTATCAGGACCTCAAGCAAGCTTATTGGTGGACTCGAATGAAGCGCGAGATCGCTCAATTCGTGAATGAATGTGATGTCTGCAGAAGAGTGAAGGCAGAACACCAAAGGCTAGCTGGTCTCCTCCAACCTCTTGCCATTCCAGAATGGAAGTTTGACCACATTGAAATGGACTTCGTGACTGGGTTTCCAAAGTCCAAGCGTGGCAATGATGCTATATTCGTTGTCATCGACAAACTCACCAAAGTGGATCACTTTCTGCCTATCAAAGAGTCGATCACTGCAGCTCAATTGGCGGAACTCTATACCTCTCGCATTGTCTCTCTGCACGGTATTCCTCAAGTGATATCTTCAGACCGTGGCAGCATCTTTACCTCGAAGTTTTGGGATTCTTTTCAGAAGGCCATGGGCACTAACATCTGCTTCAGCACTGCTTTCCATCCTCAAACAAGCGGTCAAGTTGAGCGTGTCAACCAGATTCTTCAAGATATGCTCAGGGCTTGTGTGATCTCCTTCGGCATGAAGTGGGAGGATTGTCTTCCTTATGCTGAATTCTCATACAACAACAGTTTTCAAGCAAGTTCGGGCAAGGCCCCTTTTGAAATTCTGTATGGCAGGAAGTGCCGTACCCCTCTCAACTGGTCTGAAACCGGTGAACGTCAGCTGCTGGGTAATGACTTAATCACAGAAGCAGAAGAAATGTGCAAAGTCATTCGTGATAACCTCAAAGTAGCCCAATCCCGCCAGAAGAGCTACTATGATAGTAAGCACCGTGATTAGGCTTTTGAGATCGGAGATCATGTTTACCTCCGCGTCTCTCCTATGAAAGGTACTCGTCGCTTCGGTATCAAAGGGAAGCTTGCCCCTAGATACGTGGGACCTTTCAAGATTGTCAGCAAGAGAGGCGACCTCGCCTATCAACTCGAGCTTCCTTCAAACTTTGCAAATGTTCATGACGTGTTCCATGTCTCTCAGCTTCGAAAGTGCTTCAAGACTCCTGACCGCACCGTCAACTTTGAGGACATTGAGCTCCAAGAAAATCTCTCTTATCGTGAGCACCCAGTTGCTAGAAGGGACTGAACGCAAGACTCGCAACAAGTCAATCAAATTTCTCAAAGTCAAATGGTCACACCATTCCGACCGTGAAGCTACCTGGGAACGCGAGGATCACCTCCGTTCTGAGTACCCGGCGTTCTTTCAGTCCTAGATCTCGGGACGAGATCCTTTCGTAGTGGTGGAGTGTTGTAACACCCCGAATATAACTTTCCCAATTTGTAATCCAACTCTTGCCGTTTCCGGCGTTAAGTTATATTTATTTCTCGGGTTCGGATCTTTGTCTCCGTGTGTTATTTTCGTTTTCATGCATCTCATATCATGTCATCATGTGCATTGCATTTGCATACGTGTTCATCTCATGCATCCGAGCATTTTCCCCGTTGTCTGTTTTGCATTCCGGCGATTCGTTCTCCTCCGGTGGTCATTTCTAGCTTTCTTTCGTGTGTGGGGATTGAACATTTCCGGATTGGACCGAGACTTGCCAAGAGGCCTTGGTTTACTACTGGTAGACCGCCTGTCAAGTTTCGTATCATTTGGACTTCATTTGATACTCCAACGGTTAACCGAGGGACCGAAAAGGCCTCGTGTGTGTTGCAGCCCAACACCCCTCCAATTTGGCCCAAAACCCACCAAACTCTGCTCCATCACCTAGAGCGTTCGATCACGATCGCGTGGCCGAAAACCGCACCTCATTTGGACTCTCCTAGCTCCACTTATGCCTATAAATACACCCCTTCGTTTTCGGATCTCTCTCTCCCCGAAACCCTACCCCTAAAAAAAAGAGGATCCCCGCCACCGACAGACACGTCCACCCCCGGCCGGACGCGTCCGCCGCCGCAGCCCGTCCACCCACAAGCCGCCATGTGGCGCCTCACCACCTCCGCGCCGCCGGCCCGGGCAGGCCCATCGCCGGCCCCCGAGGCCCGCTCCCGCCGCCGCCGTCCTCCTCTTGTCCGGTCGCCCAGGAGCCCGCGCCGCCGCCCGCCATCGACGCCGGCCGACCGCGAACTCGCCGGACCGCCCCGACCTTCGCCTCTCGTCGCCGCCTCGCGGGCTGCCGGCGCCGCCTCGCCCGGCCCCCGCCGCGGGCCACCCCGCCGCCTCGCTGACCCATCCGGCGACCCCGCCGCCCTTCGCCGTCGCCGGCCGACCCCGGATCCGGCCCCGGCGCCTCCTTCAACCCCGGCCATCCTCAGTTTTCGCGAAATGCTACAGTACCCCGCGGAGAAACCCTAGATCTGTTCTTGAGGGTTGACTTTTTCCCTCTCCCTCTAATTTTTCGAGCAAACTTTGACTGGTGATATCTTTGCATCTGTAGCTCCGTTTTGGACATATAGTATATCAAAATGTTCGCCTCGACGAGTACATCATTTCATTCCATTGCTTCATTTTCATTTGAGTTCATCTTGATGCCCGAAATTCTGTTAGAAGGAGGCTTCGTGAGATAATTGTCAGATCTGCTAGTTCGTCTTAGACTTTTGTCATTTTTGCCATGATTATTGTGTGCATGATATGCTTGTGAGTCCTTCATATGTTTTGTTAAGCATTTTGTCTTCTTTCCAGAGGTGCAACCCATGCATTTTTAGGATGTGTGTGGTGACTTGTGCAATCTTGCAAAGTGAGGCACCCGGTAATCTATTTTCAGGGACTTAGTTGTTTTCACTAAGTCTGGGATTATTTAGTTCGTGATGCCATATGTTCAGCTTGTTTCCTAGTGATCCGTGCCTCTTTTGAGGATGATCAGTAAAGGAGTTTTGTTAATCATGTTATGCTATATCCATCCATGTCTTTGTTTGCAATTATGGAGCACCCTAGCTTGAGTCAATAGAGCTCTACTTTTGCTTCGTGGTGAATCTGGGCAGATCGTCAACTCGTTTGCGATTTTGCCGATGCTATTGTAGTTGATCCGTGCATGCTATGCCATTGTTCTTGCCATGTCTAGCTTGTATTTTGTGCCTTGTTAATGGATGTATGCTTGTCTTGCCATGACTTGTACCGTGGTGAGTGCATCAAGCTCGTTTACATGCCTTCATGAGTTATATTTCAGAATGTCTCAGTTTTCACTAAGTCGGAAAACTGATTGTGTTTTAGCTATGTTCGTGTGCCCGTTAGTATATTTTGTGAACCCTTTTGGCCCCAGGTCACTTTGGGTCTTTTGTTAAGCTTGTTGAGTAGCTCCATGCCATGTTCTTATTCATCACAATCAGGTCATGTTTCATGTTGTTTTGCTTCTCCGAAGAGGGCTTCGTGATCTAAAATTTCAGACAAGTGTTAATTTCACTAAGTCTGGAATTTGTTTTGCATTTGCGTTTTTGCCATGCTTGTTTGAACCTCATAATGGATGAATTGGACGTGGCTCAGTGCTAGTCTTTTGTTAAGCATCTTGTGTGCTTCCCTGCCACGTATTTTGTTGTCATGTTTGGTGGCTGTAGCATGTTCATTTCATTGCATTTAGATGTCTACTTGCTGGAATTCGCAGACTGGTGTCATTCTTAAAACGCTAGCCATTTCCAAACCGTAACTCCGATTCCGATGATCTTTATATCGTTTTCAAGCGATTTCATCTCATCTTTCTAGTGGCACCCTTGGGATTCCAAGTTGAGTCCAGGTTCATGCTTTTCCTGTCATATCCTGCATTTTGCATCCCGCATCGCATCCCGCATAGCATATCTTCATTTCATCATATTGCTTGGTCTTGCACGTGGTTGATTGTATCCTTATTGCTTGTTTGTCTTGTTTGGGTAGAGCCGGGAGACGAGTTCGCTAACGAGGAGCCCGTTGAGTTTGCTTTTGAGGATCCAGTCAACTCTGACAACTGTGCAGGCAAGATGATCATACCCTCGAAATCACTACTATCTTTGCTATGCTAGTTTGCTCGCTCTTTGCTATGCCAATGCTATGATGCCTACCATTTGCTTGTCAGCCTCCCAATTGCCATGTTGAACCTCTAACCCATCATGTCCTAGCAAACCATTGATTGGCTATGTTACCGCTTTGCTCAGCCCCTCTTATAGCGTTGCTAGTTGCAGGTGAAGATTGGAAGCCGTTCCTTGTTGGAGCATTTACTTACTTGTTGGGATATCATTATATTGCTATGTTATCTTAATGCATCTGTATACTTGGTAAAGGGTGGAAGGCTCGGCCTCTCGCCTAGTGTTTTGTTCCACTCTTGCCGCCCTAGTTTCCGTCATATCGGTGTTATGTTCCCGAATTTTGCGTTCCTTACGCGGTTGGGTTATAATGGGAACCCCTTGACTGTCCGCCTTGAATAAAGCTCCTCCAACAATGCCCAACCTTGGTTTTACCATTTGCCACCTAGCCTTTCCCTTGGGTTTCGCGGACTCAAGGGTCATCTTATTTTACCCTCCCGGGCCAGTGCTCCTCTGAGTGTTGGTCCAACCTAGAGCACCGTGCGGGGCCGTCCCTCGGCAACTTGGGTTACGTTGGCTCCCGTACGCTTAGCTTATCCGGTGTGCCCTGAGAACGAGATATGTGCAGCTCCTATCGGGATTTGTCGGCACAGCGGGTGGTGTTGCTGGACTTGTTTTACCATTGTCGGAGTTGTCTTGAATTACCGAGATACCGAGTCTGATCGGAACGTCTTGGGAGGAGGTCTATTCCTTCGTTGACCGTGAGAGCTTGTCATGGGCTAAGTTGGGACTCCCCTGCAGGGATTGAACTTTCGAAAGCCGTGCCCGCGGTTATGGGCAGATGGGAATTTGTTAATGTCCGGTTGTAGATAACTTGAACCTTAATGAATTAAAATGAATCAACTGAGTGTGTTACCGTGATGGCCTCTTCTCGGCGGAGTCCGGGAAGTGGACACGGTGTTGGAGTAATGCTTGCGCAGGTTGTTCCTCTAGATTCTCGCTCGTGCTTTGCCTCCTCTTCTCGCTCTCTTTTGCGAATAAGTTAGCCACCATACTTGCTAGTCACTTGCTGCAGCTCCACGTGTATTTGCCTTACCCTTCCTATAAGCTTAAATAGTCTTGATCGCGAGGGTGCGAGATTGCTGAGTCCCTGTGGCTCACAGATACTATAACTCCAGATGCATGTCCAGGTGATTCCGCTCCAGGTGACGAGTACGAGCTCAAGTGGGAGTTCGACGAGGACTCTCAGCGTTACTACGTTTCCTTTCCCGATGATCAGTAGTGGTGCCCAGTTGGGGGTGATTGGGACCGTGTCGCATGTTGGGTTCTCTTCTATTTTGGCACCGTAGTCGGGCCATGAGTGTTTTGGATGATGTAATGTTATTTATGTTATTGATTGACGTGGCGAGTGTAAGCCAACTATGTTCTCCCCTTTATTATTCATGTTACATGGGATGTTGTGAAGCTTGCCTAACTTGCGACATATGCCTTCAATGCAATTATGTCTCTAAATCGTGCCTCGACACGTGGGAGCTATAGTCGCATCGAGGGTGTTACAGTTCCCGCGGGGAATCAATGCCAAGGCTGCCGCCGGTCAGCCTTGCCATTGATTCCTCACGGGACGGCGCGCAGACGCCTCCCCTCCCTCGCACGCGTACACACGGGCGCGGCGCGGCTATATAGCCGGTGGCCTCACTCGCCTGTGCCCACACCAGCCCCGCCCCTTACCGCCGCCCAGCCCCTCCCTCTACCTCTCTACCTCTCCCGAGCCCGTCGCCATGGCAGAACGCTTCCCCGGAGACGAGGCGGCGGCCAACGGCTTCGGCCGCTGTTCGCTCCGCGAACAGGAGTCCTGGCTCCTGTTCCAAGCGAACATCCCGGCGCCGCCGGACATGCGCGCCGGGCCGACGGGGTGGAGACTCAGCGCCGGGGGAGTGCCCATTCCCCCGTTGCCCGACGCCGTGGCGAAGCCGAAATACTTCGTCGAGGAAGTCGTGGTCGTGCGCGCCTCCCTCACCGACGCCCAGCTCTCCCTCCCCCAGTACCCCGCCGACAACCACACGGCTTGGGCGGCGTATTTCGAGCGCCGCCAGCAGCAGCGCTTGGCGTCCACCAACGGCGCGCCGGTGATCGGCGGCCGGCAGAACAGCGAGGGGCGCCACCTGTGGTGGGGCGTCCCCGGCCACACACTCGAGGGCGTGCTGACGTACCTTGAGGGCGGCAACGACCTGCCATTGGCGTACCCGGCGAGGGTGGCCGCCCTGGTGCAGCACCGACGCGTCGGGCCATGGGCTCCAAGGAGGTTCGGGTCCTCCTCCTCTTCTTCCTCCTCCCGATCTTCATCGCACTCCTCCGGTACTCCGGCCCTGCTCGGCGTCAAGGCCGAGCCCGCGGCGGAGACGCTGCTCGGCCGGCGCACTCGCAGCGCCGGCATCGTCATCAACTAGGGCGGCCGGCGCGCCTACTCATCGGCTCCTCCTCCGCGCTTCGTCAAGCCAAAGACGGAGCCGGGGCTCGCGCTGGTGAAGAAGGAGCCGGCCGCGCCGGTGACCACGGAGCTCGACGACGACGACGCGGCCCTGGAGTGGGCGCACAGGGACTCCATAGCGATGGAGAAGGAGCGCCTGGAGAAGGCGAATGAGCGCCAGTGCGCCGCCCTACTTCGCTTCACGGAGCGTCGACGCGGCCGTGACGAAGGCGGAGTCGTCGTCATCTACGACAGCGATGACAATGCGCCGCCACCAGTCCGCCATGGCGACGCCGGGCAGGGGTCCAACAGGGGCGCCCGCGTCATGGAGGAGAAGGCCGACGACGACGATGGCGGTGACGGCGGCGACGGCGGCGACTTTAGCCAGTTTTTTCTTTAGATTACTTTATATATATGTGCTATGTAATGAAAATCCGCAAACTTCGCCGAAATGTGCCGAAATTTATCATGTTTGGCCTAAATTTATCGTGTTTGGCCGAAATTTATTGTGTTTAAGCCGAACTTAGCCGAACTTCTTTTATTTTAAAACGTGCCTGGGGCAGCCCTTGGGCCGGCGGCTGGGGACCAACTCGCCCCAGGCCCAATTTTTACGCCGGCTCACCCCCAGGCGGCGATTTTAGGCGCCCCTTGAGGGGCCAACATCTGGAGATGCCCTTAGAGCTTTCTTCACATCACTACTCAGATCAATAGTCACAGGGAAAGGGATTGATTATCTATCATGGCCACGCACTCGGTTTGGAGAATACACTGTCTGCTTGGCCTACAATTTGGTTCTCTCTCTGCCGATTTCTTTACTGAACACAAAAGTGTACCGGGCGTGGCTTGTCGTCTGAATGGAAAAACTGAACAGAAACACTGGAAGGCCATTTGGGCCATCAAAGCTCCGAGCAAGATGAATATCGTCCTTTGGCGTTTTGCTCACGACTGTCTCTGGTGATCCCGACAATGGCATCAGTCGGCACCCTCCGGCGATCGATGGTCCTTGCCACCGCCTGGATGTGTCTTTTGTTGGAATTATGCGTCCTGCAACTATATTCAAATTGCTTGGAATTGGTAATATTCGAAATACCTTATTATGGAATTGTATATGTACTTATACATGGAATTGATTTGCATGTTTAGCATGGAATTGTTACTTGCTGGAATGTACTTAAGTAGTATATGCTTAAGGAAGCTGGTTGATTATCAGTGGAATAAAATATACTATTATATTAGAAAGACTACCCAGGTACACTGATGATTGGAAGGAGCTAGATCGTATAATTAGATTACAGCCCTAATGTTCCTCTTCCCTACAGCCCTAATGCTAGATCGTATATTACTTATGGTATTTCTTTGGACATCCCCACTAGAGGTCAGATTATTTATTTCATCTCACTCTTCGATGATTACTGTCTTATATGGTTATGCTTATATTTTATTGTACAAGCCAGCATGTTTTATTGTGCTGGTCACATGTTATACTGAAGTGGAAAGTCAGTTGATTAAATAATATCATAGTTTTAACAACTGATTGGTGGGGAAGTACACTTCAGGAATATATCGTTTGTATGTAAAGATCATGAAACTATTCACGTTTGTAATATACCGTAAACTCCACAATATAATGGAGGAATTGATTGTATTTTATACTCCCTTCTTTCTTTGGAGAGAAGCATTGCATAATCTCATTTGTTGAATCATTCTACATCTAGTACAACCACTTAACTGGAAGGAAATCTTCTATTTTGGCATGAAATTCTCAATTATTACAAAGCGCACACCATGAATTTTTCATAGTTATTCTAGTGGATCAAAGGGTGTTTCCTCCTTTATCTGGAAAAGGAACACTGGTGGAAAGTAGGAACACAATCATTTTTATAATCAAGGATGGCATTATTGACAATCATACTAGAATATAATCTTGACCCAAAGGAAACTACAAGTGACACTCCCAACATCACATGCTTAGGATAAGTGGGAGGAATTAACTTGGAATGTGATCGTTGGATAATTGTTATGTGATTTTTGGGGGAAGTCACTCTAAATAGTAGAGGAAGAATCCTAAGTAGGCTTAAATTTTTTCATCATTGTCAACTATGGGTGGAAGAAATGCGGGAAGGAATAAACTCAATGAGGAATTATATAGTTTGGGAACTTATTATCATACCAAACAACCGCACGCCCATCGTTTGTAAGCGTTTTTTTTTGTGAGGAAATTTATCTCATTGGAATATTATAATGTCACACTTGCTATTAAGTTCTTTGCACAAAGGAAAATATACTTTGTGGAAACTCTCTCTCCTGGGATATAGGGAAGAGGAACTAAAGACATGGTTTGCTAATTGAATATATTCATGTATGCTCTTATAGCAAGCTTCACATCAATGGAATAGCAGGTTGATGGTTTTCTAAATGAAGCAAGGCGGTCATCTACAAATGCAAGTGTAAAGTATTTTGCATTGTTATTGTATATGTTAACATTGTTTTGCTGTTTGCAATGATAAAGTCGCATTGATGGAAGTGAAAGCTTGGTCATCTTTTAACTTTCATATGAAAGGAACATTTGAAATATCCTTTGTTTTACAAGTGGAAAACTTCAAATATATTAAAATACCTTTGATAAAGGGAATCATACTCAGTGAGGATTTATATTTGAACTCCTAAGGGAAAATGGAATAATGAATGGTACTGGAATTGATACGTATCTTCGTTATATTATCATACCTTAGCTACCAGAATTTATGCTGCACTCAAGCGGTGGAAGGAAAGACGAGCAGCTAAGGGAATCTCACACATCATATAAGATTGTGAAAAGTGCATCACAACCTGTCACTTGTTCTGAAATTTATATTAAAGGTAAACACATTGAGGAAGTTATTACTATGTCTACGAGATGAGAAATAAATCCAGATATGCGTATTCAATTATTATTTTTAGTACTAATATGGTGCAGGTTCATTGACCGAAGTCAGGAATTCCTTTCAAAACATGGTTACCGATGGAACTTCATTTACTGACTGGATTTGATATCTATGTGGTTTTGAAAATTTATTCAACACAATTGTCATATATTTTGACTCAATGTGGAATTATTCATATTATTGGTTGTCATATATTTTGACTCAATGTGGAATTATTCATATTATTGATATATGTGACTGAAAATTATTGATGCAGAATTTCATTTGAGGAAACAAAATACTCAAGGTGCCTATAAAGGTGAAATTAATTACACTCGAGAAAATAATACTCGAGGCGCCGAGGACGACTATGCTGGAATAATTAGGCGGAAACTAAGGTCTCTAGTGATCTTAAGTGTCATAGCAAGGAAACATACTAAGGGAAGGTATCACTATATATTTCTTTGGATTTTCAATGTAGTGTTAACCTGGTTGCTGGCCCCTTGACTAAGCCTATTAGTCATAAGGTATTTGGTAAGCATGTTAAGGCTATGGGTTTACGAATATTTGAATAATCGTTTTGGACAAGTGGGAGATGTTGGAATTATGTGTCCTACAACTATATTCAATTTTTTTGGAATCGTTAATATTCGGAATACCTTATTATGGAATTGTATATGTACTTATACATGGAATTGATTTGCATGTTTAGCATGGTATTGTTACTTGTTGGAACGTACTTAAGAAGTACTCCCTCCGTCTGGAAATACTTGTCATCAAAATGAATAAAAAGAGATGTTTTTAGATGTATATTAGTTCTAGATACATTCATTTTTATCCATTTTGATGACAAATATTTTCGGACGAAGGGAGTATATGCTTAAGGAAGCTGGTTGATTATCAATGGAATACAATATAGTATTTATATTGGAAAGATTACCCTGGTACACTGATGATTGGAAGGAGGTAGATCGTATAATTAGATTACAACCCTAATGTTAATCTACATAATTAGAGTAATTAATTTACACTCTAATATGGCACGTTGCTCACAAGCGTGTGCTCCGTGGACATAACGGGTAGAATCCGTTAACATACAAATATGGTCGTGGTTGATAATTTGATCTGGACTATATCCCGGAAACTAGTGAAAAAAAATAGGAATCTTATATCTGTATAAGAGGTGGACTCTTTGGAAAGGCAGTATAAGAAGGTCCCTACCCCTTAGCCTCAGATATACGAATTGTGAGCGGTACAACGGATAAGCGTGGGGAATAGGGGGTAGACCACAAACCCTAAATTTCTAACATCTTTATCAATGTTGACGCTGCTATCTTTTTGATGCTTGCAAAGTGGGAGTTGGAGTTGTAATCCGAGACCACATTGGAGCATGCCTGGTTGCTTGCAGCCAGCCTCTCTTCGGTGTTGCGACTCCTGAATTAGCGGAGGTATGGGCATTGAGACATGTTGTCTCCCTCGCTTCTGATCAGGGATTCCACTCGGCGATCTTTGCGACAGACTGCCTTTCTCTCGTGCAACGGATGAACTCCTCGTCGATCTACAAGTCGGAGGTGGGTGCAGTGGTAGCTGATATCAAATTCAGCCTGGATCATTTTACTTTGGTGACTTTTGGTTATGTCGGGTGTTCTCTGAATAAATCAGCACATCCCTATTGTCTTTCATTCAGTTCCGGAGTCTATCATGCAAACTATCTCTGTTGATGTTTCGTAATCAATAAAGTGTTGTTTCCTCAAAAAATAAAGCTAAATAGTGTTGAAAATACTTAACACGTTGGAACAACTTTAGATGACCAATCATTCAACGGAGCACAACCCAAAAACTGGAAGCATAGCGTGGGCTATTGTGTCAGTTTTGTTAAAACGAGACAGAGGGAAAAAGAATGGCCTACACAACATGTAGTAGCAGTATAAGAACCAAATGTAAAAGTAATTAACACGTTGAAAGAACATAGAAGGCCAATCATTCAACAGAGGATGAGAGCAATGAATGCATAACCTATATCATGGACGGAAAAGATAAATACCGAACATCAGATTTTTGGGATATTTTTTCGAAAAGGGACGCTTTATTACTTAAAAGGTTTAAGCGCCGAACGAGAGCAAAGAAGGCCTTGTTGGACTACGCCTTTGAGCAGGGCATAAGCACCGCTGATTATAAGACAGACACGAACTACCACATTATCTTTAGCTAGGACCTGAAGGGGGAGAACTCATCAGTTTATAGCGCTATCATACATGAGATTATACATCACTCTTTAGATTTTGCTTTTTGTAAGTTTAGTCATGAATTTAGGAGCTCGAATGTCGAAACTCACAACGTAGCGAAGTATGCTTTATCTCTCGGGGTAGGTCGCCATGTGTGGTTGGGACACCAGGGAGATCTTCCATCCGTCCCTGTAAACATTGTGACGAATTAATAAAAACTTCACGAGGTTGTCTAAAAAAAAATCTTTAGCCAGGATGGGTGAAACGAGTGCCAGTGCTCAAGACGTGGCATTGTTCCTGCGCCATCTCGCAGATGTGCACACATAGACGTCTTCCAAGCCACCCCCAATCACTCCACTCACGGCCCACTCTGTCCCTCGTCGCCCCGGTCGACGCCGTGAGCGCTGCCACGGGCACACGTCGGGATTGATCTCCGCCACCATCTCCACAGTGGACCTAGAATTACCTACCAAGCACACCAGTGGCCGCCATTGCAGCCAGGGAGGCCTCCGTCGTCTTCAATGTCATGAAGCAGCCGATCACCATGACTACGAGCTCAGCTATAAAACCCCAACCTCTCAAAGCACTCGGCCTCTATCCTCTCTCTCAAACGACGGCCTACACAAAGGATATGCGATGTGCGACCGTTGCCTCTACACAACCACTCCTCTGTGTCAAGTCATCGTCCATATTTTGCATCTCCTTGCAACCACCGAATCTAGAAAGAGGAACCATCACTACAGTTTGATGGCTACCGCAATCCCTTGCGAGTCTGCCGCCTCAGGCTGGAGTGGTCACCACAAGGACCAACACCGATGGTGGAGGAGACAACCGTCGACTAGCACCTCGTTGGTGAGAGCTTTGTCCAGGCCCGTCGGCCCAATGGCCAACATGGCTGAAGCTTGAGCATGAAAGGTAGATCATCCTCGCTGACGTGCACCCACGCATAGCACAGTAGCCGCTAGATTAGGAGCGCACAACCACTAGATCGCGCTACGCCTCCCGGCCGGAGCACTCTGCCCACCTCGAGGTCGCCCGCCGTCATGCCTCAACCACACAGTCGCACTGCGGCCTCACATCCACATCACCACTGGAAGCCCGCAGTCGTGCAACGACATGTCTGGATCTGGGCATAACAATCACATTGGTGATAGCCGCCACAACCAAGCAAAAGGAGCCTGGGCCACCCAACTTGCAACTGGAGGAGCCGTGGAGTCTAACAGGATTGAGAGGTGTACGAGCGGTGATGGTCAGGAGCCAAATCCACGCAGGGTAGCTGCGTCGAGGGATGAGGAGGCGCGAGATGGCCCGCAGCTGCACCGTGCACGGGGCCTTGCTCCAGTGACATCAACCGACGGCGGCGGGACGAAGAGGGATGGGGAGGAGAGCTAGGCGCCGGCGACGGAAGCGCCTCCCGTGTCTCCCGAACGGCCGACATGGAAGAGTCGCTTGTAGCCTTGTACTCTAGTGATATCTACTAGAGTACAAATCATTTGTGTGTAATTTTCTAATGTGAATATCTGGTTAACTGACTTTGTCACCACCAAATGAGAACATCGTATTTAATTTTTTTTGACGTCAATATTGTATTCAATGAAAATTCTTAATGGGCTCTAGGTATTTTACATCACATGACTTTTATACAGTCGCCATGGGTTCTTTATGAGAGTATGAACAAGGATTGGCTTCGATTAGGTAAGGCGTGATTTGCACGTGCACAAGAACAGCGAGTCGTCCTACTAGTACTCATCAAGCCATTAGCAAAACTTTTTGTCACGTGCCTTGGATGCACATGCACAACAAGACTCTTGTTCCTTTCTTATTAGAGTTGATTATTTAAATTCTTATTTTCATAATATGTTCTTTGATATATACAAGTTGGGACCCATGCATATCGCTTGTTTCTTTCTTTAACCGTATACATTTCACTCCCGATCAATTACTTACCATTCTCATCGATGTGAGCCGGCCAGGCCCGAATTCTCAATCGTACAGATTTCACACTGTCATTGCTTTTGACCGTTGTTGGCCACACATATATAAATCCAGGCTAGATATGCGCATGCCAAAACCCTTCTCGCAGGAGATGGCCTCCAATGGTGGCGCACCAAACCCATGGCAACAACAGTTGTCGCGGCCATCGCGTGAGGGCTACACATGCCCTTTTTGCCGTAGGAGGTGGGTCACACACCAAGCCCTTGATGGCCACATGTCCTTGCAAAGCTGCCGCAACAATCGCCACCGGAACACGCCGGTAAGCCTGCCCCAACCAGCCTCCTCTGTGCCTGACTCTACTCTTTTGGGGTCGTGGCTGCTTGTGCTTGCACCCAACCTTGCCTTCTGGGAGGAATACCACTGTGGAGGTCCCCGTCCGGTGGAGATTGACTTCATGGGTCTACTACGGGCGCAAGAAGACGTCGCAATGCCGCAACCGAGTGACAGAGCCAGCGAGGTGTTCGACCTAACCTTGAGGCTCTGATTCGTGGAGGGCACATGATCACAAGCAAAATAAATACATTCGAAGATAGATGAACATCGTGTAATATAAGATTCGTCCAAGCGTGTCATTTGGTTCAGCTACCTCTTACCGTGTTCTTTGCTATTTAGAACTTCGGATTGATTTCAAGATGACATCATCATGAATATTGTGCATGTTCAAGATTCAGTTGCCTTTACTTTTTCTAATTTGAATAGGTGCGTACCTTGTGTTGCAACGGGACCCGAGAATTTTCATGTTTACAATATAGTAGTTGAGTCGATTAACCTTACATATTTAGTAGGTCCATGTGTGAAACTCAATCTCCTTGGCCATGCATGGGACCATAATGGATATACCTTGAGCATTATAATATTATTATTATTACAGAGAGCGTTATATCTAAAAGAAAATCCATTTTATAAAGATTATCCTTCAGAAAGAGAAACATAATAGCAGATTATGAAAAGTGCACAAAAGTGGCAAGCAAGCATCAAACATTGAGGTGTCCATGCATTCCTAGGGAGCAATAAAACATAAATAAACAATTTACGCTGGGTGACCGGCTAAGTCTTGAGGAGCGGAGGTCGCACTGTTTGCTGGCACCTCCCACACATCCATGTGCGCAGTTAAGGCCCACCCCACCACACCCACGTCTTCTTTTACCTTATCCCCTTACGCGTCTTCCACCTCCCGCAAGCACCATTCCCACTCTCTCCTCTTTGCCTCCACCCCTCATCCCCCACAAGAGGGGGCATGCCATTGTTGCCACACGCATCTTGTCCCTGATCAACAGCAAGGCCATCGGCGTGGCGCACCTTCCCCCACAGTGCCACCGGATGCCCGTGCTGCGATGAGCTTTTTCCCTTGGCGAACAAGAGCATCGTCCAAAGCTTACTTTGTAATGGGTTGCGCCCCAAGCATGCTTGAACCTTCCAGTCCCGGTGTTGTCCGCGGCAAGCACCGGCGCTGCTGCCGGCTACAACAGGCGCTGGACCCAACAAGGGGAGGGGGTGTTGGGTTTGCCCCCTATTTTGCACCACGCGGCACCGATGCTACAGGCGGTGAGTGGCGGCGCCAGGAAATGAAGGCTGGGTATTCATCCAAATATTTTTTTGCTCTAAATGTAGTATATGAACCAAACAACACAATACTAGCAATATATGAACAAAACAACACTAGCATAACGGCAATAGCAATATTTCAATGTATAAGACCATAACGGCATGAATACATAAGTACCTTTTGATTGATAAAGTGATGATATCCTTCTTACAATATAATTTTGCGGGCGCCTTTTTGGAAGAGATTGATGACATCTTCATCCTTCACATGATTGAAAAATTCTCTCTCAACAAATGTAACCAAACAATTGTTCAAATATTCATCATCCATTTTGTTCCTTAGCTTATTCTTCACATGGCTCATTGAAGAGAACACCCTTTCAACACTAGCATTAGCTACTGGCAGAATCAATACCAACTTAAGAAGCTTGTAAACAATATGATATTGTTCATGCTTGTTTGTCTCAACAAGCATAACTGAAAGCTGACACAGATTTTTCAGGTTTTGAAACCTTTCATCTCTACGCACATTAATAACATACATGTTTAGTTGCCATGAAAGTCTTGCCAGTTCATCACTTGTAAAATCAGAAGCATAAAACTTTGTAGCAAGTCTAACCAACTTATCTTGGTCATAAGCAGCAAATAGATGAAGTGGATAGAATGCTGCCATGCAAGAAAGTAGCTCCGTGTTTACCTCATCAAATCTGCCATCACTAGTAGAAAACAGGGCTATGGTCCAGGCCGGCTCAGCCCATTAGTCCCGGTTCAGTCTAGAACCGGGACCAATGTGGGCATTGGTCCCGGTTCGTGAGCCCAGGGGGCCGGCCGGGCCACGTGGGTCATTGGTCCCGGTTCGTCTGGACCTTTTGGTCCCGGTTGGTGGGACGAACCGGGACCAATGGGCCTCGCTCCTGGCCCACCACCATTGGTCCCGGTTGGTGGCTTGAACCGAGACCAAAGGCTTCCCTTTAGTCCCGGTTCATGTCATCAACCGAGACCAATGAGATGCCTATATATACCCCCTCGCGCAAGAGCAAAGCACATTGCTCTGTTTTTTCTGGCCGAGGGGGAGAGGGCTTTGTGGTGCTCTAGCTCACCTCCTATGCACATGAGGTGTTCGATGGAATGCCCGAGCCACACTACTTAAGCTTTCTCCTCTCAAAGCTCGACCTCCAAGCTCCATTTTCCTCTAGATTTGTCTAGATTTAGCGGTCCGTCACGCCCCGTCCCCGTCTTCACCGCCGTCGATCACCCGCGCCGATCTCATCACCGACACCACCGTGGTGAGCCTCTTGTTCTTATCTTCTTTCTGAAAGGAAAAATATTCTTACTTGTATGTTTAGATAGATACTTGTATCATTTTCTTACATTCATTATTGCATCTTATATAGTGCGATGGTTTTGGTATCCGCCCCCGTCGGCCCTCGTCCTGTCTATGATTCGGATTTGGTATGTATATTATCTTTATAACTATTGGTTCATTTATTGTTTATGAAAATTATGCCGACCAACGTGACATAGATTTTATTTATCTAGGATGTATGTGAATCTGAAATGCCAACCGACCCTATTGTCGAGAGGTTAAATTTAGTTGAAGAAGAAAACAATTTGTTGAAGGAAAAAATAAAAAAAATTGAGGAGGAGAAGATGATATTGGAGTTGCATGTTGCGGATGTCGTCGATGATCACAAGATCAAGATGGATGCAATGCGCTTGAAGATTAGAAAGATTAGAAAATATGCCATTCATACCGAGGCTTGGTATCATTATGCCGTTGGATCAATTGTTACCTTGGTTGCGATTATGATCGCATTTGTTTTCACATTGAAATGTTTTACATAGTTTCAATGTATGGTTTAATTAATAGATGCTTTGGAGAGCTATATGTTGTTAGATGAGAACTATGTATGCACTTTGGTTTTAATGTGATGATGAACTTCTATTAATTTGGACACTTAATTATATATAATGCACGCAGATGAACCGGCAATGGATGTACGGTGACAAACACACCCGCGAGTACATTAAGGGCGAACATGAGTTTCTCGATGCGGCTGAGGCAAACAAGCAGAATGGTTTTATGTGTTGTCCATGCACTGAATGTGGGAATACGAGGTCTTACTCTAACCGGAAAATCCTTCACTCCCACCTGCTTTACAAGGGTTTCATGCCACACTATAATGTTTGGACGAGGCACGGAGAAATAGGGGTTATGATGGAAGACGGCGAAGAAGAAGAGTACGATGACAACTATGTGCCCTCTGAATACTGTGATGCTACAACGGGGGGAGCTGGTGAAGATCAAGAGGAACCAGACGATGTGCCCAATGATGCTGCCACGGGTGAAGCTGCTGAAGATGAAGAGGAACCAGACGATGTGCCCGATGATGATGATCTCCGCCGGGTCATTGTCGATGCAAGGACGCAATGCATTAGTCAAAAGGAGAAGCTGAAGTTCGATCGCATGTTAGAGGATCACAAAAAAGGGTTATACCCCAATTGCGAAGATGGAAACACAAAGCTCGGTACTGTACTGGAATTGCTGCAGTGGAAGGCAGAGAATGCTGTGGCTGACAAAGGATTTGAGAAGCTACTGAAAATATTGAAGAAGAAGCTTCCAAAGGATAACGAATTGCCCGACAGTACATACGCAGCAAAGAAGGTCGTATGCCCTCTAGGATTGGAGGTGGAGAAGATACATGCATGCCCTAATGACTGCATCCTCTACCGCGGTGCATACAAGGATCTGAACGTATGCCCGGTATCCGGTGCGTTGCGGTATAATATCGGACGAGATGACCCTGGTGATGTTGACGGCGAGCCCCTCAGGAAGAGGGTTCCTGCGAAGGTGATGTGGTATGCTCCTATAATACCACGGTTGAAACGACTGTTCAGAAACGAAGAGCATGCCAAGTTGATGCGATGGCACAGTGAGAACCGAAAGAAAGATGGGAAGTTGAGAGCACCTGCTGACGGGTCGCAGTGGAGAAAAATCGAGAGAAAGTACTGGGATGAGTTTGCAAAGGACCCAAGGAATGTATGGTTTGCTTTAAGCGCGGATGGCATTAATCCTTTCGGGGAGCAGAGCAGCAATCACAGCACCTGGCCCGTGACTCTATGTATGTATAACCTTCCTCCTTGGATGTGCATGAAGCGGAAGTTCATTATGATGCCAGTTCTCATCCAAGGCCCTAAGCAACCCGGCAACGAAATTGATGTGTACCTAAGGCCATTAGTTGAAGAACTTTTATAGCTGTGGAACGGAAATGGTGTACGTACGTGGGATGAGCACAGACAGGAGGAATTTAACCTTAAGGTGTTGCTGGTCGTGACCATCAACGATTGGCCCGCTCTCAGTAACCTTTCAGGACAGACAAACAAAGGATACCACGCATGCACGCACTGTTTAGATGACACTGAAAGTATATACCTGGACAAATGCAGGAAGAATGTGTACGTGGGCCATCGTCGATTTCTTCCGACCAACAATCAATGTCGAAAGAAAGGCAAGCATTTCAAAGGCGAGGCAGATCACCGGAAGAAGCCCGCCATGCACACCGGTGATCACGTGCTTGCTATGGTCAATGATTTACACTACGTAATCTTTGGAAAGGGTCCCGGTGGACTAGCTGTTCCGAATGACGCTGAGGGACACGCACCCATGTGGAAGAAGAAATCTATATTTTGGGACCTACCCTACTGGAAAGACCTAGAGGTCCGCTCCTCAATCGACGTGATGCACGTGACGAAGAACCTTTGCGTGAACCTGCTAGGCTTCTTGGGCGTGTATGGGAAGACAAAAGATACACCTGAGGCACGAGAGGACCTGCAACGTTTGCACGAAAAAGACGGCATGCCTCCGAAGCAGTATAAAGGTCCTGCCAGCTACGCTCTTACGAAAGAAGAGAAAGAAATCTTCTTTGAATGCCTGCTCAGTATGAAGGTCACGACTGGCTTCTCGTCGAATATAAAGGGAATAATAAATATGCCAGAGGAAAAGTTTCAGAACCTAAAGTCTCATGACTTCCACGTGATTATGACGCAACTGCTTCCGGTTGCATTGAGGGGGCTTCTACCGGAAAACTTCCGATTAGCCATTGTGAAGCTATGTGCATTCCTCAATGCAATCTCTCCGAAGGTGATCGATCCAGAAATCGTACCAAGGCTAAGGAGTGATGTGGCGCAATGTCTTGTCAGTTTCGAGCTGGTGTTCCCACCATCCTTCTTTAATATCATGACGCACGTCCTAGTTCATCTAGTCGACGAGATTGTCATCCTGGGGCCCGTATTTCTACACAATATGTTCCCCTTTGAGAGGTTCATGGGAGTCCTAAAGAAATATGTCCGTAACCGCGCTAGGCCAGAAGGAAGCATCTCCATGGGCCATCAAACAGAGGATGTTATCAGGTTTTGTGTTGACTTCATTCCTGGCCTTAACAAGATAGGTCTCCCTAAATCGCGGTATGAGGGGAGACTGACTAGAAAAGGCACTCTTGGAAGAGACTCAATAATATGCAGGGACGGATATTCTTGGTCTCAAGCACACTACACAGTTCTACAGAACTCTACTTTGGTGACCCCGTATGTCAATGAACACAAGAACAGTCTGCGCTCCAAACACCCGGAGCAGTGCGACGACTGGATTACATGTGAACACATCAGGACTTTCAGCAGTTAGTTGGAAACACGTCTCAGAGGTGACAACACTGTTTGTGATGAGTTGTACTTGTTGTCCAGGGGACCATCTTTGACTGTATTGACTTACAAAGGATACGAGATAAATGGGAATACATTTTACACGATCGCCCAAGATCAAAAGAGCACCAACCAAAACAGCGGTGTCCGCTTTGATGCAGCAACCGAGAGCGGAAAGGACACATATTATGGTTACATAGTGGACATATGGTAACTTGACTACGGACCTGTTTTTAAGGTCCCTTTGTTTAAGTGCAAATGGGTCAATCTGTTAGGCGGGGGGTACAGGTAGACCCACAGTACGGAATGACAACAGTGGATCTGAAAAATCTTGGGTACACTGACGAACCGTTCGTCCTAGCCAATGATGTGGCACAGATTATCTATGTGAAGGACATGTCTACCAAACCGAGAAAAAGAAAAGATGAGGAAGCGAATACATCATACGATGAGCCAAAGCGCCACATAGTTCTTTCAGGAAAAAGGGACATCCTGGGAGTGGACGGCAAGACAGACATGTCTGAAGATTATGAAAAGTTTCATGAAATTCCTCCCTTCAATGTCAAGGCTGACCCAAGCATCCTGATAAACAATGAAGATTATCCATGGTTACGGCGCAATAAGCAAATGACACAAGCGAAGAAAAAGTGAAGACTTTCTCCCGCAACTATTATGATGATACCATGCCAAATTTGTAAGAGACGAACATGCTATCATTGTCCGTTTTGTACATGCACATGCTATGTGGGTGAAATTATGATACCATCCCAACTTTCAAATTTTTCAGAGTTCATTTGAAATGCTTTCATGTCTTATGGTTCGAAACTTTGATACTTCGAAAGTGATTGTCCATTTTGTACACGAAGTGCATCAAGTTTTTGTCGTAACCCTCTCTACTTTTTGGAACATGCTATGTGGGTGAAATGATGATACCATGCCAACTTTCAACCTTTTCAGAGTTCATTTTGAAATGCTTTCCAATTTCAGAGTCATTTAGCTCAAAGAATGAATTAATAGCAAACAGAATGAACTACAAAACTTTTATAGTAAAGTTATTCATAAACTAGTGATGCATAAATTTTTAAAAATTCAAATTTAAACTATTCAAAATTTAAAACTAATGGCACTAGCAAAAAGTTTATAATTTTTGTGACCTAAAATCAAAAAGAAATCACTAAAAACTATAAGTATTTAGTTGTAAGTATAAATAAAAAATAAAAAGAAAAAAAATTCTATTTCTATAGTAAAGTTATTCATAAACTAGTGATTCACACAAATTTTTAAAAATTCAAATTTAAACTATTCAAAATTTAAAACTAATGGCACTAACAGAAAGTTTATAATTTTTGTGACCTAAAAGCAAAAAGAAATCACTAAAAAACTGTAAGTATTTAGTTGTAAGTAGAAATAAAAAATAAATAGAAAAAAAATTCTATTTTTATAGTAAAGTTATTCATAAACTAGTGATTCACACAAATTTTTAAAAATTCAAATTTAAACTATTCAAAATTTAAAACTAATGGCACTAACAGAAAGTTTATAATTTTTGTGACCTAAAAGCAAAAAGAAATCACTAAAAAACTGTAAGTATTTAGTTGTAAGTAGAAATAAAAAATAAAAAACCAAAATAATGTAGAAATAAAAAAGAAAAAACCAAAAAAAATGCCTCCTACTGGGCCTCCACGGCCTGAATACGACTAGAAACCCTACATGGGCCAGGATTCAGACCCGCAGAAGGCCCAATAGGCCCACAGGCAGTAGCAAGTTTAGGCCCGAAAGCCTGCATTAGAGAGGAGCTCGAATGGGGAGGCACACCAGCGCTTATAAACTAGTGCCGGCGCCCTTCAGCTAGCGATGTGGGACTAAACTTTTGGGCGCGGGGCAGCACAAGGCCATTGGTCCCGGTTGGTG
>NC_041384.1:17366301-17377492 GCF_002162155.2 Triticum dicoccoides
GTCGCCGCCCCAATCCCGTCGCCGCCCCGATCCTGTCGCCGCCCCGCCCCGTCGCCGCCCCGCACCGGCGCCGGCCCTTTAGGTTGATGATGTTGATGATATGATGATATGATGATGTTTTTTTTCTGTTGATGATATGATGATGTTTTTTTTTCTGTTGATGATATGATGATGTTTTTTTTCATATATGCATTTTTTCATATATGTATTAATTTTTTAAGTTGTTAGTAGATATCGATTTTAGGTTAGTGCATTTTATCACTGATTTTAGGTTAGTGCATTTTATCACTGATTTTAGGTTAGTTGAGCCTCTTTAGTGCATTTTATGTTTGTTGCATTTTAGGTTAGTGCATTTTATGTTAGTGGAGAGGAAAAAGTAAAATAAGGAAAAGGAAAATAAGTAGAGAAAGAAGGAGAAGAAGAAGGAGAAGACGAAGAGAGGAAGAAAAGGAAGAGGAGAAGAAGAAAGGAATAGAGGAGAAGAACAAAAAATAGAAAAAATTTTCTATTTTTTCTTCTTCTCCTCTATTCCTTTCTTCTTCTCCTCTCTTTTTTTTTCTTCGATCTTCTCCCCCTCCCGATAGGAAAGTTTTATATAGAAAGTTACAATTTTAGAAAAGTTTTATATATGCAAAAATTACAATTTTAGAAAAAGAAGGATAGGAAAGAAGAAAATAAGAAGAGGAAAGAAAGAAGAGGAGAGGAAAAGAAGAGGAGAAATAAATAAGAAGAAGAAAAAAGAAGAAAAAGAAGAGGAGAAGGAAGAAAGGAATAGTGGAGAAGAAGAGAAAATAGAATTTTTTTTCTAATTTTTTCTTCTTTTTTTTCTTCTTCTTATTTATTTCTCCTCTTCGAGGGGTCGAGGGTCGGGAACTAGGGTAGAGGGTCGAGGGTCGTTAAGGGGTCAAGGGTCGAGGGTTCGAGGGTTCTATAGGTTCGAGGGTCGAGGGTTCCAGCAGGGTCGTCTAGGGGTCGAGGGTTCCAGGGTCGTCGAGGGTTCGAGGGTTCGAGAGGTTTCCTAGTGTCAAAATATTGAAGAAATCCATGCCTTCATCATTAGCCGGAAGTAACCAGGGCATGTTGGTACAAAGTTCTGCAAAGTTGTTCTGGAATGGAGTCCCGGATAGAATAATCCGCCTTTTGGTACGAATTCAGCAAAGGCCTTCCAAATAGCGATATTCAGAAGGCTCTTGCTGAACTTTGTACCAATAAGTGAATTATCCTATCTGGGACTCCGTTCCAGAACAACTTTGAAGAGCTTCGTACCATCATGCACATGTTACTTTCGCCTAATGATGAAGACATGGTTTTGTTGAATCCTTTGACACTAGGCAACCTCCCGACCCCTCGGCGATCCTCTCGAACATGAGAGGAAGAAGAGGGTCGTCTAGGGGTCGAGGGTTCCAGGGTCGTCCAGGGTTTGAGGGGTCGAGGATCGCCGAGGGGTCGAGAGAGGTTTCCTAGTGTCAAAGTATTGAAGAAATCCATGCCTTCATCATTAGCCGGAAGTAACCAGGGCATGTTGGTACGAAGTTCTGCAAAGTTGTTCTGGAATGGAGTCCCGGATAGAATAATCCGCCTTTTGGTACGAATTCAGCAAAGTCCTTCCAAATAGTGATATTCGGAAGGCTCTTGCTGAACTTTGTACCAAAAAGCGAATTATCCTATCTGGGACTCCGTTCCAGAACAACTTTGAAGAGCTTCGTACCATCATGCACATGTTACTTTCGCCTAATGATGAAGACATGGTTTTGTTGAATCCTTTGACACTAGGCAACCTCCCGACCCCTTGGCGATCCTCTCGAACATGAGAGGAAGAAGAGGGTCGTCTAGGGGTCGAGGGTTCAAGGGTCGTCGATGGTTCGAGGGGTCGAGAGAGGTTTCCTAGTGTCAAAGTATTGAAGAAATCCATGCCTTCATCATTAGCCGGAAGTAACCAGGGCATGTTGGTACGAAGTTCTGCAAAGTTGTTCTGGAATGGAGTCCCGGATAGAATAATCCGCCTTTTGGTACGAATTCAGCAAAGGCCTTCCAAATAGCGATATTCGGAAGGCTCTTGCTAAACTTTGTACCAAAAAGCGAATTATCCTATCTGGGACTCCGTTCCAGAACAACTTTGAAGAGCTTCGTACCATCATGCACATGTTACTTTCGCCTAATGATGAAGACATGGTTTTGTTGAATCCTTTGACACTAGGCAACCTCCCGACCCCTCGGTGATCCTCTCGAACATGAGAGGAAGAAGAGGGTCGTCTAGGGGTCGAGGGTTCCAGGGTCGTCGAGGGTTCGAGGGTTCTTCTCCTCTATTCTTTCTTCTCCTCTTTTTTTTCTTCTTCTTCCTCTTTTTTTTATCGGGGACGAGGGTCGTCGAGGGACATAGATGTAGTGTCATCGTTGTCGATATATACCCCCTCCCGATAGCTTACTATGATTAGGTAGCTAGTTCTACGTTTGGCACTAATATATCCATCTGTCATGTTTGAATAATAATTGCCATGTTGTAAATATTTGTAGAAACTATGGACACTGCCCTAGACGAAGCAACAAAAGAAGCATTGTTGAGGGACATAATCGCAGAAGGAAGTGATGCCATCTCGTTGTTTCTCAACGAAACCGATGGTCTGGAAGGAGAGGGTGAACAAGCTGGCTACGGTGACCTAATGCCGGTGCAAGAAGAAGAACATGAGGACGGCTCCGGTGACCCAATGCCGGTGCAAGAAGGAGACCGTGATGACGGCTCCGGTGACCGAACCGAGTCCGGCCAGGTATATATATTAGTTAAGCCTATGCTGACTAGCTGATTGATGCATTCATTGCTTCGGTATGTACACATATTAATTAAGTCTTTATTCTTTTTTCTAGCCCTCCGGATCGAGCACAACTTCGGTAAAGAGACGAGGCCCGACGAAAAAGTTGAGCTCGGATGAAAAGTTTGAGATCATAGGAATCGCGCCCGACGGCCAACCTATTGAACCCCTCCGGACAAAGAGCGTATTTGTTGCTCAGTGCGGGGTTCTGGTTAGGGACAAGATCCCGATAAGCATCCAGCAATGGTTTAAGCCGGCTACAGAAGACCCTGAGGTCTCTTATGTCAATGATATGCAGAAAATGATCTTTGGACTGAGCTGAAGTCAAATTTCACCCTACCGCCTAAGGATAATCCAGAGAACCCAGTTAAAGAGAAATTAATTAAGTCTTTTGCTCTGAAGAGGATGGCAGAACTATTCAGGAGGTGGAAGAAAGAGCTGAATAAGTTTGTCAAAAATAATGAGACACCAGAATTCAAGGGCAGATATGAGAATATCAGAGATCACTGGCCCGCATTTGTGGCCCACAAGACATCGGAAAAGAGTCAAAAGATGTCAGCGACAAACAAGCAAAATGCTGCGAAGTAGAAGCTTCACCATCGCACGGGGTCAGGTGGCTACCTCGTAGCCCGACCTAAGTGGTCCAAGACTGAGAATGATCTGGTTCATAAAGGGATCGAACCAGAGACAATTAACTGGCCAGACCGTTGCCGGACTTGGTTCTTCGGGGCTGGCGGAACCCTGGACCCTGTAACAGGGAAGTGCATTTGGATGAACGATCAAATGGACATACCAGTCAGTAAGCTTAAGCAGTATATCGAAGCAGCGCAGGAAGGGACGTTCTTTCCAGACAGAGAGAACGACGAGCTCACAATGGCCCTCGGGAATCCTGAGCACCCTGGACGGACACGAGGCACGCCAGGCTCCATTCCGTGGAAGGTTGGGTTTCCGGACGCAGGCGGTTACAAATCCCATGAGAGGAGGAAAAAAGTGCAGCAGACCCAAATGCAGGCGCTGCAAGCAAGGGTAGACGTGATAGAGGAACGAGAAGCAAATCGCAGCAAACGTACTGCCGAAGCCTCCCCCGAAGCTACCCCGCCATCTCAGCGCAGAAGCAGCGTGGCTTCCACCGAGCTGCTTCAGCCGGAGCATGCCTTGACGGCTCCTGCCAGCTATCCCGTGGATGCTATAACGGAGTCTCAAAATTGCCACCTTATGACGCAATGGATGAATTTGAAGGTCAAGGCGGCTGTTGGCTCTGTTTATCCTACTGAACCCGGCGCAACTTTTCACTGCCGGCCGATTCCAGAAGGATATGCTAGGGTGATGGTGGATGAGATAACGGAGGGATTTGAGGACCTCCAGCTTGACCACCCTACCGGTGAAGGGGAGACTCAGCTGGGGTCTGCTCTGAAGACTCCATGCCTATGGCGGAAGGATCTCATCAACCTTCCGAACTGGACGCCACCGCCTCCTCCTCCTCCGGCGAGTCAGGGCACTCCGCCTCCACCGCCTCCTCCTCCGGCGAGTGATGATCAGGGCCCTCGGCCGGCTCCTTCTCCGGCGCGTGGCGGCACTCCACCTCCTTCTCCGCCTGCGCCGACGCGCCCGAGCAGCCAGCCTCCTCCTTCTCCGCCTCGTCAGCAAGGGCGGAAGAGACCTGCCGCCGCTCCAGCTGCTCCGGCGCTTCGTAGTCCTTCTCCTCCGCCTCTTAAGCAAGTAAAGAAGACAACCGCTACGTCTGCTCGGTCGGCGTCTAGCAGTACAACCAGAGGCGGGAGGACATACAGATTCGGTCCTTCTCTGAAGACTCCGGAGAAGTTACCATATGCGAGGACCCTGGAGGAGAACGCCGAGATCGCGCGAGAAGAAGTGAGGAACTTCTTTGAAGGGGTGAAAGCAAAGAAACATCCACCTCCGGAGGAGAAGGTAGATCGGGTGAAAGTGAAGCGCACTCTGGCTGCCCTGACAAAACCACCGAAGTCTGATCCGCCGAAAGGAAACTATGACCGCATTATTGGAAAGGAATTTGCCGAAGCGGAGCGGTCGGGAAGTACTGTCAGTGATCAAAGGCTGAAAGAACGACGAGCTGGGAAACAAATTGCCCAGCTCGGCGAACAAGCGAAGGAATCGTGCCCCCCGCTCAAGGTGCCTAGCCACAACATCGCTAATGATCCGAGGATGGTGCCCGGTTATAGCAATCTTGCAGATTACCTGCCCGACGAAGTACATTATGAACCCATGGACGTGCAGATACAAAGATACGAGTACGGGAAGCCTCTCATCAAAGATGAAAGATCTCTATCAACGATGATGCGAAGATTGCATGATTGGTACTTGAAAATCTGCAGAGACTCTGGGGGGAGGAGTACTTTGTATGTGAAAGTTAAAAAGGAGCATGACCTCGTTGGAATTGATCTGTTGCCTGTTCCATTTGAGGAGTTCTATCAGTTTTTCAATCAATTGGCCCTCGATAAAACAACGGTTGCCTGCTACTGTCTGTAAGTAGTACTACTTCTGTCATTAAGTTTCTCTATATAGCTTAGCTCTTTCATTGCATGTATTTATAATCATCCTCACTATATTATGCAGATTGAAGATCGCCGAATTGAAGAAAAGACAAGTCGGTGATATTGGGTTCATTAACACATATCTCATAGATGCAACTCAGGTTAAACTTCATGCCGCAGCTACCGAGGCCAACTTGCTACGATCGTTCGTAATAAATCAAAACAAAGATATAATACTCTTTCCTTACAACTTCAGGTGAGTGTTACTGTCTTGTGCGTATTCGGTTTCCCTTATATATTAGTCAAGGTTATAGTAATGTAATTCATGAGTTATGCATGTGTGTGCAGTTTCCACTATATTCTCCTAGAGATTAAGCTTGAGCAGGGACTAGTAACCGTCTTAGACTCAAAATGAAAAGATCCCCAGGACTATGCAGACATGACTCAAATACTCCAGAACTAAGTTAAATCGATCATTATCCACCATATCAGCAACTTTGTTCATTTCCTGATATCAAGTAATTGTTTTCTTTGTCCGGCAGGGTTTGGAGAAAATTCACCAAAACAGTTCCGGGACTGCCGAAGGAGCTGGAATTTAGACACCCGAAAGTAAGTACTATAGTAGCATGTTCCGCGCATCTCCTAGTGATTCAAGCGCTAGTTTCATCAATACCATTTAGCATTCTTGCTTATCAGTTTGATTGACCTATATTTCTTGTAAAGTGATTGTGGCAGGAACAAGGGAATGATTTCTGTGGATACTACATCTGCGAGTCCATCCGCCACACGACTTGTGAGCGGGGCGGGTACTCTAACGAACAATATGAAGTACGTAAATAACAACATTCACAATTTTATTTTATTACCATCATTTGTGTTGAGTTTCATTCATTCATATATATATATATGTATTGACCCCCTTCTTCAAATTAGATGTTTCGGAAGCGGGATGAACTCCTAGCACCAGCTCGCATGCGAGCAATTCAAGAGGAATTGGCGGCATTCTTTCTTGACCACGTGATCCCTGAAGACGGAGAATTCTATGTGGACCCTGAGTCTGTATGATTATATTTGTAAGAGATAATTATTGTATATATGTAGCTGGTAGTGTCAGATAGATATACGAGAACTTGTTGTTCGACCAATCTCTCGGAGAAGGAGAGATGGTCGATATCACTTCTCTCTGTATGCATATATGTTCATGACGATCTTCTGTTTCCTTCGTTTGCTTACTAGCTAGCCAGCGTGTCTAGTCCTCTCTATACGTATGTACAGTACGTAGCGTCGACCAAGCACGGACATAAGAGAGGACACTTCTCTCTATTAATTATAGCTAGCTAACACAATATATGAAACACCTAAATTAACCCCCCAAAACCCCCACCCCCCCTTTTCAAAAAAAACAAAAACTCCAGCCACAGAAATGCTGACGTGTGGATGCCTATTGGTCCCGGTTGGTGCCACCAACCGGGACCAAAGGGTCTCCTGACTGGGCTCTGCGCACTGCCCACGTGGAGGCCCATCAGTCCCGGTTCTGGATTGAACCGGGACTAAAGGGTCGGGGCATTAGTACCGACACTTTAGTCCCGGTTCAGGAACCGGGACTAAAGGCCCTTACGAACCGGGCCTATAGGCCCTTTTTCTACCAGTGCTTGCAGTTGTTGCAGAAACAACCTGTATCAATATCTGGTAATTCCCGCTTGGCAAGACGGTCCACTGCCTAGACCCGCCCCCTGATGACCAACCAAAGGAAAAATTTGCATTTCAGGGGAGCCCGTGTCTTCCAAATGGTGCAGTTAGTACTACATTTAATCGGTGGAGCAAAGTCTTCCAAATTTGCATTTCAGGGGAGCCCAAGTCATCCAAATTTGCATTTCAGGGGAGCCGAAGTATTCCAAATGGTGCACGTTTAGATTGATCTGCTGCCAGATGAGAGTACCTCACCAGCATGAAAGGGCACATCGGACATTACGATAGCTGGTTCATTGTGAGATCCCTCACATTTGTCAGCAACCGGTGCACTTTCGGGACATATGGGGCGGGGGAAGGCGCTCCGAGCTCCCTGAAGCCACGCGGCGGGAGAATCATTGGCTTCCATGGGCGCTCCGGGGCCTTTCTCGATGCTCTTGGGACCTACGTAAAGTTGGTCACCTAACTGTTAGTCTAAAACATCAACCATACCGCATGAATAAATTAAGAACTACCTCATGACTGAACCTTGTGCGCACTAATGTTATTTGATTAGGCTAGGTGAAAACAAGAATGACGTTTTGGAGGCTGAGCTCCATGGAGTCCTTTATTAAAAAAAATCAAATTCAAACTTTTATGTTTCAAAAAAATCTGAAAAAATATGCGTGTATGTAAGGATGTAACCCACATGTGTGTAAAAATTCATGATGAAATACCTTGAGTTGCGACCTGTACAAAAAAGACAAATTTATGGCCTGGGAGGATGAATAGTATCATGTGTTAAACAGTCCCGGATTTGTTTGTTCTTTGCATAACCCTCATTTCAACGTACTTTGCCCTGAAAATTTACACACCTGTGTGTTATGCCTTCATGTATGTCTGTGTTTTCTTCAGAATTTTTTGAAAAGTAAAAATATGAATTTTGATGAAATTTGAAATTTGTAGTTGGAGGCCTCAGAGCTCGGTCGCCAAAAGGGATTTCCGGGTGAAAACTAAGTATATATAGAAGTAGTCCTATATGGTGCACTAAAACGTTTGTTAAGTTTCCCTTAGTGAGAACTCGGCAAAGGGAGCACCTCCGACACGGGGCCATGGTCTATTCTGGGTGGATCCACACTGTCATGTCTTTGTCGAGTTCTTTGTAACGCCTACTTGGCAAAGTGTGGACTTTGCCAAGTTTCGTGTGATCTCGAGTTTCCTTTCATCGGCACCGGCAATCTTCCACCATTGCCGAGTTGCATGCAGTTACCAAGTTATTTCTATCGGGCACTTGTCAAACTAGAAAGCCGGATATACTCACTGCTTCGTCCCCACAAGCTATGCTCACTGCTTCATCCCCACGAGCTACAACCACTACCACGCCCTTGAGCGCGTTGTGTGGTCCATCCGTGTCATCTGCCCCAGCACCATCTATGGGTGCACTACTGGGAGAATGCTACCATGAGAGGGAGGAGCACGAAAAGACATGCCGCTTCAACATAGCTGACTCCTCCGGTCTCCTCAGATGGGTTGTGAAGATGGGCCCTTCTGGTGGCGGCGGCAATGGCTGGAAGATGGACGTGCGCAACGTCGACCGTATCATTAAGGTGATTGTCAAGCATGGCCATGCGATTGACACCATGTGGGTGTTTTATGAGCGGGACGGGCGGAAGGAGTGGACTACTCTGTCAGGAGGACCCGGAGGAGATGCCTCAGTGGTAACACACATCACCACTTTTTTTGTTATTTTGAGATAATTAATTAAGTACTAGTACTAGGGAAATAGGGAACATATCTTGAATTAAACGACTTGGTGGTGATGGTGATCATCGATTTTTCTTGCATGTTCAGATTGATCTGCAGCCAGATGAATACCTCACCAGCATGCGGACCTGGATCGTCTGACGTACTGCCCCCTGACGTGGGGCCACTGACATGTGGGCCCAGGTCCACATGCTAGTGTGTGCAACGGCACGTCAGGGGAGCCGGCTCCCCAGCATGAAAGGGCATGCAGGACATTACGACAGCTGGCTCATTGTGGGATCGCTCACATTTGTCAACAACCGGCGCACTTTTGGGCCATACGGGGTGGAGGAAGGCGCGTCGTTTAAGCTCGCTGCAGCTGGGCGCTCAGGGGTCTTCTCAAGGCTCTTGGAACGTACGCAAAGTTGGCACCTAACTGTTAGTCTTAAGACATCAACCCACTGCATGAATAAATTAACAAGTACCTCATGACTGAACATTGTACGCACTATTTTTATTTGGACAACCTATTTGCTTCACGCATGTTCCAAAAGACTTGTGGTTCTTTTGTTGGTGATTTGATCTTCAAATTTATTTTTTGGAAACTAACCGTAGGATGCACAAAATTGCCCGTCTGATTTACCCTCGGCCCTCTGGATCAGTTTACAAGGTACCTGCACTTCGAGCAACGGTCGTTGTTTCGCAATCCTGCAGGGGCCAGGGATGGGAGATAGCGGCTAATAGAAGCCTTAAAATTGTCATGATGTGCTTGGAATAGTTATCTGTTGATCCGTAGAGTACAAGTACGTAGCTAGGTTAGGCTAGGCGAAAACTCCCTCTTTAAAAGAGTATACGAGTGCTCCTATATGGTGTAGTAAACGTTTGTCGACTTTCCGTTATTGAGAATTGGGCAAAGAGAGCACCACCGTCCCAAAGCCATGGTCTGTTCTGGGTGGGTCCATAGTCCATACTGTCACGTCTTTGCCTAGCTAGCAGGTCTTTATAACGCGAGCAATGCTACACCTACGTAGCTATTGTACGTAAACTAACGTAACAGCTTAGGTGTCCTTTTTCTGTTGGAGGGAATTAGGGGAGGGACCCCACCCAGTTGAAATCAGGGGGCGGAGGGATTAGTTGTTAGTCAAGTTACGTAAGCGTACATAGTTTCTTTTGTAAGTCTAGCATTTTTCTTATAACGCCTATTTGGCAAAGTGTAGACTCGAGTTTAGTGTGACCATTGAGTTTCAGATTTGCATGCAGCAACCGAGTTGTTTCTGTCCGGCACTCGGCAAAGTGCTTCCATTGCCGAGCTCCCGGTAAAAATCACTCCCAATAGTTTGGCCATTACGAAAAAGGGTTTCCCCCGCTTTGTATTATATAAAGCAACCACCGATACATTCAATGATAGGTGCTGGGACCGCAGCACAAACAAGCTCAAATAAAAACAGAGAAAAAAGAAAAAGAAACAAATGCCAACAACGGTAGATCAACGAAACGAAGATGACCGGCGACCGCTGCACCCTCCGAAGAAGTACCACCACGTTCCCAGCACTCCGAAGCGCCGCGTACCAAGCAACACCTTCAACAAGGAGGCGACGACGACGCCGTTGTTGCCCGGACTAGTCCTAGGGTTTCCCCGGTACGCGGGGGGCAGTGGGAGGAGGGGTGTACCCGACGCCCTTCAGGAAGGTCTGGCGGCACCCACAAGGCGTCGCCGCGTCGGGGCCGGACGAACCGCCAGAGATTTCTCCCAACCCAAACCCCCACCACCACCCTAGACGAATCATAGTGCACCGCCCATCACGCAGCCCACCAACATGTGCCACCACGGTCACCGAATCAACTTCGCCGTCTCCATGAGGTCACCGACACGAGGCCTGGAGGATGGGGGAAGAGATAGTGGCCCCGGGGGCATTCGCAACATTGCCGACGTGAGGGGACAACCACCACCGCCACCGCGGAGCCGACCGGACGCACGTACAAGGGGCCTGCCAGGCACCGAGGCCCGGTCGGACCCAAAAGGGTCCGGACAGCCCCTGCCATCACGCTGCAGCTCGCCGGCCGACGAAGCCGCCACCGCCCGCAGACCATCGCCTGTTCGCCACCAACCAGGGAGTGCCGTCGCTGCGCATCGAGTCGTCGACCCGCCCTAGCCCAGATGGAGCACGAAAGGGCCCAGATCTGGGCCGCGCGGGCGCCGCCGGCCACCAGCACCGCCACGTCGCCCCGCGGCCAACGGCCGCGCCGCTGCACCAAGACCACGAAGCTCGCCTGAATCCCGCAGCCGACCGAGCTGCACTGCCGCCATTGCCCCCCCTCCCCCATGAGCATGTGGGAAAGGGACCGCCCGCCGCTGCCAGCGTCGCGCAGGCAAGGCCCGGCGGACCCAGCCGGCGGCGGTGGGGAGGGAGATGGACGGGGAGGGGGCGGAGGAGAGGTAGCGGCAGGGGCCTGCCCGTCGCC
>NC_041384.1:17378009-17449704 GCF_002162155.2 Triticum dicoccoides
GGGGGGGGGTCGGGGGGAGGAACCCTAGTCGCAGGAGCTCAGCGGGGTCGGGCAGCGCTATAGTTTGGGCACTAGCCAACGTCACCGATTCCAATGCTGAGTACACCACGAATGAGATGCTAACTCCAAAAATTTCATTCATATTGCATGCTGGGTTGTCAAACTTAAAAGTCTAGTTTCCTCGAAACGACCAATCTTTCCACAAAGAGAGTGAATTTTTAGATCCGGGGGGCCCAGACACCCCCTTATCTGTACCACTCATTCAAAATATGGTGTATTGAGATTTGTGCGCCTTATTGTAGCCAAGGAATCCATTAGCAGCTCTGGTGTGTCATACTCTCACATTGTTTTAGCCTAATATAAAGTTTCTCTCACATAGTCACATCACATGCTTGCATGCAGAGTGTCGCTCCCAGAAGGTTTTTCCTGCTCAAGACCCACTCTCTCCAACTTATCTCAGTCATAAGCAAATTTGCATGAACAATTTCTTTCACATTGTCAGTTTGTCACCTATACTTAAAAAATATCACCCTCATTTTTCACACAGTCACACATTGGTAAACTCTTTTTTTATCTCTTAACTTCTGAAGCCGCATGCAGGCTCCTCTCCCTCAAAAGTAAAAGATGTGCTACTCCATTGATAAAAAAAGGTTACTGCCCAACTGTTCCCCTACGGGTCGGAATCTCTCCTGCAGGCCCTGCCTGTCTCGGCAAATTGCTTGGTTGATTAACCTGACACCACAAAAGGCCAGCTGGTGGAGCACCAAATATTAAAATTGTTGAACGGACTAGACAAGGAGGTGCCGGGACTCCCGGGTGCTATAGCACCTTTTCGTTCCACAAATTAATAACTGCATGCTGAGTTATGGCCATTGGAAGTCCAAACAAAAACACTCTCCAGAGTCGCTATATATCAGTAGTACTCCATGATGAATTAACTCTGACAAATGTGAGAGGAGGAGAAGAAGCGTTGCAAAGATGCAGGATGTCACCATGATGGGGATGGAGGTCTTCAACTGCCTCGCCTGCTATCTACCCCTCAGACCTCCGATATACCAGGTAGGTAATCCGACGCATCACATCCACCATACGTATGTACTATCACCAGATCATGAAGTGAATTTTCGTAGTCTGATTGTTTGTCAATTCATTCTAGTGTTCCGTGGGGCATTTCATCTGCTGCTCTTGCCATGACAAGCTTCCGGCGGAGGAGAGGAAGTGCAGCACCTGCTCCGCCGCCATCTCCCAGCGCTGCTACGGCATGGAGCGCGTCGTGGACGGCATCCTCCTTCCCTGCAAGCACGGGTGCAAGAAGAAGATCGCCTACCACCACAGGGCGGAGCACGAGAGCAATCAGTGCCGCAACCGGCCGTATGTGTGCCCGGTCTCCGGCTGCCGCTTCTCTGGGACCAACGCGCAGCTCCTGGACCATTTCACCGCCCGTCACAAGTGGAAGACGAAAAGGTTCGTATACTCTGTGGCGTTCGATCTCCAGGTCCAGCCAGGCTATCATCTCCTCCGTGGCGGCGACGGCCGCGTCTTTTTGCTCAACATGGCGCCCCCGGAGTCGCTTGGTCATGCAGTCTCCCTCGTCTCCGTCAAGCCGATCGCTCGGGGACACGTGATCCGGTGCTCCGTTGGTTTCTCGCGCTTCTCTGGCCACTACCAGGTTACATGGCTGGAACTCGGGAGCTTGTCCAGGTCTGATGGGATGCTGGCCGAGTGCTTCTTCGTCGTGCCCAAGGTGTCCAATGGAGGTGTGATGCTCAACATCACCATAGATGACGGCAAGCTGTACGAGGAGGACCATGACGACGACAACTACAAGGACTGGGAGGACGAGGAGGTTACATATGATTGATGGGCTGCACGTCTCAATGCATAGTATCCCCTATATATGGTGACTGCTTTCATGAAGTAGGTTATGCATGCTTTGCTCTCGTCCTCGGTTGAATGATTGGTCATCTAAGTTGTTCCAACGTGTTAAGTATTTTCAACTTTTATCTAGGTTGATGCCGCTACTACGTGAATTAATTATATGGGTATCCGAAAAAATGAGCATGCAACATCTTCAATGTGTTTTTACTAACAAATAGTTATGATCCCATATAATTTTTTTGTGCAAATCATTTTTTTGCTTCACTTTAGACTTCACTATTCTTTATGAATGAAATAATCCTTGGACACTATTAGGATTTTTTTTCCTTTTAAGTTTTTCTCACGATTCGAACATCCTTAAGAAATTGTATGTGATTGATGCATTGCCCGTCTCCATATCAATGGGGGAATGTGTGCAAGATTTTTGTTGCGGGATGTGTTCAAACTTCAAAGATGGAATGCAATCCGGGGCTTCTAGTTAGTGCTCTATGTTGCCTCTGCAATGTTTTCATGAAATAGATTATGTATGCTTTGCTCTCGGACTCTCACTTTCAGTGTACAAATTTTACAAATTATAAATGGATCACTTAACATGGGTTTCAGAAACTCCACAAGTGTTCTTTGCTTTTTCCATCCATGGTGCAAACTTCTCCACCTTCAACAAAAACAGTGATTCTCAAATCGATCAAGCACGCCCCTAACATGATGTTCATACTCCTTCACGGAGAGACACAAACATTAGCAACACATAGCAGTAGTGCTAGGACTAGAGATAGAAACTCTCTTTAAAAAGGACTAGAGACAGAAACTGATTGACAGCTTGGAGCACTAATAGATACTTAGTTCAGATAACTCATAAAGCATAAAGAGAGCATAAACCACTTCATGGAACCATGACCACCATTTCTGAATGTAGGAGAGTAACGACATAAAGTAATTCAGGACATATTGCGACTTAGGTCTTGCACACGTATCTTCCCATAGACATTGATGGGACGATACATCAATCATCCTCCCCCTAGCCAGAGTCAGATATGTACTCTTGGATATCTTCATCCTCATCATCCTGGTCGAAGTCATAGTCGTACTCTAAGTAATCATCCATCTCCTCCTCATCCTCCTGCAGTTCATCGTTGTCAGGGTATACCATGCATATCCTGATGATGTTCAGGACATTGCTTTATCTGCCGGTGGGAACGACACACAAGCATTGCCTTGGTTCCCCATCGAGTCTTCAAACTTTGAGGCTTGAAAGTGTCCTTTGAAGCAAGAGAACTCCACTAAGGCATCCACCGTGGCTCGTGGAGCCTCTAGCCGGACGCAAACGAGGGAGACTGGGTGGCCGAAGGACCCGAGCGATGCCACCTCAAGCAGGGAGAGGCGACCGTTTCTACTGCAGAGAACTTGAGAGACGTCGGTTCCTAGTGAACAGGCACTACGTCTCTGTAGGGATGTAACCGCATGTCGGTTGGGATAAGGGTAGATTCCCTATTCATTAAACACACTTAATTAATTCTAACACTCCCACTAATGTACGCTTGTCCAGGTAGTACCATCATCTTGATAAAGCTCCTCCGAGTTGGTTTATCTTTGAGAATGTTCATCATCAACAACTTAAGTAAGTCTCGTCGAAAAACCCTATGGGAAAAATGTGAGGAGATAGGTGTTTGACATGTTGCTAAAACTCCTTCAAATCCTGTGGGAAAATAAGGAGATAATGATGCAACATATAATGGTTATTGTCTCTTTCAACTCAATATGAGAAACTCATAGAATTTGGAGGACAATAAATGTCATATATACTTTTCCTAAAACCCTCGGTGGGGAAAATAGAAAGTATGACATATGATCTTGTGTTGATATTACCACATTAAAAACCTTGATGAGAACCTGTAAAAGTAAACTCATGAAGGAAAAAGGAGTATAATATGATGCATTGAACATGAACAATTCAGGAAGATACTCCCCCTAATTCTTGCAAACATCAAAGTCGTCGAATACCAATTCCATGAACATGTTTTGGAAAGTTGTAGTTGGTAGAGACTTCACAAATAAATCAGCAAGGTTGTCGCATGATTTGACTTGCAAGATGGGCAATATAGTGATATTGCTTATTATGTAGCACGTTTGCATCCGGGCGACACAAGCAACATTATCTTAGAGATAATGGTTGGTGGATATAGCCATGTCTATTTCGAAGATTTCATGGGATGGCTACCACACCTAGTAGGAACACAAAGTTTGTCTACTATCTCACATGGTAGGGATCTGATCGATGTATCCAACGATATTCGTATCCAGATTTCTCCGAAAATGAAAGATTAGGACAAGATGTTTGATGCCTTGGAGATATCAACAGATATTCTTGAGCCCCAACCAATTATGTTTGGTGGGTCCAATGGCACTAGTATATGGAATCTATGTCCAAATATCGCATTTCCATCAACTCTTGGTTTTAATGGATCTTTCTCTACGTCTAGAGAACGAAGCCATATGAGTTATGGATGCATAAGATTGTTCAGCAATGAATTTCTCCAACATATTTTGGATATAGACAAAGTAGTGTACCATAATGTATGAGTGGAGGTGCTCGAGGTTTTACCCTGATCCTTCATCTTCAAATTCCATCATTTAGATGATCACACAGCTTAACAAGCATGGGTAATCAACAATGTAGGAGTAATCCTTGTGAATAAGGAACTCACTACTTCGGTTGTACCAAATGTACTGACAACAATAAGCCGTATGGTGACTTATTAATTTTACACAATGTATGTTGCGTTTTGCATTTCGATTCAGACGTGAGATTCAATGGAACCATCTAGGTCTGAATCTATTGATCCACATAGATATGTAATCACTACATCTATCAATTGCATACATAGATGATTTTGTAATGCCAATTCATAAGTTATCGGAAAGAGGTTCCACCTCTAGGGAATGGCTGGGTATCTGCGTGAACCCTTGTGCTACAATACTTGCTCTATGTTTCACCACCTCATTGTTCTCAATTCTGCTTCCAGAAGAAAATTGGTGTAGGTATTGCTTATGTGAATACCTTCCCTTTATTGAGCAAGATTATTTCTACCTAGATTATACCCTTTGCTTGAGTTCAGTCCGAGTGTTGTTCACATTTCGCCATGGCCATGGTCTTTAGATCTGAATCATGTGAAAGGTTTTTGCAATCTAGTTGAGAAATGTATGTCGACAATTGTAGACTTCCGGTTATATGTTTCTCCAAAATCTATATATCAATATATAGTTGATGGAAATATCGTACCCATGGTGACTGCTCGCGATTTCCCAATACGATTGAGTCGGGTATTCCGATGTCCCGGTCATTGTGAGCACTATGACCTGGGTTGGTGAAGGTTTCCAATCTACTGGGTGTATACTACCCATTAGGTGTCTATCAACGTAAAGTTGACTAGCATTTAGTGATTCAAAGGCCTTGATATCCTTGCTTGCAAGAAGCTGAATCCTGATGTGCCATTGCCGTACTTCTCCCCCTGTTGCTTTGAACAGGGAGTTGAGTAGTTTTGGTTGGTACCTCACTCTTTCCGACATGTTTTGCAGGATTGTAGGATTGCGTGACACCTTTATAGTCAGTAAATGAATCTGGCAGGTTATTCGCAATGTTTTGCAAATCTTTTGAATGCATGGTTCAAATCTTTGAGTACGTGTATTTGAGGCAGAAATGTGTTGAACATTCCACTAATTTCCTTGAATTCTTTATGGTACTTGAAATCTCCCCCTAATGCCTGGAAATGTTCCTCATTGAATTAGCATACTGGCCTTGAATAACTCCCCATGTGAGGGGCTTGAGGTATGGACAGTAATACAATTATTCCTCACATAGATCCCAACTATATGTTGAGGGCCAATGATGTATGCTGGGGTGGTGATATCGGTGTGTAACCGAATTACCACAGATGGGAAATACTTGGTAGATTTCCACATATCAAAGATAAAGGGGGATAATATTATGCAGTTTGGTCACGAGCGTGTAAAACTACATGACTCCAACGTAAATTTGGTAAGTTGCAATTCCAAAGTAAAGATCATTCAATGAGCTCAATTCTTTGGATGGGATTCTACCAAACTATTTTGAGTCTAGATATTAGGACAAATTGCTAAACTTCAATGCCGAGGGCCATAGAGAAAGGCACTCAAGGAGAATTCTGCAATGCTATCCATTCGATTTGCTTGAAATCAATGTGAGGATAATGAGCCAATGGTTTCGTGTGAATAAAGCACATATACTTAATACCATCATGTAGATATGTCTTTTAGAACCATGGAATACCTGAATAGTCTACTCAAAGGTTGGGAAGAGCCACTTACCTCGACTTGATGCATTCAAGGAGTCTGAGTGGTTCATCATACACTTTAAGGTGTGTGAGCCTTAAAATTTGCCTCCCTATGTCACATGTATTGTACACAAAATCCAAATATTGTTAGAATTTAGCATCATAATAATCATAAACCATTGGAATTGCTGATAGTTTTAGTTTCAACCCAATGTCAATGATGAGCAAAGCGGGAATGCCAAGCTTTTCATGCAAAAGACACTTTGAAAAACTATCCCGTACTCAACATGTGCTAGGGGTTTTGTAGTATGTGTAGTGCAATGCCGATGATACATACAGAATGTTCTTGCCATATCCATTGCATATGGTAAAGAGAAGATATTCCTCTTTGTTGTCATCATAAGTTTCACTATGGAAACTATTTTGATGGATACCTCTATAGTTTAGTAGGGTATATGAGTTAAACCCAGAAGCAATAAAGCATCCTGATGTTACTCGAGTACCCACAGCGATAGTAAATATGACTCAAGTTGAGCCAACAAATACCCCATCACGTCTAGTGATTTTAAAATATCTCCTTTCTCTCAATGAGAGTGGAAACATTTCACTTTCCTGAGTATAGAGTTCGTGGTGCATATGTCCACATGGCACAAGTCATCTTTCATCAGATTGACCACCGTAGAAATCTATATATAGACTTGAACATTCTCAAGAAAATCATTGTCAGATATATAGAATACATACAAATGAATTTGTACCAAAGTGCTTATACAATATATTGTGATATACAATATATGATGACAGCAATACTTATATTGTTATTACCACAACATAAATGGACACCACTCAGGAGACAGAGGGACTATTCATAGTCTCCAAATATGTCGGTTGAGGCATACTCAACCTTCACGTTCTCCGTGCCCATAGGGTCCCGTCACCGCTGGTGATGTCGGGTTAAAGGGTAAAATAAGATTCAAACATTTGCCCTTGAGTTTCATTGTGTCACAGGAGTTACTGATACCCCCACTTCGAATGCCTTATGTCATAACTTAATAAAAAATGTATGAGGAAGCACATCGGCAATCATAATGTCAAAAATGACAAAATGTAGGCTTAACCAGTAGTGGTAGACAAATCTACACACCACCTCATGGTCCCAAAACATCAACTTGAAGTAATCACTTTGAATTTTGCATCTATATTTGCAAGAAATTGAAATCTCAATTGCAAATAGACATAATTAATCTAGACATGTGGCAAACATGGAAATATATTACATCATAGATAGATTCTGGAATACTTATGGTACTCAACAGAGAAACATTACTAATGTAATGAATAATAATGATGTTGCAAACTTGATCCTCAAGTGAAAACCTGAATTGTATAGATCTCAAATTAAATGAGATTTTGTATCAAATTGAAGATAATTTAGCAAAGTGAATTAATATTTTGCGACGGAAAATTGATCTCAACCACAATTATTTTGTGAGACAAAAATACTCAATCACAAATCATTATTGTTGTGCGAGAAAACTTAATTTCACTCGCAATGCAGAACATGTTATAGGAATTGCTAGAGGGCAAATACGTTGAACATGTTCCATTTTCATAGAGTATATCTGAAATCATCATTTACATATTGTAAATGTGATATGGACAGATCAACCTCCAATGTAAATTTGTAGTACAGCGGGTGGCCTGATCTGGTGGTCAACGGAAGTACATAGGCACTTGTGCGGGATTAGTGCATAACCGGAGGGCTACAATGAAAACCTTCAAAAGAGTTCGCGGGTGTCCGTTCGATGCCGCAAGAGTCACCGTGCCATGTTGCGTCCTCCGGCCATGGGCCCCGCGCGCCCGTGGGTGCTGCCGCCGTCCATGGGGGCATGCGTGCATGTCCAGCCGCTAGCTTCCGGGCCGTGCCGGACAACCGCCGGAATCCATGGAAAGGCGACGAAGAGCAGGGGCCTGAACAGGCATATCGCTGCACCATGGGCCGCCATGGCAGGAGCGTCCCAGTGCCGCCCACAATTGGTGAAGCAGAGATCGAGCGTGGCGCGTCGAAACTGTAGGTGGCCGCACTGAGCGCTGACGGGCTGGGAGCCGACGAGGCCATGCTGCCGCCGCGCAGGACAGAGTCGTCGCTCCAAGCGCTGGCCGTTGTCCGCACCTGAGGACGCGCTGCCGGGAGCCACGGTCATGTGTGTACTTCACATGTTAGATAATAACGAGAATAAACGAGACACGAGAGACACGGATTTTTACGTGGAAACCCTTGCGGGAGAAAACCACGGACGCACGAAGGCGCAATCAATATGATGAAGGAGTATTACAAGCACGAGACGACAGTCCGTCTGAGGTGCGACTACATGGGGTATATATGAGGGCAATACATGAGAGTCCTTGGAGGACAAGTAAATGAGTTGTACTCGTATGCGTCAACGTCAACGCAAAGGCCAACACCGGTTGTACTACGTCTAGTCCAACACGGTATAATTTGGATTACAATTTAACAATCTCCACCTTGATCCAAATTTCCTCCAGTAGTCGAAGAAAGTGAATAACTCCATCCAAATCAGCATAAACACCTTGTGCGTCAAAGTCCATAGGACTCGTGAGAAATACCAACTAAACCTGAGCAAAGCTGAAACTTATTGGTCGGAACTGGCTTTGTCATCATATCAGCTGGATTATCATGAGTACTTATCTTGCATACCTTCAAATCGCCTTCAGCAACAACATCTTGAATATAATGAAATCTGACATCAATGTGCTTTGTCCTCTCATGATACATTGGATTCTTTGTAAGATATATGGCACTTTGACTATCAGAAAATATGGTAGGGCAAGATGAATCTCCACAAAGCTCAGAATACAAACCTCTCAACCAGATAGCTTCTTTGCATGCCTCAGAAATAGCCATATACTTGGCATCAGTAGTGGAACAAGCCACAATAGACTGCAAAGTTGCTCTCCAACTCACAGCACAACCACCAATGGTGAAAACATAACCTGTGAGCGATCTTCTCTTATCCAAATCACCAGCAAAATCAGAATCAACAAAACCAACAAGTCCATCTCCAGTTTTTCCAAACTGTAAATAAGCATTAGAAGTACCTCGTAGGTATCTGAAAACCCATTGAACTGCTCTCCAATGCTCTTTTCCAGGATTAGCCATGTATCTACTGACAACACTCAATGCATATGATAAGTTAGGACGGGAACAGACCATGGCATACATAAGTGAACCAACTGCACTCGAATAGGGAACTCTAGACATGTACTCAATATCTGCATCTGACTTAGGACATAAAGCTGATGATAATTTGAAGTGTGCAGCTAACGGAGTACTCACCGGCTTGGCATTATGCATATTAAAACGACGAAGAACTTTATCAATATATCCCTTCTGACTGAGATACACTTTTCCAGATGGTCTATCTCTGGATATTTCCATGCCAAGTATTTTCTTTGCTGCTCCCAAATCCTTCATCTCAAATTCATTACTCAATTGCTTCTTTAGTTCATTAATCTCTGACATACTCTTTGCAGCAATTAGCATAACATCAACATAAAGGAGCAAATAAATAGTTGAACCTTTGACAGTTTTGAAATAAACACAACTATCATAATTAGACATTTTGAAACCTTGAGAGAGCATAAAGGTGTCAAATCTCTTGTACCACTGTCTAGGGGATTGCTTCAATCCATACAGAGATTTCTTTAACTTACATACAAGCTTTTCTTTTCCAGGGATAACAAAACCTTCAGGTTGTTCCATATAAATATCCTCTTCTAATTCTCCATGTAAGAATGCAGTTTTAACATCCAATTGTTCAAGCTCAAGATCATGCATGTCAACAATACAGAGTAAAGTGCGAATAGAGCTATGCTTCACAACAGGAGAAAAGACTTCGTTATAGTCAATACCTAGAATCTGGCTATAACCTTTAGCAACCAACCTTGCTTTATATCTTGTCTCATCATTAGGAGAACACCTTCTTTCCTCTTGAAAACCCACTTGCAACGAATAGGTTTCTTCTCTCTAGGTAATTTTACTAAATCCCAAGTGCCATTCTTTTCAAGTGATTCCATCTCATCATGCATAGCAGTCATCCACTTATTACTATCAATGGAAATAATAGCCTTGGAATATGAAGAAGGCTCAGCATTATCTTCAATTTCTTCTACAACAGATAAAGCAAAAGAAACAATATTGCACTCTTCAATTAACCTGTCAGGTTTATTAATACCCCGCCTGACTCTGTCACGTGCGAGATTCCAACTGGGTGGAACATGTTGGCACTACTAGAAAAAGGGCTATAGATGGGATTGATACTAATGGCGCACCAGACAAGCGGTGCGCCATTAGTATATACTAATGGCGCACCACCTACTGATACGCCATTAGAGTTGAAACTACTAATGGCGCACCTGGCCCCGGGTGCGCCATTAGTATCAAAAAAAAATTTAACTAGTGCGCCTGTCCAAACATACTAATAGCGCATCCAGACACAGTGCGCCATTACTAGTTGTAACTAGTAATGGCGCACCTGCCGGAAAGTGCGCCACTAATGTTGTTTTTTTATTATATTTTTTATTCCCTTTTTTTGCAAAACTACTAATGGCGCACTGTTCCACCGTGCGCCATTACTAGTTTAAACTAGTAATGGCGCACTGTGGGACAGTGCGCCATTAGTATTATTTTTTTTGCAAAACTACTAATGACGCACCACCAGGAGGTGCGCCATTAATAACCTGGATTACTAATGGCGCATTTAGAGTTGGTGCGCCATTAGTAAGTGGGCAGCAACAAGATATTTTGGACAACCTCTCCTACCCACACTCACTTTCTCCCCACTTCATTCTCTCCACCTCCTCCTTGTCTCGGGTGCCTCCTCTTTTTCACCTCATTTCCACCATAGATTCATTCAAGTTAAGTGGTTAAATTACCTTGTTTTGATAGGTAAGTAAGGGGGGAAGCTATATTTATGTTGTTCTCCCTACAACAATGTGCACATGCACTTTTTATGGCCTAGCTAGATCTATGTATGTTCATGGTGTTGCATATGTTTGTGGTGTTGCATATGTGTTTGTGTTTGGAGGTGTACCGGTATTTGAAATTCGATAGTTGCCAATATTTTGCCGGAATGTTGATTCATTTCCGTTTCGGCGAGAATTTTGGCATTAAGCATTCTTTTTGGTCCTATTTTTAGGGAAAGTCATGCCAAATTTTTTCTTGGTTCTAAAATATGCTTTTTCTCTACCCCGCAGGCGACCATGGTCCGCATGATGACCGAAGGCATCGTGAATAGGTTTTTGAGGTCCGCAAAGGCCGAGATGCTTCAAAAGAACGAGACGGAGATAAGATGTCTGTGTCGAAGATGCAAGCTGAAGAGCCTTATTGCAGACCCAGAATCCGGGCAGGTGCGGGACCACCTGCTCTTGCATGGTTTCATGGATGGCTATCGGTGGCAAGGTGATGAAGATGACTACGAAGTCGTCCATGGGGGCCGGGCAAGAAATAAGGAAGGGCAGCAAGACAACCACCGCGGCTCGGGCGGGCGAGAAGACGAAGAATCCCCAGGAGATGATCACGACGGTGATGCTGTACACAGTCATCATGTAGAAGATGCAGGACATGATGATGAGGAAGATGCCGGAGCAGTCGACGGGCATGATCATGAAGATGATGATGCCGGCGGAGCAGACGACGCTGGACCATCGATGGGCTAGGTGCAGGACCCTCATATTCAAGAGCTGCTTCTCAAGCAGACGGATAACGCAAGAGCTGCCGCCCGAGAGAAAGCCAAGATGGATCAACTTGAGTTAGATGCGGTTACTCCATTGTATGAAGGATGCAGGCCCGAGGATACCCGCCTGAAAGTAATGCTCATGGCTCTGGAGATGAAGGTAAAACACAAAATGACCGACGCATGCTTCGACGAGAACATGTCATTCTGGCACGAACGTCTTCCCGAGGGGAACAAGTGCCCGACCAGTTTGGAGGAGGCAAAGAAAATCGTGTGTCCTCTGGATTTACCGCACGTGAAATACCATGTGTGCATGAACAATTGCATCATTTATCAGGACGAGCACGCGGAGTCTACCATATGTCCGGTGTGCGGCGTCACTCGATACAAGAAGAGGAAGAAAGCTCCTCGAAAAGTGGTGTGGTACTTTCCGATCACTCCTCGTCTGCAGCGGTATTTCGCGGACCCTAAGGTAGCAAAGCTCCTGCGTTGGCACGCGGATAGGGAGGAGAAGAAGCGAGAAGATGACGCAAATGATCCGGAGATAGATAAAAAAGACAAGATGATGAGTCACCCTAAGGATGCGAGCCAGTGGCAAGCGTTGAACTTCGAAGACCCAGAATTTGGGAATGATCCAAGGAACATCGTGCTGGGCGCGAGCACCGATGGAGTCAATCCGTTTGGCAGTCAGAGAAGCGCACATAGCACCTGGCCTGTGTTTGTGTGGATGTACAACCTTCCCCCTGGTTGTGCATGAAGAGGAAGTACATTCACATGAGTATGCTAATTGAAGGACCGAAACAACCAGGGAACGACATCAATCTGTATCTGGGGCTGCTGAAAGAGGAGCTTGACACGCTGTGGAAAACGCCAGCCAATACGTGGGACGCCGCAGAGAAAGAATATTTCCCTATGAGAGCCGCGCTGCTCATGACGGTGCACGACTATCTCGGTTACGGATATGTCGCGGGGCAGGTGGTCCACGGATTTTCTGGATGCGTCGGGTGCATGGATGACACAACGTATCGCCAGCTAGATAGAGATCTCGGGTCTTCGAAAACCGTGTTCATGGGACATCGAAGGTGGCTTCGCGACGATGACCCGTGGAGAAAACGCAAGGATCTGTTCGATGGTGAAACCGAACCCCGAGGACGCCCGCGTACGAGGAGCGGCGAGGAAATAGACGAGCTGTTGAAAAATTGGAAAGACTGCCCACTGCCGGGAAAGAAGCAAAAGGCGCCAGAGCCGGGAAAGAAGCGAAAGGCGCCAGAGCCGCTGCTGAAGGTATGGAAAACGAGGTCTGTTTTCTGGGACTTGCCGTACTGGAAGATCCACCGTGTGCCTCACAGCCTTGATGTCATGCATATCACGAAGAACGTGTGTGAGAGTCTGCTTGGTACCCTGCTCAACATGCCAGAGAGGACCAAAGATGGGCCGAAAGCAAGGGCAGACTTGAAATCAATGGGCATCAGGCAGGAGCTTCACGCTATATATGATGATCATGATGATGATGATGATGATGAGGCGAAGCAGGACACGGAAAGTTGTCACAAAGGCAAAAAGGCCAAGAAGACCGGAAATGACTACCCTCCCGTGTGCTTCACTCTAAGTCAGGAGGAGATCGAGCAGTTTTTCACCTGCCTCGTAGGAGTAAAACTTCCTTATGGTTACGCGGGGAAGATAAGCAGATACCTAGACCCAGTGAAGCTGAAGTTCAGCGGGATGAAGTCTCACGACTGTCACGTGCTGATGACGCAGATACTTCCAGTTGCAATCCGTGGGATCATGGACGCGCACGTCCGTGAAACCCTATTTGGCCTATGCAACTTTTTCGACGTCATCTCTCGGAAGTCTGTTGGCGTGAGGCAACTCAGAAGGCTACAGGAAGAGATCGTGGTGATACTATGCGATCTTGAGATGTACTTCCCGCCCGCATTCTTCGACGTTATGGTGCATCTGCTGGTCCATATCGTGGACGATATCATCCAACTCGGGCCGACGTTCCTGCACAGCATGATGCCGTTCGAAAGGATGAATGGTGTCATCAAAGGATACGTTCGCAACATGTCACGTCCAGAGGGAAGCATAGCCAGGGGCTTTCTGACCGAAGAGTGCATCTCCTACTGCATGAATTATCTAGGCATCGAGAACCCCGTTGGTCTGCCCGTCAACAGGCACCTCAGCAGGCTCGCTGGATGGGGTCACCGTGAGGGTCGTCGCGAAATGCATGTCGACTTCGAGGGTCGACTCGCCGACTTTGAAAGAGCAAACCTAGTCGCGCTACAACACATAGACGTGGTCGATCCTTGGGTGGTACAGCACAAAACCTTTATTAAGAAGACGTACAATGACCGAGGCCAATAGAGGACGGACAGAGATATACTCAAAGAGCACAACTAATGTTTCACGCGTTGATTCAAGCAGAAGCTTCTGTCGTACCCTTTACATGAGGATTCTTCTGCGGAAGAACAACTCATATTCGCCTTGTCACAGGGCGCCGAGCACAACCTGATGACCTATGAGGCGTACGATATCAACGGATACACATTCTACACCGAGGCCAAGGACATGAAGAGCGATGGTTATCAGAACTCTGGGGTAACGATGGAATCCTACACCGGTAACGACAAGGACAGATACTACGGAAGGATCGAGCAGATCTGGGAGCTGAGCTACGCTGGAGAGAAGGTCCCGATGTTCCGTGTCAGATGGGCCAAGAGCGTCCTAAAAGAAGACCGGTATTTCACCACCATGGTTATACCCGAAGCCAAATCCAAGACCGCAGGCGCAAACGTCACCGCGAAAAATGAGCCATGGGTACTGGCTTCCCAAGTGGACCAATGCTTCTTCATTACCGACCCGTCAAAGCCCAGTCGTGTTGTCCTGAGGAGAGGCAAAAGGAAGATCATCAGAATGGATGGAGTAGCCAATGAGCAAGACTTCGACAAGTACGGCGACCCGAGGATCGAACATGACGACGATGATGAAGTAGCAGCATACACCACAAGAAGAAGCAGGACCACCCTACCTAAAGGACGTCCGTTCCACAGAAGAACTCCATTTGCGAAAAAGAAGGGCAAGAAGATTGTGAACAGATAGCTAGCTAAGATCGATTGTATTTAAATCATAGCCTTCATTTCTCGATTGTATTTCATGGGCACTTTTTGAACTATCATGAATATTTTTAAATTTCATGGACACTCGATTTCGATCCCCCTCCATCTCGATCGCTATCCCACCTCGCCAGATCCGGTCCCCCTCGCCGCCGAGCACCCCCCGGTCCACCGGCCGCCGCCGCCGACTCCCCGCACCCTTGATTCCCCTACTCAACCGCCGCCGCCGACCCCCCGCACCCCTCCCCTACTCAACCGCCGCCGCCGACCCCCCGCACCCCGCGCACCCTCCCCCGCTCCACCGACATTACTGTTTGATTATATTTTTTAAAAAATTATTACTGTCTTATAAAAAAATATTACTGTTACTGTCTTATAAAAAAAATATTACTGTTATGATTTAAACTAGTTTAAAAAATTATTACTGTCTTATAAAAAAGATACTAATGGCGCACCACGGTGAGGTGCGCCATTAGTATGGATGTACTTATGGCGCACCGAGGGGTGGTGCGCCATTAGTATTGTGCCATTGCTATAAGAAAAAAAAATACTAATGACCCACCACGGTGAGGTGCGCCATTAGTATGGATGTACTTATGGCGCACCGAGGGGTGGTGCGCCATTAGTATTGTGCCCGGCCCCATCCATATTCCCTCCCCAGCCCCTCCCTATCCCCTCTCTCTCCCTCGCCCTCGCCCTCGATCCCCTTCCCCTCCTCTCCCGACGCCGCTGCCCCGTCGCCTCGACACTGCCCCGCCGCCTCGACGCTGCCCCGTCGCCTCGACACTGCCCCGCCGCCTCGACGCTGCCCCGCCGCCCGGACGCCGCCTCGACCTCGCCCCGACGCCGCTGCCCCACCACCTCGACGCTGCCCCGCCGCCTCGACGCGACCCCGCCGCCCGGACACCGCCCCGTCCACACCACCGTCGCTGGAGCACCACCACCACCCGGACCTGGTCCCCGACATCCTCCCTGCGCCCCACTCCCCGGCATCCTTATCCTCTCCGACCGCCTCCTCCACCCCGGCCCGCTCCTCCAAGGTAAGCTACCGCCCCGACCCCTATCCCCTTCCCTCCTCCCATCCCATCTCCCGGCGCATCGATTATAGCACCGATTCTAGATCATGGAGGAATCGCCCTCTCCAGCAGTGTAATTCTTTTGTGTGTTTTAAGTGGTATTTACAGTGTACTTTTAGTGTAATTACTGTGCATTTTCAGTGAAATTTACACTGTAATTGTTAGTGGAATTTACACTGTAAATGTTAGTGGGTTTACAGTGTACTTCTAGTGGATTTTTGCTCTCTATTTGCAAGTGGCATTTTTAGTGGAATTACTGTGTATTTCCATGGTTTTTACACTGTAATTATAGTGTAATTTTGGGCCTTTGTATAGTTGATTCACAGCAGCAACAACTGTAATTGATCCAAAAACCAGGTCAATTGATGTCAATTTGATTAACTAAATCATCCAAAAACTAGAATGATAAGGCCACATGCTGTGCTAACCCATCTGCTGTGCTAATTTTGTTTGCAAATCCGCGCGACGTGTACTGTGTTACATCTGTGGTAATCTGTCAAGTCAATTAAGCCCAATCCATTTGGGTTGAATCGAACTAGTGCTATTACTAGCCATCCCACCTTCATTGTGACACTAGAACATGTATACAAGAGAAGGCCTCCCAGCTGATACGTTCAGCGCATATATACCACTGTTAAATCCCTTAGCATTATCGCAAACTTGTCAGGTCCATAAACTTGTAACAAGTAGCAAAAGTAGTGCTGTAAATTGGCAAAGCAGTTTCTGATTTTGTTTGTTTCCATCTTGTTGGTACTTGGAACTTGGAAGGGGGACAAGCAGGCGGAGCGGGTGAAGCCAGACCGGAAGAAGTAGGCTGGAGGTGGAGTCGGAAGGGGAAGCAGAGAAAGAAAGGTTTGTTCCATGTCCTCGGATGAAGTTCCATGTTTCGATGGTCTCTGTGTAGTTTCTGATGCAGACCGTACATCCATCAAAAGCCACAATGCAAGCCAACTTTTATTTCTCTTGCCTGGTTCCACTAAGATGTGTTATTGCAAGCTATTAATTATTTTTCAGTTGTGAGCCTCGAGAACAGGTGCCTCTCATCTCCCTGTTCCCCACCCCTCTGTTTGTTAGCCGGATGGGTGGATGTTGCTGTTGCATATTGAATAGATGGACGAATGGATTTGTTTTGCTACTGTGATTGATAGCTCATGTTAGTACGTCTCAGATTTTTGCTACTGTGAACTGTCAATGGTACTAAATCAGTGCCCTTTTGCTGCTTGTTGCTTGCTGCTTAGTGCTAGTTGATAATTTGGTAATGCAAGGTTGCCGATACTGTAACCCAGATCACACAGATCAATTTTTTTTCAATTTATGCAACTGTAAGAGTACCAACCAGATTACACAAATCATTTTTGATCTGCAAGGTTGTTGTTGCTGTGATGGAGTAACTCTGTAAGATGGAGTACATGAGTACTGTAGTAGTAACTCTTGATTAATTATGGCATTGTGTGTCATAATTTAAAATTGCCATGTTTATTAGAAGTGTTAACCATCACTTCTGGGTTGTAACCTTAGCTGTGTTTCAATGCTTAAAGACTATTAGCTGCATAGTAATTTCCCTGTCCTAATTGTTGTTTTTCCATGCATAGATGAACATTCTATAATTTCCAAGGATCAATTAGACCAGATTGGGCTCTCCTTTTTATTGTTGTTTTGACCTTTCTGTTGTGAAAAATAAAGCAGGATTTTAGACTAATGTGGGCCTATGGCTACACCAGCATGGTGTTTTGATTCAGAAGTGATGATTTGCTACAACCAGTGCATGCATGCCTTTTTTCTTCTTCATTTTTAGTAAAGTGCTCTGTTCTGGGTCATGGACTTTGTGCCATGGACCAGTGCATGCATGCTGCTGCTGCTGCTGTACTACTTGTCAAGTGATGCTGCTGCTGCTATCTGCGAGTTGCTGCTGCTAGTTGTGATTTTGTCAACTGATGCTGCTGCTACTTGTGATCTTCTAAAATGACCCCTTTCTCCTGAAACGTTGATTAATTTCTGTTTCGGTTGAGAAATGGGGCACTCCAAGGTCAAGAAAATTAGCAAAGGTCATGCCCAATTTTCTTGACCTAGAAGGTGCCCGATTCTCAACCAAAATAAAAATTAATTTGCTTTAGTGGTTGGATTAGTTTAGTATTTTTTTCACACACTCAGACACCCTTGCTTGCCATGTGTGTGAGAGAGATAGTGAGAGGAGACAAGAAGAAGGGGGTTAGGAAGATGTTGCCTGCTCATCAAAGCTAACCATCTCCCCCTTTTCACCCCTTTTCCTTTGTCTTTTGTGGGTTGCAAGGAAGCTACTGTCTTAGCTAGCTTAGCTTGTGCACAAATCCCAGTGTTACAATCTAGAAAATTAGCCTGCAAAGATGAGGTCCCATGCTGGCTGTACCACTACATCATGCAACAGTGCCTTCAAGATCCAAGGCAATATCACAAACATCATAGGCAATTTGACCAAACTCACAACCTTGTATCTTTGCAGCAACCAACTTTCTAGACACACCCCTCAAGAACTAGGTTACCTTGAGAACGTGGACTTGGACCTTAGCAACAACACACTAACAGGTTCTATCCCAAAACACCTAGGCAATATCACAAACATCTCTCAATTGTTCCTTGACAATAACCAACTTTTTGGCGACATTCCTCGAGAATTAGGTTATTTGGTCAACTTACAGATCTTGTTCCTTGACAATAACCAACTTTTTGACCAAACTTTGTTCCTATTTATAGAGAAACATGGCCAACAACGATGAGGCCGGGGGTTCGGGCGGCAAGAAATTCTGGGAGCTGTCCCAGGAGATGGAGGAACAACCTCACTTGTATGAGTACGCCGCCTTCCCCACCGATCCTGAGACCACTGATGGTACCGCCGAGGATGACCCCACTGATGCCACCACTGATGGTGCCACCGAGGATGCCACCACTGATGATGGCGGCGCATGCACAGATGGCAGCCAACCGAAGAGGCAACGGAAGGGCCGGCGCCCGACCGTGCTCCGCACCCTCAAGGAGGAAGTTACTGAAGTGGACTCCAACGGGAATCCAACGGCGCCCGAACGAATAGTCAAGGGGTACTCGCTTCAGCTCGGGTGCATTCTCCGGAGCACCGTCTCGATCAACACCGAGAACCTCAGGCATCCTGACCAAGGGAATTTGCGCAACCTCCTCTTCACGAAGCTGCACGAACGATACAAGTTCCCCGCTGAATTTGAAAACACAAGCCTCAAAGGGAATAAAGTGAACAATGCTGCCCTCACGAAGATGAGCACGGCCCTGTCTACTTGGAAAAGCAATGTGAAGAGAATGATCGAGAAAGGTGAGAGTTATGAGAAGATCAAGGAGAAAAATCCTTCAATCACCAAAGATGACTACAACGACTTCAAGATCAATTGCTCGAGCACCGCAAGCTCCAAATCAAGTAAGTGGGGGAAAGAAATGCGGGAGCTGAACTTAGGGGAACACACACTCGGTCCCAGCGGTTACAGAGTGGTGGAGCCTATATGGGACAAGGAGGAGGCGGACCGTGCCGAGCAAGGCCTACCGCCCTCTTCGATAAATACGGTGACAAGCAGACCAGGAACTTTGTCAGGGCCCGGTACAAGAAGGACCCGAAAACAAAGGAGCTTACCACGGATCCGAAGACCAGGGCGCTTGAGCTTCTTCTGGTAAGGAATACACCCCCGCGTAATTAGCTCCATATGGTTGTATTCTAATTAATGAAGCCAAATTTCTAAATGGTTCACATTCCTTCCGCAGGCGACTGAAAGCAGTAGCGCGGGGTCGACTAAGAGCAACCCTTGGGACACCACTCTAAATAAGGCGTTGAATGTAATGAAGAACAAGGATAAGCTCAGTAAGCCGACGTCAGCTGGTCGTGTGGCCGGCAAAGGCTTGTCGACAAAATGGTCGTCATACTATAACACTGGTGGGCGAAAGGAGAAAAAGACCAGCTCGGAAAGCCAGGCGCGCGCGGTTCAAGAACTCAGGGCACAGGTGGCGCGGATTCCGGAGATTGTCCAAGAGCAAGTGCAACAAAAACTCGGAGCGACGATCACCGCCATTGTGCCTACCTTGATCCAGGGGATTAGTGCGTGGATTGCGGGCGGCCAACAGGGGCCGCCCCCGATTCCTAGCTTCACGGCCAGCAACTCGCAGAATGCGATGGCGGGGCCATTGGTGTCTCCGGCGGAGGCGGCATTGGTGTCTCCGACACCGGCACGGGAGCTTAATGCACCCGGGTGTACGTCGGCCGGCACCTCTGCAGCAAGCGGCCCCTCCGTCAACTGCACGCTCGCCGTTGGCGGTGCCTCGACATTAGCCGAGCTCGACGCCATCATCACGGTAACTAATTAAGCCTCTCTCGGCCGAGGACTTCATCTCCTTGCCTTTGACTGGGCATCCCTAACGCCCTACATGTTTTCGCAGGGCGCCGCCGACGTTCCGTGCACTCTCCTGCACTTCGTGAACAACGAGTTGGTCGATGTCGCCAAGGGCAAAATCGTTCAACCGGGCAACCCCTTGTTCCACGGTACCCAGATGCCACCCAACTTGTTTAGGGTTCAACTGGTTCGGGTGCTGCCAGGCTGTGACGAGTTGTTACCTCCGATTCGACCCGTCGGGGCCGACGATGATGACGTGATGACCCTCAGCGCCTGCCTGAGCTGGCCCCTGCTTTGGCCGAAGAGCCAGATTCGTTTGGGGGAGGGGGACACCACCCCAAAGACAACACCGCCAGTCGTGCCGGTGCCAAGTCGGCCCCATGGCAAGACCGCCGCAACGGTGCCGGACATCCCTATGCCACTGGATCCAAACATGCATATGGCACAGGATCAGAACGACGACGACGACGATACATTTGCCAACGTCGATCAGTACTTTGCCGATCATGGGTACGGTGGCGACTTCATGGGGCCTCCTTCTCAAGAACCCAACCCAACAAAAGACGTGCGTGATCTAGCTGGTACCGCGGAGAAGCCAAGTTGCAACAGGCGTCGTCTGCAGTTCAGCTCTCAGGAGACGCCTCCAGCTGCCGACTTCACCGAGCCTCAGATAGGCGAGGTGCGAAATATGATCAGCCCCAACACACTCAAGAAGGCGGTCTGTGAGCAGAACTCAGTCCCATTACAGGAGAATAAGAAGGCACGCAAAAGAAAGACTAACAAGGGTGCGGGCCAGCCGGCACCGAGTACGATCCGTGCTCAGGACGAGCCACCTTCACCTGAGGATATCTCGAGGAGGGTGCATGTGGCGGGTAGGCCGATGCTACCGAGAAATATGCTCGATGCTGCAACCGGTGCTATGCGGAGTCTGCATGAAAGTGTTCTTTCTTTGGAGAAGCGGCGTCTCGGAGAGAAGGATGTGGCATACCCGGTTTTCGCGGCCAAGGTGCCAGAGGGCAAGGGCTTTGTGGATAACTCCATCGGGGGTACGATCGTCCTGCGGTTTGATGACATCCACGCTATGTTGAACCTTCATCCGCTGCACTACACCTTCGTTCGGCTATTTTCGCTGAGTATGGAGATGCGGATCATTCGCGACAAGACCCCGGACATCGTGATAGTCGACCCCTTCTACATGCGTGCCAAGATCTTGGGCAGTGCTGGGGACCGGCAAGTCGCGAGTTCTTACCTCGAAGGCGTCATTCTGGCAAACCAAGATAAGGATAACTTCCTCGTGCCTTACTTTCCCGAATAAGTTCTCCCCTCAACCGCCCCGTAACATATGAATTCTTAGATTTCGATCATTTTTCTTTTAACATTCCATGTTTTCTGCAGTGACACACGTTGCACGCTCATCCTCCTAAGCCCCAAATATTCCATGGCCACGTATTTCGACCCGGACCGTCAGTCGAACGTAGACTACACAAATGTCAAGAAGGTTCTTGATGATGTTCTCCCCGGCTACGTCAAATCTGGAGGCATCTTCACCAGGCCTATTCGTAAGTACGGCAAGCACGTGTTCTCCCACAATACGACGTTCTGCTGCGTCAAGCAACCGCCTGGCGGTCAGAAGGGTGCCTACTATGCCATCCATCACATGCGGGCGATCGTACGGGACCATCATCAACTTATGCTATCGAGTAGACTCAAAGATTGGGCCGCGAGCGTGTCGGCAATCCAGGACGCGGACATCAGACAAGAATTCTTTCGCATCCAGTCGGAGTTTGCGGAAATCATCCATCAAGATGTCCTTCGTACCGCGGGGCAGTTCTACCTCAGAAATCAACCGTCCAACAGTGGCATCGACACAATCCTACAAATGCAGGCTGACAACGCCCGTTCATTCATGACTCCCACGATAGATGGCGGCTTCATCCACGCTCCGGTCCCTTGAGTCTCATGTTGTAATTAAACTTTAATGAACTTGTAGTATGTCTCTTTGGTTTCGAGAGTCGTTCAACTTAAGATGTAATCGTTGCTATTAATGTCTTGCTTTTCTCTTCCGATCGTTCTGTTGCATACTTATATATTGCTTATGTATTGTCTGTGAATTGTTACTAACGTTTCGTTTGGCTACTGCATAGCGATGCCGTGGTATGTCGTGTACAAGGGTAAGGTTCCCGGAGTCTACGACGACTGGGAGGAGTGTCGGAGATAGGTTCACCGATTCAGCGGTAACAGTTACAAAGGGTACGCCACTAGGGCCGAGGCCAAATCTAGATACGCCCGCTATCTAGCGGGAGAGGGGAGGGAGCGTTGGAGGAACTGGATGAAGATGAGTTTCATCGTGATGATGCTCATCGTGATGACCGCAGCTCTCTTCTATGTGATGGTAGTTTAGATGATTGATATCGACTTGTAATGTGAAGACAAACTCGCGGTCTCGAGACTTGTAATATAATGTTCTATCTTTGTTCGGTCTTTTCATTTCGGAGACTAATATGATGACTTGTATTCGGAGACTAAAATGATGAATTGTATTCAGAGACTAATCTTCTATTGTATTCGATGAATCTGTTGTTGATGTGTGCTGTCTATATTTTGTCCAATTATACATTTTGTAACCTGTGCAAAAAACAGAAAATAAAAAAATAAAAAAACCTAATATTCATACTAATGGCGCATCACATCATAGTGCGCCATTAGTATGCCAATGGATACTAATGGCGCATCATTAAAGAGTGCGCCATTAGTATGCCGAAGTTACTAATGGCGTATCCTGCTGTCGTGCGCCATTAGTATGCCAAAGCACCTGGGTATACATGGCCCCCTGGGAGGCATACTAATGGCGCACTGTTGTATATACTAATGGCGCATCTGGGGTGCACCATTAGTATACCAGATACTAATGGCCCACTTGTGGTGCGCCATTAGTAAAATATAGTAATGGCGTGCTACTAATGGCGCACCACTAATGCGCCATTAATGGCCAAATTAGGCGCGCCATTAGTAGGCCTTTTCCTAGTAGTGTGGAGAACGTAGTAATTTCAAAAAAAATCCTACGCACACGCAAGATCATGGTGATGCATAGCAACAAGAGGGGAGAGTGTGATCTACGTACCCTTGTAGATCGACAATGGAAGCGTTTGGTTGGTGTAGTCGTACGTCTCCACGGCCCGACCGATCAAGCACCGAAACTACGGCACCTCCGAGTTTTAGCACACGTTCAGCTCGATGACGATCCCCGGACTCCGATCCAGCAAAGTGTCGGGGAAGAGTTCCGTCAGCATGACGGCGTGGTGACGATCTTGATGTACTATTGTCGTAGGGCTTCGCCTAAGCACCGCTACAATATTATCGAGGACTATGGTGGTAGGGGGCGCCGCACACGGCTAAGAATATGATCACGTGGATCAACTTGTGTGTCTCTGGGGTGCCCCTGCCTCCGTATATAAAGGTTCAAGGGGGGTGCAGCCGGCCTAGAGGTGGCGCGCCAGGAGGAGTCCTACTCCCTCTGGGAGTAGGATTCCCCCCCCCCCAATCCTAGTTGGAATAGGATTCGCGGAGGGGGGAGAGAAAGGGGGTCGGCCCCCTCTCCTTGTCCTATTCGGACCAAGGGAGGGGAGGGGCGCGCGGCCCATCTCAGGCTGCCACTTCTCTTTTCTACTAAGTCCCACTAAGGCCCATATAGCTCCCGGGGGGTTCCGGTAACCTCCCGGTACGCCGGTAAAATCCTGATTTCACCCGGAACACTTCCGATATCCAAACATAGGCTTCCAATATATCAATATTTATGTCTCGACCATTTCGAGACTCCTCGTCATGTCCGTGATCACATCCGGGACTCCGAACAACCTTCGGTACATCAAAAAGTATATACTCATAATATAACTGTCTTCGAAACCTTAAGCGTGCGGACCCTACGGGTTCGAGAACAATGTAGACATGACCGAGACATGTCTCTGGTCAATAACCAATAGCGGGACCTGGATGCCCATATTGGCTCCTACATATTCTATGAAGATCTTTATCGGTCAGACCGCATAACAACATACGTTGTTCCCTTTGTCATCGGTATGTTACTTGCCCGAGATTCGATCGTCGGTATCCAACACCTAGTTCAATCTCGTTACCGGCAAGTCTCTTTACTCGTTCCGTAATACATCATCTCGCAACTAACTCATTAGTTGCATTGCTTGCAAGGCTTTAAGTGTTGTGCATTACCGAGAGGACCCAGAGATACTTCTCCGACGATCGGAGTGACAAATCCTAATCTCGAAATACGTCAACCCAACATGTACCTTTGGAGACACCTGTAGAGCACCTTTATAATCACCCAGTTACGTTGTGATGTTTGGTAGCACACAAAGTGTTCCTCCGGCACACGGGAGTTACATAATCTCATAGTCATAGGAACATGTTTAAGTCATGGAGAAAGCAATAGCAACATACTAAACGATCGGGTGCTAAGCTAATGGAATGGGTCATGTCAATCAGATCATTCAACTAATGATGTGATCCCGTTTAATCAAATGACAACTCTTTGTCCATGGTTAGGAAACATAACCATCTTTGATTAACGAGCTAGTCAAGTAGAGGTATACTAGTGACACTCTGTTTGTCTATATATTCACACATGTATTACGTTTCCGGTTATTACAATTCTAGCATGAATAATAAACTTTTATCATGATATAAGGAAATAAATAATAACTTTATTATTGCCTCTAGGGCATATTTCCTTCAGTCTCCCACTTGCACTAGAGTCAATAATCTAGGTTACACAGTAATGATTCTAACACCCATGGAGCTTTGGTGCTGATCATGTTTTGCTCGTGGAAGAGGCTTAGTCAATGGGTGTGCTACATTCAGCTCCGTATGTATCTTGCAAATCTCTATGTCTCCCACCTGGACTAGATCCCGGATGGAATTGAAGCTTCTCTTGATGTGTTTGGTTCTCTTGTGAAATCTGGATTCCTTTGCCAAGGCAATTGCACCAGTATTGTCACAAAAGATTTTCATTGGACCCGATGCACTAGGTATGACACCTAGATCGGATATGAACTCCTTCATCCAGACTCCTTCGTTTGCTGCTTCCGAAGCAGCAAAGATATGTACTCCGCTTCACATGTAGATCCCGCCACGACGCTTTGTTTAGAACTGCACCAACTGACAGCTCCACCGTTTAATGTAAACACGTATCCGGTTTGTGATTTAGAATCGTCCGGATCAGTGTCAAAGCTTGCATCAACGTAACCATTTACAATGAGCTCTTTGTCACCTCCATATACGAGAAAAATATCCTTAGTCCTTTTCAGGTACTTCAGGATGTTCTTGACCTGTCCAGTGATCCACTCCTGGATTACTTTGGTACCTCCCTGCTAAACTTATAGCAAGGCACACATCAGGTCTGGTACACAACATTGCATACAAGATAGAGCCTATGGCTGAAGCATAGGGAACATCTTTCATTTTCTCTCTATCTTCTGCAGTGGTCGGGCATTGAGTCTGACTCAACTTCACACCTTGTAACACAGGCAAGAACCCTTTCTTTGCTTGATTCATTTTGAACTTCTTCAAAATCTTGTCACGGTATGTGCTTTGTGAAAGTCCAATTAAGCGTCTTGATCTATCTCTATAGATCTTTATGCCTAATATGTAAGCAGCTTCACCGAGGTCTTTCATTGAAAAACTCTTATTCAAGTACCCCTTTATGCTATCCAGAAATTCTATATCATTTCCAATCAGTAATATGTCATCCATATATAATATCAGAAATGCTACAGAGCTCCCACTCACTTTCTTGTAAATACAGGCTTCTCCGAAAGTCTGTATAAAACCAAATGCTTTGATCACACTATCAAAGCGTTTATTCCAACTCCGAGAGGCTTGCACCAGTCCATCAATGGATCGCTAGAGCTTGCACACTTTGTTAGCTCCCTTTGGATCGACAAAACCTTCCGGTTGCATCATATACAACTCTTCTTCCAGAAATCCATTCAGGAATGCAGTTTTGACATCCATCTGCCAAATTTCATAATCATAAAATGCGGCAATTGCTAACATGATTCGGACAGACTTAAGCATCGCTACGGGTGAGAAGGTCTCATCGTAGTCAACCCCTTGAACTTGTCGAAAACCTTTTGCGACAAGTCGAGCTTTGTAGACAATAATATTACCGTCAGCGTCAGTCTTCTTCTTGAAGATCCATTTATTCTCAGTTGCTTGCCGATCATCGGGCAAGTCAACCAAACTCCATACTTTGTTCTCATACATGGATCCCATCTCAGATTTCATGGCTTCAAGCCATTTTGCGGAATCTGGGCTCACCATCGCTTCTTCATAGTCGTAGGTTCATCATGATCTAGCAGCATGATTTCCAGAACAGGATTACCGTACCACTCTGGCGCGGATCTCACTCTGGTTGATCTACGAGGTTCAGTAGTATCTTGTCCTGAAGTTTCATGATCATTATCATTAGCTTCCTCACTAATTGGTGTAGGTGTCGCAGAAACAGTTTTCTGTGATGTACTACTTTCCAATAAGGGAGCAGGTACAGTTACCTCATCAAGTTCTACTTTCCTCCCACTCACATCTTTCGAGAGAAACTCCTTCTCCAGAAAGTTTCCGAATTTAGCAACAAAAGTCTTGCTTTCGGATATGTGATAGAAGGTGTATCCAATAGTTTCCTTTGGATATCCTATGAAGACACATTTCTCCGATTTGGGTTCGAGCTTATCAGGTTGAAGCTTTTTCACATAAGCATCGCAGCCCCAAACTTTCAGAAACGACAACTTTGGTTTCTTGCCAAACCATAGTTCATAAGGCGTCGTCTCAACGGATTTTGATGGTGCCCTATTTAACGTGAATGCGGCCGCGTCTAAAGCATAACCCCAAAACAATAGCGGTAAATCAGTAAGAGACATCATAGATCGCACCATATCTAGTAAAGTACGATTACGACGTTCGGATACACCATTACGCTGTGGTGTTCCGGGTGGCGTGAGTTGCGAAACTATTCCGCATTGTTTCAAATGTACACCAAACTCATAACTCAAATATTCTCCTCCACGATCAGATCGTAGAAACTTTATTTTCTTGTTACGATGATTTTCAACTTCACTCTGAAATTCTTTGAACTTTTCAAATGTTTCAGACTTATGTTTCATTAAGTAGATATACCCATATCTACTTAAGTCATCTGTGAAGGTGAGAAAATAACGATATCTGCCACGAGCCTCAATATTCATCGGACCACATACATCTGTATGTATGATTTCCAACAAATCTGTTGCTCTCTCCATAGTATCGGAGAACGGTGTTTTAGTCATCTTGCCCATGAGGCATGGTTCGCAAGTACCAAGTGATTTATAATCAAGTGGTTCCAAAAGTCCATCAGTATGGAGTTTCTTTATGCGCTTTACACCGATATGACCTAAACGGCAGTGCCACAAATAAGTTGCACCATCATTATCAACTCTGCATCTTTTGGCTTCAACATTATGAATATGTGTGTCACTACTCTCGAGATTCAATAAGAATAGACCACTCTTCAAGGGTGCATGACCATAAAAGATATTACTCATATAAATAGAACAACCATTATTCTCTGATTTAAATGAATAACCGTCTCACATTAAACAAGATCTAGATATGATGTTCATGCTCAACGCTGGCACCAAATAACAATTATTTAGGTCTAATACTAATCCCGAAGGTAGATGTAGAGGTAGCGTGCCGACCGCGATCACATCGACTTTGGAACCGTTTCCCACGTGCATCGTCACCTCGTCCTTAGCCAATCTTCGCTTAATCCGTAGTCCCTGTTTTGAGTTGCAAATATTAGCAACAGAACCAGTATCAAATACCCAGGTGCTACTGCGAACATTAGTAAGGTACACATCAATAACATGTATATCACATATACCTTTGTTCACCTTGCCATCCTTCTTATCCGCCAAATACTTGGGGCAGTTCCGCTTCCACTGACCAGTCTGCTTGCAGTAGAAGCACTCAGTTTCAGGCTTAGGTCCAGACTTGGGTTTCTTCTTTTGAGCAGCAACTTGCTTGCTGTTCTTCTTGAAGTTCCCCTTCTTCTTCCCTTTGCCCTTTTTCTTGAAACTAGTGGTCTTGTTGACCATCAACACTTGATGCTCCTTTTTGATTTCTACCTCCGCAGCTTTCAGCATTGCGAAGAGCTCGGGAATAGTCTTATTCATCCCTTGCATATTATAGTTCATCACGAAGCTCTTGTAGCTTGGTGGCAGTGATTGGAGAATTCTGTCAATGACGCAATCATCTGGAAGATTAACTCCCATCTGAATCAAGTGATTATTATACCCAGACATTTTGAGTATATGCTCACTGACAGAACTATTCTCCTCCATCTTGCAGCTATAGAACTTATTGGAGACTTCATATCTCTCAATTTGGGCATTTGCTTGAAATATTAACTTCAACTCCTGGAACATCTCATATGCTCCATGACGTTCAAAACGTCGTTGAAGTCCCGATTCTAAGCCGTAAAGCATGGCACACTGAACTATCGAGTAGTCATCAGCTTTGCTCTGCCAGACATTCATAACATCTGGTGTTGCTCCAGCAGCAGGCCTGGCACCCAGCGGTGCTTCCAGGACGTAATTCTTCTGTGCAGCAATGAGGATAATCCTCAAGTTACGGACCCAGTCCGTGTAATTGCTACCATCATCTTTCAACTTTGCTTTCTCAAGGAACGCATTAAAATTCAACGGAACAACAGCACGGGCCATCTATCTACAATCAAACATACATAAGCAAGATACTATCAGGTACTAAGTTCATGATAAATTTAAGTTCAATTAATCAAATTACTTAAAGAACTCCCACTTAGATAGACATCCCTCTAATCCTCTAAGTGATCACGTGATCCAAATCAACTAAACCATGTCCGATCATCACGTGAGATGGAGTAGTTTCATTGGTGAACATCACTATGTTGATCATATCTACTATATGATTCACGCTCGACCTTTCGGTCTCCGTGTTCCGAGACCATATCTGCATATGCTTGGCTCGTCAAGTATAACCTGAGTATTCCACGTGTGCAACTGTTTTGCACCCGTTGTATTTGAACGTAGATCCTATCACACCCGATCATCACGTGGTGTCTCAGCACGAAGAACTTTCGCAATGGTGCATACTCAGGGAGAACACTTCTTGATAATTTAGTGAGAGATCATCTTATAATGCTGTCGTCAATCAAAGCAAGATAAGATGCATAAAAGATAAACATCACATGCAATCAATATAAGTGATATGATATGGCCATCATCATCTTGTGCCTGTGATCTCCATCTCCGAAGCACCGTCATGATCACCATTGTCACCGGCGCGACACCTTGATCTCCATCGTAGCATCGTTGTCGTCTCGCCAATCTTATGCTTCCACGACTATCGCTACCGCTTAGTGATAAAGAAAAGCATTACAGCGTGATTGCATTGCATACAATAAAGCGACAACCATATGGCTCCTGCTAGTTGCCGATAACTCAGTTACAAAACATGATCATCTCATACAATAAAATTCAGCATCATGTCTTGACCATATCACATCACAATATGCCCTGCAAAAACAAGTTAGACGTCCTCTACTTTGTTGTTGCAAGTTTTACGTGGCTGCTACAGGCTTAAGCAAGAACCAATCTTACCTACGCATCAAAACCACAACGATAGTTTGTCAAGTTGGTGCTATTTTAACCTTCGCAAGGACCGGGCGTAGCCACACTCGGTTCAACTAAAGTTGGAGAAACTGTCACCCGTAAGCCACCTATGTGCAAAGCACGTCGGGAGAACCGGTCTCGCGTAAGCGTACGTGTAATGTCGGTCTGGGCCGCTTCATCCAACAATACCGCCGAACCAAAGTATGACATGCTGGTAAGCAGTATGACTTATATCGCCCACAACTCACTTGTGTTCTACTCGTGCATATAACCTCAACACATAAAACCTAGGCTCTGATACCACTGTTGGGGAACGTAGTAATTTCAAAAAAATTCCTACGCACACGCAAGATCATGGTGATGCATAGCAACAAGAGGGGAGAGTGTGATCTACGTACCCTTGTAGATCGACAACGGAAGCGTTTGGTTGGTGTAGTCGTACGTCTCCACGGCCCGACCGATCAAGCACCGAAACTACAACACCTCCGAGTTTTAGCACACGTTCAGCTCGATGACGATCCCCGGACTCCGATCCAGCAAAGTGTCGGGGAAGAGTTCCGTCAGCACGACGGCGTGGTGATGATCTTGATGTACTACTGTCGTAGGGCCTCGCCTAAGCACCGCTACAATATTATCGAGGACTATGGTGGTAGGGGGCGCCGCACACGGCTAAGAATATGATCACGTGGATCAACTTGTGTGTCTCTGGGTGCCCCTGCCTCCGTATATAAAGGTTCAAGGGGGGGGGGTGCGGCCGGCCTAGAGGTGGCGCGCCAGGAGGAGTTCTACTCCCTCTGGGAGTAGGATTCCCCCCCCCCAATCCTAGTTGGAATAGGATTCGCGGAGGGGGGGAAAAGAGAAAGGGGGGCCGGCCCCCTCTCCTTGTCCTATTCGGACCAAGGGAGGGGAGGGGCGCGTGGCCCATCTCAGGCTGCCTCTTCTCTTTTTTACTAAGGCCCACTAAGGCCCATATAGCTCCCAGGGGGTTCCGGTAACCTCCCAGTACTCCGGTAAAATCCCGATTTCACCCGGAACACTTCCGATATCCAAACATAGGCTTCTAATATATCAATCTTTATGTCTCGACCATTTCGAGACTCCTCGTCATGTCTGTGATCACATCCGGGACTCCGAACAACCTTTGGTACATCAAAACGTATAAACTCATAATATAACTGTCATCGAAACCTTAAGCGTGCGGACCCTACGGGTTCGAGAACAATGTAGACATGACCGAGACATGTCTCCGGTCAATAACCAATAGCGGGACCTGGATGCCCATATTGGCTCCTACATATTCTACGAAGATCTTTATCGGTCAGACCGCATAACAACATATGATGTTCCCTTTGTCATCGGTATGTTACTTGCCCGAGATTCGATCGTCGGTATCCAATACCTAGTTCAATCTCGTTACCGGCAAGTCTCTTTACTCGTTCCGTAATACATCATCTCGCAACTAACTCATTAGTTGCATTGCTTGCAAGGCTTTAAGTGATGTGCATTACCGAGAGGACCCAGAGATACTTCTCCGACGATCGGAGTGACAAATCCTAATCTCGAAATACGTCAACCCAACATGTACCTTTGGAGACACCTGTAGAGCACCTTTATAATCACCCAGTTACTTGTGACGTTTGGTAGCACACAAAGTGTTCCTCCGGCACACGGGAGTTACATAATCTCGTAGTCATAGGAACATGTATAAGTCATGGAGAAAGCAATAGCAACATACTAAACGATCGGGTGCTAAGCTAATGGAATGGGTCATGTCAATCAGATCATTCAACTAATGATGTGATCCCGTTTAATCAAATGACAACTCTTTGTCCATGGTTAGGAAACATAACCATCTTTGATTAACGAGCTAGTCAAGTAGAGGTATACTAGTGACACTCTGTTTGTCTATATATTCACACATGTATTATGTTTCCGGTTAATACAATTCTATCATGAATAATAAACTTTTATCATGATATAAGGAAATAAATAATAACTTTATTATTGCCTCTAGGGCATATTTCCTTCAGAACAATAGGCTGATTTGGAGTGGGAGTGACATTATCATCATTAACGACGGGTTCATCATGTGCATCAACAATTTCATTACCAGATGTATCACCTTTATCAATAACATGCTCCACCTGAACAGTAGGCTCCTGAAGAATAGGCCGCTGTTCACTCCCAACGGAAACATTAGTAGATGAAACATCATGTAACATAGCAGATTCATTAAAGATAACATTTCTGCTAATAACAACCTTCTGGGTTTCAGGATTCCATAATTTAAAACCTTTAACACCAGACTTATAACCAAGAAAGATGCACTTAACAACCCTAGGCTCCAATTTTCCATTATCAACATGAGCATAAGCAGTGCAACCAAAAACTCTCAATTGTGAATAATCAGCAGGTGAACTAGACCATACCTCAATTGGAGTTTTCTTATTAAGAGCAATATATGGTGAACGACTAATCAGATAGCAAGCAGTGGAAGCGGCCTCAGCCCAAAAACGCCTATGCAAACCTACATTGGACAACATGCAACGGGCTCTGGAAATAATGGTCCTGTTCATACGCTCAGCAACACCGTTTTGTTGAGGAGTATAAGGAACGGTGTAGTGTCTGGCAATGCCTTCAGACTTGCAATAATTCTTAAATTGCTTAGAACAGAATTCCATACCATTATCAGTGCGAAGTATCTTTACCTTCTTTTCAGTTTGTCTTTCAATCATAATCTTCCACTCCTTAAAAGCTGAGAATGCTTCATATTTATGCTTCAAGAAATAAGGCCATACTTTTCTCGAATAATCATCAATAATAGCCAGCATGTAACTAGCACCACCTAGTGACTTTCTGTGAGATGGTCCCCATAAATCAGAATGAACATAATCAAGAATACCTTCAGTTGTATGAGTCGAAGTGTTGAACTTCACCCTCTTGCGTTTGCCGAAGATACAATGCTCATAAAATTTCAGTTTACCAGGTTCATATCCATTAAGAAGACCTCTCTTATTTAACTCTGCCAAACCAAGTTCACTCATATGTCCAAGACGCATATGCCAAAGGTTAGCAGCATCACAATCAGAATTCTTTGAAATAACTGGAGTAGCGTTACCTGAAATAGTAGAACGTCGAAGGTAATAAAGACCATTGGTCGAACTTAAGTCACCTTTCATCACAACAAAGGAACCTTTGGTGACCTTCAAAAAACTATCTCCACCTGAATATTTGTACCCCTTTGCATCAAGGGCACTCATAGAAATAAGATTTCTCTTCATCTTCGAAATATACCGAACATCTGTCAAAGTTCTGATTATGCCATCAAATATTTTGATTCGAATAGAACATATGCCCTCAATCTTGCATGGTGAATTATCAAAACCCAAAACGGAACCAGCAGAACTAGTGGAGTCAAAAGTATTAAACCAATCTCTATGTGGACACATATGAAAAGTGCCTGCAGTGTCAAGTACCCACTCATCATTGGTCTCAGCACATCCAGCAATAACGACAAGAGCATCATCGGAACTATCATCACGAGCAACGTTAGCAGAATTTTTACCTTGTTTGTTACCTTTCCTCTTTTCTTTATTCTGCAACTTGAAACACTCAGAGATGGCATGCTCGTCTCTCTTGCAATACCTGCAATACTTCTTGTCTCTGGATTGCGACCGGCCCCTATAGCCGTTTTTACTTTTGCCTCTGTTTCCATTATTGGAGTTCTTCTCCTTTGTCCTGCCACGAACAGATAATCCCTCGGCTTGGGATGAACTCGAACCATCATGAGGCACCATTAATTTCATCTTCTCCTTAGAGTTCAAAGCTTCATAAACTTCATTAAGTGTGAGAGTATCACGACTGTATAATATGGTGTTTCTAAAATTGGTATAAGAACTTGGCAGTGAACAAAGTAACATTAGAGCAGTATCTTCCTCTTCATACTTCACCTCCATTGCAGCTAGATCAGATATGATCTCTTTAAATTCTGAAATATGATTCAAAACATTACCTCCCTCAGGTAACCTGTGCAGGAATCATTTTTGTTTCAGATGCATCTTGCTGGTGAGATCTTTAGTCATGCAAATCCCTTTCAGCTTTAACCATAGAGCAGCGGCAGTTTTCTCGCTCAAAACTTCCTGCAAAATATTATTATGCAAATGGAGTTGAATTTGTGGCAAAGCCTTACAATCAATTCTTTTCTCATCAGCAGTCCAGTCCTCAATTCGGTTCTTCCCAAAACTATCCAGTGCTACATCATAGTCGGCCTGTGCTAACAACGCCCGTATCTTGACTTGCCATAGGGTAAACCTTGTGTCACGATCCAGCAGCGGAAAATCTTACTTCATGGATGCCATGAGTTGATAAACTATGCACAAAATAGTACAAGTCGAAGTAGAAAAATTCTTGACAGAATTTAATATACGAAGCAAATAGAACAGAATAAATAGCAGCTGGACGTAGCAGATGAACGAAGAACAAACTAGCAGTACTAGCCTCACATAGAGGAGCACTAGTAGCAGATTAGATCAAATCAGGTTTGCACCTCAAGACTTGAGCCTTGTGATCCCACGTGAAGTAGCAACAACAACCTTTGTGAGCAAAAGCAACTTCGGTTGATGTACTAGTACAAGCGCAGGCTGATGTGCCTCGGGACTTAAGTCCTTACGTGGAGCAGCAACGGCAACGCAGCGAACTTGTGATTTGACGCGACGGAGCAACGGAAGCTTGTGTCCGTCTCCAAGAGCTGCTCGGGTAGGAAACTGATCAGTGGCACAATACTTGTCGGTCTCGGCTGCAGGGAAAATCGATCGCCGTGGATCGCCAGACGTGTGCAGCGGCGCACACCGAACCCTAGCTCTCTTAGACTCAATCTCGTATCTGAAACCTCAGCTATGTATACCACTTGTTAGATAATAACGAGAATAAACGAGACACGAGAGACACGGATTTTTACGTGGAAACCCTTGCAGGAGAAAACTAGGGACGCACGAAGGCGCAATCACTATGATGGAGGAGTATTACAAGCACGAGACGACAGTCCGTCTGAGGTGCGACTACATGGGGTATATATGAGGGCAATACATGAGAGTCCTTGAAAGACAAGTAAACGAGTTGTACTCGTACACGTCGACGTTAACGCAAAGGCCAACACCGGTTGTACTATGTCTAGTCCAACACGGTATAATTTGGATCACAATTTAACACTTCACAGGTCGCGCGCCGTGCGTGGCCACCGCCTTTCGCCGGGAACACCGCGTTGCCGTTGAGAAGCCTGGGCCTAGGCAAACGCGAGCGCGGCTCGGCGGCTGGACCGGCGCCATTCCTCGACTGTGCGCTGGACGCGGCACCGTGTTTCGAGGAGCCGGGCGTTGAACGCGCCGCATCGCGGGGAGCCACACAGGGAGGCGTTGGTCGTCTTTCGGGTGTAGAACTGCGCCGCCACGCCGTTCTACGGGCTGAGGCGCCCTCGCGCCACAAGGCGTTGCCTGCCGCCGGCCTCCAGGCAATTGCTCCGCCAGCGAGCATGCTGATAACGTGTTCGAAGGTTAAAGAGAGTGAAGTGAATCGCAAATCGACTCTTATATTGATCGATGGAAAAGTTACAATATATACGTCCGTAAAGGACGCGATGGTATAAGGAGACGTCGGTTCCTAGCGAGCAGGCACTAGGTCTCCGTAGGGGATGTGACCGCAAGTCGGGGATATGGGTAGATTCCCTATTCATTAAACATGCTTAATTAATTCTAACAATGAGGTAGGAGCGAATCAACCTGTGCTTGAGTTGGTTAGGTGGACAGTGGTATCCCCAATCCACCAGGGTTCAAATCCTGGTGCTCGCATTATTCCTGGATTTATTTCAGGATTTCCGGCGATGCGCTTTCAGTGGGAGGAGACGTTCCCCTCGACGACGAGACGCCGTGCGTGCGTGCGTTCATAGGGATGAATGTATGCGCGTGTATATGAGCGCTTGTGTCTGTACTGATGCTCAAAAAAAAACAATGAGGTAGGAAAAACGGAATAGTAGTTCTATTGACGTTCTTGCTAACTTGTGTAGGGCGGTGAGGGACGCAGCTTCGGGGTCATTGACATGTGGGCTAGTTACTTGTTGGGCCCACATGTCATAGATACAAAGATAGGTGCCACAGTTGACGCGGCAAAGCCACAGCCAGAGACTGGGCACATGCACGGCCCGATCGGGCCGATCGGTCATCTTCCTTCTGCATCCGTGTTTGCATGGAACGGACATGTTGTCGACGACACGCTCCATGTGATATAGCAACGCTGGACGGCAGCACGCTCGCTTGATGGGAGTTGTTCGCAACAAGTCAAGCAGATGGAATTCCTCTTAGAACACTGTCAAGTGTATCCCACAAAGAAAGATTTCAATTTGTTATTAGTAAACAAAAACGTAAAAATTTAAGGAAAGTTATCATTCAGAAAAAAAATCAAGTAAAGAAAGAATAATGAAAATAGGGTAACACCAGGAACAAAAACATAAACACAAATTATTCTAAGAATGAATAAATTAAGGACATTGGTATTGCCTAAAACAAGAATGAAAATGTTAAAATGAAACAAAGAAAAAACGTGTATTCTTTTGTACTATGCACAAAACTTAAACACAAATTACACAAAAGTTGTACTCTTCCACACTGTGAAAGAACGAGTGTAAACTAGTGCAACTTTTAATAATTATTATGATTTAAGTATATTCGTTTGAAGTAGTGTCAAACTATTTCAACACCAAAAGCGTTGCCTCATGCATAAACATATGAGAAATTCAATCGCTCAAAAGTTGACTAAGCAACAAAAATCCTAGAGGAACTATTAACATGGGTTAAAAGATTTGTTCATTCTACTCACTTTTTTCTCATTAGTAAACAAAGATATATATTTTTAAGATGAAATTCTAAAACATAAATTCCAACTGAAGAAGAAGTAATCATGAAAATTATCTTACCTGAAACAAAATCATGAAATAAAATAAAAACATAAACAAAAAATATTCTAAGGATGACTGAATTGAGATCATTGGTACCTAAAATAAAAAATAAAATGAAACAAATAAAAACTTGCACACGAGGTACATCATAGTAGTGTAACACACATTTTTTTTGTTATACTAAGTGATCAAAAATAAAATAATAATGTTGAACATTGATGACACATAAAAACTGAATTACATCTCATATCAATGGTAACACCTGCCTTAACCCTATCTCACGCACACTCACAGACATGCACACACCGACACACAATTGCGGACATACACATCAATATACACAACAAATGGGAACCAACATGTGGTTGAATCGGTGTGAGGACAGTGGTATCCCCGACCACCAGGGTTCAAGTTCTAGACTTGACACTGGTGCTCACATTTCAGATTTATTTTAAGCCTTCCGGCGATGTATATTCAGTGTGAGGAGATGTTCCCGTCGACTATGAAGGTGGCGGTGGCGACTTCGTCAATCTCAAGATGATGTCTGGCTCAATCTCTCGGGGGTGCTCATAGGGGCAGGGTGTGCATGCGTGTATTCATAGGGTGAGTGTATATGTGTATGTATGAGCGTCTTTGTCTGTACTGTGTTAAAAACACAACACATGCGAACCAACTTGTGATGGGTTGGTTAGGAGGTATCCCAGCCCATCAGGGTTCAATCCTAGAGTTGACACTTGTGCTCGCATTTTTTTGAATTTATTTCAGACCTATTGGATTGAACAAGAGTGCAATTCTGTAGCTTCCTTGGCCAGAGTGTCAGGATCGGCCAAGTTCCCGATTCAATTACCATAGTGGCTCTGGTAGGAGCTAGGGTTCTACCGGGTCTAGGGCGGAGATTGTGGGGGAAAGATGGAGGAAGACGAGGTCGAGGGCGCGGCGGCCGGCGGTTGGGCACCATCCTTGCGTGGTGGAGAAGAGGCGGCCGCGGCGCAAGAAGCGGCTAGGGTTAGGTCTCCCGGCTCCCTAAGGGAAGCCGAGCAAATACTGATTGCTTCTTGCTTGATTAGATTGATACATCTCCTCTCCTTATATAGAGGGGTTTACTTGACTCCTAAGCAAACTATCCTAATTAATAACGATAAGATAATTGGGTTAAGCCCCTAATAACAATAAGATAACTTGGGCCACAACCCACTGGGCTAAGCCCCTAATATGCCGGTCATAACACTTCTCCCCGCCTGCACAAACAGCTCGTCCTTGAGTTGTAAGGTGGGGAAGCGCTGGCTGAACTCATCGAGGTGATCAACCAGCGTCAAACACCTTCGCGACAGCTAGGGCGGCCAGGTCGGCGGCGACGGCGTCTTCCTCAATGTAGTCTGCAGCCTCCAGGTAGAAGAGTTGCGGGCAGACGTGGCCGGGCGTGTAGGGCTCGTCGCAGTTGAAGCACAACCCTTGGCGGCGATGCTCGCGTAGCTCGGCCGAGGTGAGCCGGCGGAACAGGCGCGCCGCGATTGCGGCGAGGGGTGCCGTGGAAGCCTGAGCAGGCCGACCCTGCGCGGGAACATCTGGCCAGGGTAGCGGCCCAGCGGCCCGAGAAGGTGATGTCTGCTGGATGGCCACCGCACGGCGCTCGAACGCGCGGGCGTAGTACATGGCCGTCTGGAGATCCTGGGGTCCCCGAAGCTCCACGTCCACGCGGATGTGATCCGGAAGTCCACCGACAAAGAGGTCGGTCCGCTACTGCGCCGTCATGCCCGACGCGTGGCATGCCAGGGCCTGGAAACGGTCCGCGAAATCCTGAACCGTGGAGGTGAAGGGAAGGCGGCCGAGTTCTGCCAGCCGGCTCCCGCATATCGGCGGCCCGAAGCGAAGGAGGCATAGCTCGCGAAAGTGCTCCCATGGGGGCATGCCGCCCTCGTCTTGCTCGAGGGCGTAGTACCACATCTGTGCGGCACCCCAAAGGTGATATGAGGCGATCCAGGTGCGTTCCGACGCGAGCGTGCGTTGCCCCCGGAAGAACTGCTCACACTGGTTGAGCCAGTTGAGGGGGTCCTCGGCGCTGTCGTAGGTGGCGAAGTCGAGCTGCGGCGGTGTTTGAGCATGACTGCCATGAGCGTATGGCTCGGCGGTACGGAGCAACGAAGAGGATGACGTCGGTCCGGTGTGCATAGGTGATCCGCTGGGAAGCGGTGGCCCGGCGTAGCCAGTGTGGAAACCCGCGGAGCCGAAGGGCGCCGGTTGGTCCGCAGCCATGGTGTAGACTGGCGGCGGTGACGTCCCAGCCAACCAGGCCGGAAGCTGGGACGGCGAGGGCGGGAACCACACTTGCTGAATTGGCACGCCTGCCGCCGCAGTTGTATTCAGCCCAGTGCTGGGCGGCAGAGGCGCCTGCAGCGGCAGCTGCTGCTGCATGGAAATGGCGGAGGCGGCGGGCGCCGCGATGGCCGCGGTCGGCCATTGAGGCCAGAGCGGGGCTGTGGCTGGTTGCTGCTGCAGCGGGGGCTACAGCGGCCCGACTAGCGCCCCGGTGGCCCCTTGGTGCGGCAGCTGCCAGGGCGGTGGCAGCGGTAGCTGTAGCTGTGGCTGCAGCGGCCCGGTGAGCGCAGCGGAGGCCGCCGGGTGCGGCGGCTGCCACGGCAGCAGCATCGGCCCGGTGGTGATGGTTGGTGACGTGGCCGGTAGCAGCCCGTAGGGCCCATCCAAGTAGAGGCAGATCCCCTGAACGACTGTGACGAGATCGTTGAGGACGCCAGTCATCTCTGTCGGGGAGTAAACCAGCAGCGCAGTGGAGGGTGGTGGCGGCGGACCCGTGGATGGGGGCGGCAACTGGCCGGTGGAGGCGCCGGCGGTGGAGCCTAGTGGCGCATTGGGTAGGGCCAGCGGCGTCGTGGAGAGGATCGACGGTGGTGCGGTGGTGCTGGGCAGCGGCGGGATTAGTGGTGGTGCAGACATGGTCGAAACCGAGCTACCTGATACCAAGGTGGTAGGAGCTAGGGTTCTACCGGGTCTAGGGCGAAGATTGTAGGGGAAAGATGGAAGAATACGAGGTCGAGGGCGCGGCGGCCGGCGGCTGGGCGCCGTCCTTGCGTGGTGGAGAAGAGGCGGCGGCGCAAGAGGCGGCTAGGGTTAGGTCTCCCGGCTCCCTAAGGGAAGCCGAGCAAATACTGATTGCTTCTTGCTTGATTAGATTGATACATCTCCTCTCCTTTTATAAAGAGGTTTACTTGACTCCACTAGTAGAAAAAGGGTCAAATGTTCAGCTCATTAGTCCCGGTTTGTAACTGAGCCGGCACTAATGTGACCATTAATGCCGGTTCCAACGGCTAGCTGGGCCGTTCTCATTAGTACCGGTTCGTGGCGAATATTTAGCACAGGTTTGTGCCACGAACCGGTACTAAAGAGAGTGGTGGCAGAATGTTGTCAGTCTGGGGCCCCTCCAGCACCTTTAGTACCGGTTCGTGGCACGAATCGGTGCTAAAGGTCGTCCTATATAAACCCTTCTTCCACCTGCGAGCGAGCTCGCTCTGTTTTTCCGGTTTCCCCTCTCCTCTCTTTTATTCCCTCTCTACCTCGAGCTCATATCAAATTTTGCCTAAATTTTGTCAAGATTTGAAGGCCCCCATCCATTCAAGTGATCACAAAGGTAAGCAACTTTGTCCTTTCATCTCTCATTGCTAGATTAGCTTTTGCAATGCTTTATATAGTCATTAATTTGTGGGTTTTAGTAATTTGGGGGGAATTATATGTGGTAGTTTATTTGATTTATATGCAGTTTGAGCTCAAAATAACTCTTAGTTTGCATATGTAGGTGTGGTTTACTTAGTGCCTTCTAAATCTTCGTCGTAACCACCGTCGATCGCCTGCGACGTCCCGTCGCCGGCACCACCTTGTGGTGAGCCTCTTGTTCATGAATGTTTTATATAAAAAAATTGATATTTGTGTGATTTGGATATATAGTTACTCGTATAATTATCTTACCCATACGTTGTTTGTTATACATAGTGCCATGGTTTTGATATCTGTCCCCGTCGGCCCTCGTCCGGATTATGATTCGGATGTGGTATATTCTCTTTTAAAACTATTTGTTGCATTTCGTGTTTATGAGAAATTATGCCCATCAAGTTGACATAGATATTTGTATGTAGGAGGTAGTTGAACCGGAAATTCCAACCGACCCTATTGTCAAGAGGTTAAATTTAGTTGAAAGAGAAAACGAGGATTTGAAGGAAAAATTGAAAAGAATTGAGGGGGAGAAGATGGAATTGGTGTTGCATGTTGCCGATGTCGTCGATGATCACAAGATTAAGATGGAGAAAATGCGCTTGAAGATTAGAAAGATTAGAAAAAATACCATTCATAGTGAGGCTTGGTATCATTATGATGTTGGATCAATTGTTACCTTAGTTGCAATCTTGATCGCATTTGTTGTTGCATTTAAATTCTTTAGCTAGAGAGTTATTTGTTTGTTGCATTTAAGTGTTGTATGAACTTTATGTATGAACTTGTATTAATTTGGTCTTTTTCGGTGTTGGGTAATGAAGATGAGCCGAAAATAGATGTACGATGACCGATGCTCTCCAAAGTTCATTAATGGCGCCGAAACTTTTCTGCTTGCGGCTGAGGCAAACAAGCGGGCGGATGGTTTTATGCCTTGTCCATGTGCTGGATGTAAGAATGATCTAAATTACTCTAAGTCAGGAACCATTCACGTCCATCTGTTGAAGTACGGTTTCGTGCCCCACTATAATGTTTGGACCAAGCACGGAGAAAGAGGGGTTATGATGGAAGACAATGAGGAAGAAGAGGACGACGATAGCTATCCTGGCCATGGGTTCCCTGAATACGATGATACAACAATGGGGGAAGAAGCTGAGTCGGCAATGCGGGAAGAAGTTGAAGAAGAGGCATCAGATGAGCCCGTTGATGATCTAGGTCGGGCCATTGCCAATGCAAAGAGAAACTGCGCAAGTGATTTGGAGAAGAAGAAGTTGCAGCGCATGTTAGAGGATCACAAAAAATTGTTGTACCCGAATTGCGTAGGTGACAAGAAAAAGCTGGGCACCACACTGGAATTGCTGCAATGGAAGGCAGAGAATGGTGTATCTAACAAGGGATTTGAAAAGTTGCTCGTAATGATAAAGAATATGCTTCCAAAGGACAACGAGTTTCCCAAGAGTAGTACGAAGCAAAGAAGGTTGTGTGCCTTCTAGGATTAGAGGTGCAGAAGATACATGCATGCCCTAATGATTGCATCCTCTACCGCGGTGAGTATGAGGATTTGAATGCTTGCCCGGTATGTAGTGCATTGCGCTACAAGATCAGCCGCAATGACCCTGGTGATGTCGAAGGAGAGCGGCCTAGGAAGAAGATTCCTGCCAAGGTGATGTGGTATGCTCTTATAATACCACGGTTGAAACGTTTGTTCCAAAACAAAGAGCATGCCAAGGCGATGCGATGGCACAGAGAAGACCGCAAGAAAGATGGAAAGTTGAGAGTACCCGCTGACGGGTCATAGTGGAGAAAAATCGACAGAAAGTAAGGGAAAGAGTTTGCAGATGACGCAAGGAACATATGGTTTGGTCTAAGCGCAGATGGCATTAATCCTTTTGAGGAGCAGAGCAACAACCATAGCACCTGGCCTGTGACTCTATATTTGTATAACCTTCCTCCTTGGTTGTGCATGAAGCGAAAGTTCATTATGATGCCAGTGCTCATCCAAGGCCCTAAGCAACCCAGCAACGATATTGATGTGTACCTAAGGCCATTATTTGAAGAACTCTGACAACTGTGGAATGGAACAGGTGTACGTCTGTGGGATGAGCACATGGGGGAAGAATTTGACCTAAAGGCGTTGTTGTTCGTGACCATCAATGATTGGCCTACTCTCAGTAACCTTTCAGGACAGACAAACAAGGGATACCGCACATGCACGCATTGTTTGGATGATACCGACAGTATATATTTGGCTAATTGTAAGAAGAATGTGTACCTGGGACATCGTTGATTTCTTCCGAGCAGGCATGCCGTAAGAAAGAGAGGCAAGCATTTCAAAGGGGAGGCGGATCACCGGACGAAGCCTCGCCACCGTACTAGTGCTGATGTACATGATATGGTCAAGGATTTAAAGGTAGTCTTTGGAAAGGGTCCTGGCAGACAACCTGTTCCGAATGACGTTGACGGACGCGCACCTATGTGGAAGAAGAAATCTATATTTTGGGACCTGTCCTATTGGAAAGACCTAGAGGTCCGCTCCGCAATCGACGTGATGCACGTGACGAAGAATCTTTACGTGACCCTGCTTGGCTTCTTGGGCGTGTATGGGAAGACAAAAGATACACCTGAGGCACGGGAGGACCAGCAACATACGCACGGAAAAGACGGCATACATCAGGGTCATGCCAGCTACGCTCTTATCAAAGAAGAGAAGGAAATCTTTTTTGAACGCCTGCTCAGTATTAAGGTACCGTCTGGCTTCTCCTCGAATATAAAGGGAATAATAAACATGGTAGAGAAAAAGTTTCAGAACCTAAAGTCTCATGACTGCCACGTGATTATGACGCAACTGCTTCCGGTTGCATTGAGGGGATTCTATCGGAAAACGTTCGATTGGCCATTGTGAAGCTATGTGCATTCCTCAATGCAATCTCTCAGAAGCTAATCGATCCAGAAATCATACCAAGGTTAGAGAATGATTTGGTGCAATGTCTTGTCAGTTTTGAGTTGGTGTTCCCACCATCCTTCTTCAACATCATGACGCACGTCCTAGTTCACCTATGCGAAGAGATTAAGGTTTTGGGTCCTGTATTTCTACACAATATGCCCCCCTTTGAGAGGTTCATGGGAGTCTTAAAAATTTTGTTCATAACCGTGCTAGGACAGAAGGAAGCATCTCCAAGGCCCATGAAAATGAGGAGGTCATTGAGTTTTGTATTGACTTTATTCCTGACCTTAAGCCGATTGGTGTTCCCGAATCGCGGCATAAGGGCAGACTGGATGGAAAAGGCACACTAAGAGGGGATCAAATAATATGTATGGACAGACATTCTCTCACTGAAGCACACTACACATTTCTACAGAATTCCGCCTTGGTGGCTCCGTATATGGATGAACACAAGAATTTTCTACGCTCCAAACACCCGGAGAGGTCTGATGACTGGATTACACGTGAACAAACCAGGAGTTTCACCGTCTGGTTGCAAACACGTACCATGCATGACGCCTCTATTGAAGATGACCTGTACTCGCTGTCCCAGTTATCATCTTTGAATATAATGACTTTCAAAGGGTACGGGATAAAATGGTAATACATTTTACACGATCGCCCAAGATAAGAAGAGCACCAACCAAAACAGTGGTGTCCGCTTTGATGCAGCAATCAAGACGGGAAAGGAAACATATTATGGTTATATACAGGACATATGGGAACTTGACTATGGACGTGGTTTGAAGGTCCCTTTGTTTCGGTGCAAATGGGTCAATATGACACGAGGCGTGGTAAAGGAAGAGCCGCAGTATGGAATGACAATAGTGGATCTCAACAATCTTGCGTATGCAGACGAACCATTCGTCCTATCCAATGATGTGGCACATGTTTTCTATGTGAAGGACATGTCTACGAAGCCGAGAAAAAGAAAAGATAAGGAAGCGAATGCATCATACGATGAGCCAAAGCGGCACATAGTTCTTTCTGGGAAGAGAAACATCGTGGGAGTGGATGACAAGACAGACATGTCAGGAGATTATGAAAAGTTTGATGGAATTTCTCCATTCACAATAAATATTGACCCGAGCATCCCGTTAAATAATGAAGATTTTCCATGGTTATGGCGCAAAGGGACACACGCGAAGAAAAAGTTTCACACCCAAAGATCTGGGATGTGATAGGCTTCACTATCATCACTTTCTTCTGTGTTTCATACCCAGGAGGGAATCTCTGTAATAGTTAGGGTAGTTATGTGTTTTGGTATTTGAAACGCGAAGAAATTTTATGTGCAAACAATTTTTTCATGCATTTACTGATTTTTTCAGCTAAATTGAAAAACACTTCAAATGAACTCCGAAAAGGTTGAAAGTTGACACGGTATCATAATTTCACCCACATAGCATGTGCGAAAAAGTAGAGAGGGTTACGGCAAAAACTGGATGCACTTTGTGTACAAAATGGACAATCTCTTTCGAACTATCAGGGTTTTGGATGAAAACTCATTTGTTACGAAGGCATTTCATTTTTTAAATAACCTAAGCATTACCAAATTGAATATAATGATAAAACACACTAATATTAAACATAATAAAAAAGAATCACTGAAAAATGTATTCACAACGAAACTCTAAATACAGCAAAAAATAACTAAAATAAATAAAACAAAATTAATAATGCATAAACGAATAAAAAAGAAAAAAAGCCCGCCTACTAGGGCACAGCGGCCTGCATACGACTAGAAACCCAACCTGTTGTTGGGCCAGGATGCAGGCCCGCAAGCCCAATAGGCCCCACATGGTAGAGTAGCAGAGGTAGGCCCAGAAGGCCTGCATTTGAGAGGAGCTCAGTGCAGTGCCCGCGCCGGGGCTTATAAACTGGTCCTGGCGCTCTAGCGAGGTGGGACTAAACATCTGCGCCCCTCGGCTGCCAGCGCACCCCCAATTAGTACCGAGTCGTGGCACCAACCGGTACTGAAGGGGGGGTCTTTAGTACCGATTGGAGCCACCACCCGGTACTAAAGGCCTGCCCTTCCCGCCGCTTGGCCTGGCCAAAACAGATCTTTAGTACTGGTTAGTGGCTCCAACCGGTACTAAAGGTCCATCCTATATAAGAAAACACTTCGAAATTTTGCAGTTTCATCTTCCACTTCCTCTCTGCTTCATCACCGCCGCCCCGTCCCGCGCCGTCACCGCCGCCGTCGCGCCGTCCCAGTCGACTCTACGCCACCCCGGCCTCGTCGCGCCGCCCCCGTCGCGCCGTCCGCGTCACCGGCCCGTCCCCGTCCCCGCACCAGCCTGCGTCGCCGTCGCCTCAACCTCGCCCACGTTGTGAGCCTCTGTCCCCCCTCTCCTCCCTCCAATCTAAGCCGTCGCGCGCGCCGCCGGCGCCGTCGATCGCCTTGGCTCGCCGTCGCAGGCGTCCCCGCACCGTCGCCATGCACACACACAACACATACAGAATTTTTGATCTGTTTTTAGTTATTAGTTATATATATAGAAATGTTAGTTTTTAGTTTTCTGTATTAATGTTAGAAATGTTAGTTTTTAGTTATTAGTTATATATAGAAATGTTAGTTTTTAGTTATTAGTTTTCTGTATTAATGTTAGAAATGTTAGTTATATATAGAAATGTTAGTTTTTTCTGTATTAATGTTATAGAAATGTTAGAAATGTTAAAGAATGTTTTTATAGAAATATTAGAAATGTTAGTTTTAGATATGGTCAATGTTTTTTTAGTTTATTATATTTTTAGTTATAAAATTTAGAATTTGCATATATGAAATCACAATCCATCATTTAAAAATGTTACTTTACTTTTGCGGCATATAGTATTTGTTGTCGACGATGCCCAGCCCGCATCCTCGCCGTCTACCCGTTCGCGACGACGTCCTGCTTCAGAGGACCCATGTCCTGGACTGGGCTCCGCCGGGCTGGCACTGGGAGGTGCTACCTTCAGGGGTGCGACGCTTGGTGAGGAACCCGGCCCCGGGACCCGTCGTCGACCCTGATCTCCTTTGGTGGCGTTCGCGTGGGCCACTTTCGGTGCGGAGGGAGTCGGCCCCGCCGGAGGTGGTACGTCGCTGTGTCAGGGAGGAGGACGAGCACGTCCATCGCTACATGGCTACTATGGACGTCAGGTTCTCCAATACCTAGCAGGTTCTTTGGGGAGATCACCCGAGCTATGATCCAGTGATGGTTCCTTCACTTTGGTTGTCCACCGCCAGCACCTCAGGAACCGCAAGTGGCCTAGATTACTCTCTAGTATTCGATCTTTATTAGCTAGCTAGCTATTGATGCATTCGATATATAATATTCGAGATGATTTATTCGAGATTATATATATTATTCGAGACGATGTATTCGAGATTATATCTATTATTCGAGATGATGTATAAGAGATTACATTCGATGATGCTTATTATGTACTATGATTGATTCATTTTTTCCTTATTAATTGATTGCATCCATGCATTGTAATTTGAATACTAAATTGTTTTATATTTTATTTGGATTAGTTAAATAAAAGCTATGGCGGACAATACCGGCAGAGAAGGAGAACATGCCCTGTTCAATATCATATGCCATCCTCGCGGGCCAGATGATGATCAGAATGAAGAAGATTATGACGGCTCCGAATATCTAAACAGCATCGGGGAGGGTGATATGATATTAGATCGCGACGACCGAATTGATGAAGTCATGAACTATGATTATGAACATGACGAAGAAAATGTTGATCTTGAAACAACAAAGACCGGCGAAGTATATGTATATAAGTAGGCATCTGGTGATCATCACATGTTTTAAATGACTTGAAGATATCTTAACGAATCAATCTTTCTTCTTTCAGCCATCCGGATCGAGCAAATCTTCAGGCAGCAGGACAGTACGAGGCCCGAACAAAAAGTTGAAGGAGGGCGCAAAGTACAATATCGAGGCCGTCAAACCTAATGTCGAACCATTAGCGCCTAAGAAGATTGCGACCAAGTTCATTCGTCAGTGCAGAGTTCTTGTGAAGGACCAACTTCCGATCTCCCTTCAAGAATGGAGAGAGCCAGCAAAGCCACGTCCAGATCTTACTTTTGTCGATGATAGACAAAAAGTTCTGCTTTGGGAAACTCTCATGGAACATTTCACCCTACCAGATCATTTCACAGATGCAGATGTGGAGAAAGTCAAGGACGCTGCTCTTAGAAAGATGGTGGTTGCATTCAACAACCACAAGAAACGTGTATGGGACAAGTACTTCAAGGGAGAAAGGAAGACTCCAGTATTCAAGGGAACACTAGAGAAGCAAAGTGCTCATTGGGACGATTTTGTGAAATTCAAGGAATCGGAATTATCTAAGGAACGGTCGAGAATAAACAAGGCCAATGATGCAAAAAAGGATAAGTTCCATAAGCTGGGGCCAGGTGGCTACGCGGTGGCAATGCCTAAGTGGGATAAGTCTGAGAAAGAGATGGATGATGCAAGTGTCACTCCAGTTACATTGAGCTGGGCCCCCAGGTGCAGGACTTGGTTCTATGCGCATGGGGGGCGTTGGACCCGAAGACATGCTTAGTTTCAAAGAAGGCATGTCTGAACGGAGCCGAAGATACGATACTTGTTGCAATAGAAGAGGCTCGATCGGAGGTGTTCGAGCCCAACAGAGAGAACGCTGAGCTTACGCATGCCCTGGGAAATCCTGAACACCCAGGAAGAACACGAGGCAAGGGCGTTATTCCGTGGTATGAGGGTTTTCGGACTGGAACACCGACTACAGAAGCCGTGCGAGAAAGAAGATTGCGGAGGAGAAGAAGAGGAAGATGGAGGAGGGAGCAGAGGAAGCAGGACTATGAACGCCTTCAAGGCCTAGAATCAGCGCACGCGGACTTGGCAGTCAAATTCCAGCGGCAGCAGGAGCAGATCGACTCACTTAGCCAGCAAAGGGGGTCTCAGCAGCGGCAATAGCTAGCGGATGATCCAGCATTGGATAGCACCGTCCCATCCATGCCGAGAAGCAGCGTGGGTTCCGCCCCGGCGACGCAATGCTGGATAGATACCCTGTGGATGACATCATGGAGAACACTAACTGCGAGCTACATGATAACCCACAACTATAGGGGATCGCAACAGCTTTCGAGGGTAGAGTATTCAACCCAAATTTATTGATTCGACACAAGGGGAGCCAAAGAATATTCTCAAGTATTAGCAGCTGAGTTGTCAATTCAACCACACCTGGAAACTTAGAATTTGCAGCAAAGTGTTTAGTAGCAAAGTAATATGATAGTGGTGCTAATGGTAACAAAAGAGTAATGAAAGCAAAGTAATATTTTTGGTATTTTGTAGTGATTGTAACAATAGCAACGGGAAAGTAAATAAGCATAAACCAGTATATGGAAAGCTCGTAGGCATCAGATCAGTGATGGATAATTATGCCGGATGCGGTTCATCATGTAACAGTCATAACATAGGGTGACACAGAACTAGCTCCAATTCATCAATGTAATGTAGGCATGTATTTCGAATATAGTCATACGTGCTTATGGAAAAGAACTTGCATGACATCTTTTGTCCTACCCTCCCGTGGCAGCGGGGTCCTAATGGAAACTAAGGGATATTAAGGCCTCCTTTTAATAGAGAACCGGAACAAAGCATTAGCACATAATGAATACATGAACTCCTCAAACTATGGTCATCACCGGGAGTGGTCCCGATTATTGTCACTTCAGGGTTGCCGGATCATAACACATAATAGGTGACTATAGACTTGCAAGATAGGATCAAGAACTCACATATATTCATGAAAACATAATAGGTTCAGATCTGAAATCATGGCACTCGGGCCCTAGTGACAAGCATTAAGCATAGCAAAGTCATAGCAACATCAATCTCAGAACATAGTGGATACTAGGGATCAAACCCTAACAAAACTAACTCGATTACATGATCAATCTCATCCAACCCATCACCGGCCAGCAAGCCTATGATGGAATTACTCACGCACGGCGGTGAGCATCATGAAATTGGTGATGGAGGATGATTGATGATGATGACGGCGACGAATCCCCCTCTCCTGAGCCCCGAACGGACTCCAGATCAGCCCTCCCGAGAGGTTTTAGGGCTTGGCGGCGGCTCCGTATCGTAAAACGTGATGATTTCTTCTCCTCTATTTTTTTCTCCCCGAAAGCAAATATATAGAGTTGGAGTTGGAGTCGGAAGGTCTCTAGGGGGCCCACGAGGTAGGGGGCGCGCCCTAGGGGGCGCGCCCCCCACCCTCGTGGACAGCGCCTTACCCCCCTGGTCCTCATCTTTGGCGAGGATTTTTTATTATTTATTGTAAGATATTCCGTGGAGTTTCAGGTCATTCTGAGAACTTTTGTTTTCTGGACATAAAACAACATCATGGCAATTCTGCTGAAAACAGCGTCAGTCCGGGTTAGTTCCATTCAAATCATACAGGTTAGAGTCCAAAAGAAGGGCAAAAGTGTTTGGAAAAGTAGATACGATGGAGACGTATCAACTCCCCCAAGCTTAAACCCTTGCTTGTGCTCAAGCAATTTAGTTGACAAACTGAAAGAAATAAAGAAAAACTTTTACAAACTCTGTTTGCTCTTGTTGTTGTAAATATGTCAAGCCAGCATTCAAGTTTTCAGCAAAGATTATAACTAACCACATTTGCAATAATTCTCAGGTCTCATGATTACCCATATCAATAGCATAATCAACTAGCAAGCCATAATAATAAATTTCGGATGACAACACTTTCTCAAAACAATCATAATATGATATAACAAGATGGTATCTCGCTAGCCCTTTCTGAGACTGCAAAACATAAATGCAGAGCACCTTTAAAGATCAAGGACTAACTAGACATTGTAATTCATGGTAAAAGAGATCCAATCATAGTCACACCCAATATAAATTAACAGTGATGAATGCAAATGACAGCTGCGCTCTCCAGCTAGTGCTTTTAATAAGAGGGTGATGACTCAACATAAAAGTAAATGGATAGGCCCTTCGCAGAGGGAAGCAGGAATTTGTAGAGGTGCCAGAGCTCGGTTTTGAAATAGAGATAATTAATATTTTGAGCGCTATACTTTCATTGTCAACATAGCAACTAAGAGATGGCGATATCTTCCATGCTACACACATTATAGGTGGTTCCCAAACAGAATGGTAAAGTTTATACTCCCCCTCCACCAACAAGGGCTTGCTCGAAACAACGAGTGCCTCCAACATACATCAAGTCCCAGGGGGATTTTTTTTTACAATTAATTTTGATTTAGTTTGCATAAAGCATGGGACTGGGCATCCCGGTGACCAGCCATTTTCTCGTGAGTGAGGAGCGGAGTCCACTCCTCTTGAGAATAACCCGCCTAACATGGAAGATAAGGGCAGCCTTGGTTGATACATGAGCTATTTGAGCATACAAAACAGAATGTTTATTTGAAGGTTTAGAGTTTGGCACATACAAATTTACTTGGAATGGCAGGTAGATACCACATATAGGAAGGTATAGTGGACTCATCTGGAATAACTTTGGGGGTTTAAGGGATTGGATGCACAAGCAGTATTCCTGCTTAGTACAGGTGAAGGCTAGCAAAAGACTGGGAAGCGACCAACTAGAGAGCGACAACAGCCATGTACATGCATTAAAATTAATAAACATTGGATGCAAGCATGAGTAGGATATAATCCACCATGAACATAAATATCGTGAAGGCTATGTTGATTTGTTTCAACTACATGCGTGAACATGTGCCAAAGCAAGTCACTTAAATCATTCAAAGGAGGATACCACCCCATCATACCACATCATAACCATCTCAATAACATGTTGGCACACAAGGTAAACCATTATAACTCATAACTAATCATGCATGGCACAAGAAACTATGATCTCTAATTGTCATTGCAAACATGTTTATTCATAACAAGCTGAATCAAGAACGATGAACTCACCATATTTACAAAAACAAAAGATGTCGAGTTCATACCAGCTTTTCTCATCCTAGTCAGTCCATCATATATCATCATAATTGCCTTTCACTTGCACGACCGAACGATGTGAATAATAATAAGAGTGCACGTGCATTGGACTAAGCTGGAATCTGCGAGCATTCAATAAACAGGAGAAGGCAAAGCAATATGGGCTATTGGTTAAATCAACAATAAAACATATAAGAGTCACTTCAACAATTTAATCATGGTCTTCTCCTACTGACCTCCAAAGAAAAGAAAAGAAATAAAACTATTTACACAGGAAAGCTCCCAACAAGCAAAAGAAGAACAGGAAATATTTTTGGGTTTTCTTTTTAATTATTACTACAGCAAGAAAAGTAAACTACTACTAATTTTTTTGGTTTTTCTTAAGGTTTAACAAACACACGAGAAGAAGCAGGAAAAAGAAAATAAACTAGCATGGATATTACAGTGAAAGAGTATGAGCACCGACATCTAGCAATGAGTGTGTGTGAATATAAATGTAATGTCGGTGAGAAATACGTACTCCCCCAAGCTTAGACTTTTGGCCTAAGTTGGTTTATTGCCAGGGATAGCCTGGTGGATACCCATAGGTGTAGCTGGGGTCGTACTGAGATGTGGACGAGGAAGGCTCCGATTGCCACTGGCTGACAATCATCTCCGGATCCCACTGGTAATTAGACTGTCGTGAAGGATCAAATTGTGGTTCCGGCTCTATCTCCTCGGCTGGTGCAGGGTTCCGGTAGGCGTGAATGGCCGCCAATGGAACAAGGTATGTGCCTACAGTCAAATCAAACAAAGAAGGAGCAGGCAAGGTAATAGTCTCAGGATGATGTTTATTAAAGAACAATTGATATTTAAGCTCTCCTTCCTTATTCTTAACAATAAAATCATGTGCCACCATACTTTTATAATCTAAATAAACACGAGGTAGCACCTTTTCTTCCTTCTCATAATGCCTAATAGGTATGTTAAAATGTGCAGCTAGGCGTGTAGCATAGATGCCTCCAAAGATGGGACCCTTAGTACGGTTAATACTTAACCGTCTAGCAATAATGTCATCCATACTAAAAGAGTTATCACCGTATAAGCCATGGTGCAAAATGATAATATCAGGGATACTCAGGTTTCCACAGTTTCCGCGACCAATTAAGCAACGACTAGCAAATAATGCACAATAACATAAAACAGGAAAGTGTATGCTAGTGATTCGTGCATCAGAAACCTTCCTTGTTTCCCCTATAGTGATAGTGTCAATAAATCCCTCCACATCATTACGATGTGGTTCTTTTGTATTGCCCTCAAAAGGGACTAAACAAACCCGACAGAAATCATTGAATGACATCTTCTTATGCTCATCATATAAATGAAACTCCAACGTAGGTGGCGAGTTCTTAGAATGGAAATGAAAGTTTTGCACAAAGGTATTTGTGAGTAAGAGATACTGATCGAATTGGTCGTGGAGGAAAGCAGTGAGGCTTGTATTTTGAGCCAGTTCATGAAAATCTTCATAAATACCGGCTGCTCTCAAGAAATCCTTGGAAGGCCATTCACACGCCCGAACCTCCGCGGTGCGCGGCAAATTATACTTAGGCTTCGGTGCCTTTTCCTTCGAGTTTTGGCTCGATGAGCCCCTCAATAGTCTCCTCATCATTTTCTAAAAAAATTTGAAATTTTTAGTAACTTCAAAATAAAAGTGAACCAAACTCAATAAAAATTGATAGCAACTACTCCTAAAAGTGCCTAGAGCCTATATCATGCATCAAAACTACTTTTGACCATATAAATTTAACATGCAAGCTCAAGAACAGGGTCACCTAAGCAGAAAATATTTGCAATGAATAAAGCACTAGAACAAAAACTAATTGGACCAATGGAGGAGTCACATACCAAGGAACAATCTCCCCAAGCAGTTTTGTGAGAGGTGCTTTGAGCAAGGAGATCGAAAATTATAGCAAAGAGGACTGGAACTCGTGCTTGAGTTGGTTTTTCGTGTTTGTTGGAGGAAGAAGAAGAGGATGGGTGCAGGAATAAGTGGAGTAGGGCCACCGTGGGCCCATGAGGCAGGGGGCGCGCCCAAGGGGGGTAGGGCGCGCCCTCCACCCTCGTGGCCAGGTGGCAGCTCCCCCCGCGGTAATTTTTGCATCATAAATCCTCAAATATTCCCAAAAAAATCATATTAAATTGGCATGTCATTCTGAGGACTTTTATTTCCGGGATATTTTTATACTGCATGGATAAGTAGATAACAGGCAGAAAAATATTTGTTTTTATTTTATTTAATATAAATAATAGAAAGTAAAAGTGGGGTACAGAAGGTTGTGCCTTCTAGTTTCTCCATCTCATGATCATCAAAAGGAATCCACTAACAAGGTTGATCAAGTCTTGTTAACAAACTCATTTCGATTAACATGAAACCGGAGAAATTTCGAATAACACTAGGTTACCTCAGCGGGGATATGCACATCCCCAATAATAAGTATATTATATTTCTTCTTGACAGTAGGAAGAGGAAATTCAAAACCTCCAAATATAATCGACGGAATTTTTCCAATAGAGTTGATACTGTGAACTTGAGGTTGTTTCCTCGGAAAGTGTACCGTATGCTCATTACCATTAACATGAAAAGTGACATTGCCCTTGTTGCAATCAATAATATCCCCTGCAGTATTAAGAAAAGGTCTTCCAAGAATAATAGACATACTATCGTCCTAGGAAATATCAAGAATAACAAAGTCCGTTAAAATAGTAATGTTTGCAACCACAACAGGCACATCCTCACAAATACCGACAGGTATAGCAGTTGATTTATCAGCCATTTACAAAGATATTTCAGTAGGTGTCAATTTATTCAAATCAAGTCTACGATATAAAGAGAGAGGCATAACACTACACCGACTCCAAGATCACATAAAGCAGTTTTGACATAGTTTCTTTTGATGGAGCATGGTATAGTAGGTACTCCTGGATCTCCAAGTTTCTTTGGTATTCCACCCTTAAAAGTATAATTAGCAAGCATGGTGGAAATTTCAGCTTCCGGTATCTTTCTTTTATTTGTAATAATATTTTTCATGTACTTAGCATAAGGATTGGTTTTGAGCATATCAGTTAATCGCATACGCAAAAAGATAGGTCTAATCATTTCAGCAAAGTGCTCAAAATCTTCATCATCCTTTTTCTTGGATGGTTTGGGAGGAAAAGGCATGAGTTTTTGAACCCAAGGTTCTTTTTCTTTACCATGTTTCCTAGCAACAAAGTATTTCTTATCATAAAGTTGATTCTTTGATTGTGGGTTATCAAGATCAACAGTAGGTTCAAGTTCTATATCATTATCATTAATAGGTTGAGCATCATCATGGACATTATCATTAACATTATCACTAGGTTCATGTTCATTGCCAGATTGTGTTTCAGCATCAGACATAGAGATATCATTTGGATTATCAGGTGGTTCAGCAATAGGTTCACTAGAAGTTTGCACAGTTCTATCATTTTTCTTTTTCTTCTTTTTAGAAGAACTAGGTGCATCAATTTTTTTTCTCTGAGAATCTTGCTCAATTCTTTTAGGGTGGCCTTCAGGATACAAAGGTTCCTGAGTCATTCTACCAGTTCTAGTAGCCACTCTAACAACATAATCATTTTTCTTACTACTAGTTGAATGCCCGTGCGTTGCCACGGACACACGAAGTATGATGTGAAAAGATTACTCGACAAAGTCATAGCATGGACTTGGATATTTTAAATGAGTGCTTTTTATGGAATATATTTCGACAAAAGAACAATGTCAAAGGTAATTCAAAATCTATGAACATGGACAAACTTGTTTTTAAATGTAGATAGTAACTAAATCATCCGTGAAATTAGTACATCCCTTAAGACACCATAGATACAAACAAACGTGACAAAACAATCATCTACATAGTAGATACAAACCAAGTACGTGATAACTACACTTGCAAATTGAAACACACAATCATGCGTAATAGACATAACCAATGTCTACTATCTGTACTACATGCGGCGAGCTTTCTTTGTATACATCCTGTGTCGGGGATCCTTTGTAGACAACTCGCTCGCTAGGAAAGCCCGCCTTCACTGAATAAATTGCTGAACAAACTTCATGTCAATCAACCCATCTATTATTTTCTAGCGAATATCTGCAAAAAAAATATTATAAATGTTGCATTTAATAATATTTAAACTTTGTCTACATATATTAATAACAATCATAAGTAATTGATTTGTAGTTGATAATAAGTCATAACTACTCACCATTAAGTGCGCGTGCTGCAGTATGATCCGGGTTGAATGCAAGGGTGGTGTAATTTGAAGTTTTCAGATTTCCTATTGCCAAATTAAGAAAATATTTAGGTCGACATAACAATACACTTTCTTAGAATATGCAATACATATATTGGTATAGATGTGTCAATTACCGTATTTGCAATCCTGACAAAGCATAGTGGCAAGGACAATAGATTTACCGCCTTCAGTTGTTGACCACCTATATGAGTTCTGAATCAAGTTGCCACCCCAAATCCCAACAACTATAAGTTTGCCCCTACAATTTGGAATATTTGAAAATGGTAACCATGTCAAGGATTTTTTGAATTAATTTCGATTACTTGGTATAAAAGAGCTGAAACTATTATATACCAAACTACACATACCACATATCCATGAAGGTGACCTCTCTATATATTTCAGCACCTGGGTATCCCCCAATGCGTTCATGTCCATCATAATGAACGACTATGTCAACTATGTCTGTATCAATTATCATTAGTCAATTCTATATATCAAGATTATCTCTGTGTTAGTAAGTATTATATGCCTGAATGCATACCTACGAAAGTGTTTTTTGGACACCTCCGAACTTCCTGGAATTCATATATACAACTATGATTTAAATAGAAGTATAATTTTTTTTTCCAGGGAGCAGTATCATAATTCATATGCAACATGCAAAATAAAATGTTAAAAAGCCTACATCTAAGATTTTTGATAGCCCTGACAACCGTCTAAATACCTCGGTTCTATTCCATTGACCCAAAATAAATGTCTCAATTTTATACTCCCTCCATCCAAAAATACTTGTCTTCAAAATGAATAAAAAGAGATGCATCTAGAACTAAAATACGTCTAGATAAATCCTTTTTTATTCATTTTGATGACAAGTATTTTCGAACAGAGAGAATACTAACTTTAATACAAAATTGTATTAAGATTGGACATTTATTTTGGGACGATGTGAGTATATGCTACTCTAATATATATAAAATATAGAGCCTTGCGACAAAAAACTATTCTACATCGGTGACTCTCAGTCTCACTTTCTCCTCACGGCTCACCCCTTTACCCTTCAGCTAGCCACCCAGCTCCCCTCATCCCCTGTGCAGCCGCCGGCGCATCACGGCGCGCATCCGCACACCATGTGGTGCGAGGCACCCATCCCAGCCCAACTTCCCACCCTCTGCCTCCGCACCATCCCTACCGATGGTTGCGCCGTTGCGAGCCTCCCACACCTGCCCCCATCACTCCCTGCTGTCCGGCGAGATCTGGGGGGCAGCGCTCTCGCGGACGCGCGCGCAGTCTGGGCGGCGGCATCCACCGCGCGGCGCCCCTGCCCCGCGTCCCCCACCCCCCGCCGCTCCGCTGTGACGGTGCCACCGGTCGGAATCTTCTGGTGGCAACACTCGGCGACAGGAGCACGCCGTGCAGCGCGAGGAGACCCTGCAGCAAGCCGTGCTCACCCGGATGGGCGGAGATCGAGCAGGAGTGGATTCCGTGGTGCACGACGGCGCCAACGGCTTCTCTTCACCATCGAGCTCTGCTCCCCTCCCTCTGCGTCAGAATCAAGGTGCCCACGGATCTTCTTACCTTGTCACTGTCGGCTCCCCCCTCTCCCTCCACGTTCTGCATTGGTAGCTGTGTTGGATGTACACAGTTTGAAGGCTTGCTAGATGAGTAGTAATATGTATACGGTTAGGATTAAGTTGTTTATTTTGTGAGATGAGGATACAACTTTTTCTCGGGGTTGTTTGGATTCAGAATTTTAGCCAATTATGTTTCCATAAACTCGTTTGATGGTCTAACAACCTGAAATTAGTTAGCGTAAAAAAGTATAGTTTTTTTAGGGGCAGAACAAGTAAAACTTTTTTTTTTTGAATATTCTCAAGATTTGAAGACAATTAGACACACTGAACTGGTTCCTAGTTCCTACATCAGGACTACTACCAAATAACGAACTAAAATGCCATGGTAGCATCAGCCTTATTATTCTTACTCTATGGGATTTTTCACCAGTGCATGCAACTACACCAGACCCTGGCAACTGCAGCATTCGCACTTGACCAAAGAAGCTCCGCTTTTTTCACGCGGAGAACAAACCATATGGCTCGCCCAACCATTGTGCAAGTTCATCTGAACATGATCATGCCGCTTGCAAAGTGGAATACAAGCACACGATGACGTTTACTCCAATGGTCACTGCAAAGATGATGGCGAGAATGGCCATTGAAGCAGCTCTACGATCCATGGTCACCACGGCTACACCCTTTGCTGCTGCCTTCTTGCTGCCGCCATCTTGTCCAAGCTTCATCCCTGTCTCATTCCACCCCGTGTTCGCTGGTCTCTTCTTCTCTGCTGGTTTAAACAGAGCTGGCAGTGAAAGACATGCGGGTGAGTTGATGGGCGCGACCCGCTCTTGTGCCGGCAGTTTCTGCTTCGACACATTCTCCACTGTTGCTGTTTCGGTCATGGTATCCACTTTCAGTTGCTCTGAGATCTGTGACTGATGCGCTGTCATCTGTGTTGATGAGGTCTATTGATCACTGCCATGGCCGTGCCCGATATGTTCTTCATGGGTGATCTCCGGGCTATTGATGGGAAGAGAGCTTTCATCGGAATTCTTCACACCTTTGGTGGCATTTGGTGTGACCTCATTCTCGACGCAGCTCTTCACTGAATTTTGGTCAGGATTCTTCACATCTTCACTGTCCAGATCATTAATGATCTCAGCACTTTCCTGGCTTGCGTTTGGATCCAAATTATCTATAGGTTTGCCATCCAATTCATCAGCAACAATTTCATCCACCTGCTCCTGAATCTCTTGAAGCTCCTCTGCTTCCTTACCATCCAACCCATCAGCTTCAACCTCTCTAACCTCCCTGCCCAGATTCTCATCAGATTGATCAGGTGGAGGGGAAGGAGTGGAGAGAAAGATGTCTGTCCCCACGTGGTGCGAAGAAGACTATACAGGATTCTGTATTATGTTGCGTTAAAACAATCTGGAATATAAAGGATTCTGGAGGTGAGCTTAAATGAAAGTATTTCCTTCTATCACTATTCCGGTCGCGAGGCATGTTTGTTCCCATGATGTAATGTTTCATTTTCATTTACGATTCTTCTAGAATCCAGTAAAAGTAAACATGGTCTGAGGTTACCTAATCTTATACTGCAATTTCAGAATTTCCTAGATTTGCTTTGACAGTTTCAACACATGTTCTTCACACTAAAATAAACCTGCAGTATTTTTGCATTACCAAAATGAACTTTAGATGTGGGAGGGTCTCCAATATATATGAACTTAACTGTGGGAACAGAACAGGTGGCATAACTGATATGACATAACTTTGGGGAATAAGTGCTATATAGTTGACACATTTGAGATGCCAGAACTTGTTCAATGTAGTTGGAGTAAAAGTTAAAGATGCAATCTGAGTACTAACATTATGAAGTGTCGTTCAACAATTTCAGGCTTGTCCATGGTCGATTTGGACTGGTCAGGTTGGTGTTGCCTTATTCTGTGCTACGTTATATTGTTATGACGAGATTTCACATTCAATTTGTTATGCTCAATTGCTCAATCTGTTTATGAGGGTCCGGTTCATTGCAACATTAGCGTGCCTTCCTGATCTCTTCTTACTTCTAGCAATGATGGTTGTGACTCAGCAGAAATTCCATACCTTCATGGTCAACTGCTGCATCTGGAATACGTATGTGAAGCATACCTTAGTATTTTAATTTAACTCCTCACCTGAAGTTATTCTCCTTAGTTCTGCATTTGTGTTGAGCTAATATGGATATGGTACATTTTTTTTGCTATATGGATATGGTACAACTTTGGCTAAGCAATGCAACTTTCATTGGGTTTTTAGTACTTGTACTTAATGTGCGGATAGAGACTCCGAAATTGTCATTTTAGTGTACCTATTTGCACATGTATTTCCATATTTGAATGTTCTCAACCATGCTGCTAAAATGTTTGTGAATATGCTTACAAGTCTACTCTGACATGGAGAGAAAATGTCAAGCCAGTAAAATGCTTGCAGCATTTGGCTGATGCTTCTCAACAAAAACCGTGTGTTGCAACTCCGTGAGCATTTTGCTGATCCTAAATTGGTGTTATTAAACTTCAGAGATGAAGGAAAATGTCTGATTTCAGGCTTATTCTCGTTGTACAAAATTGCAGTCAAACACAACCCCTTCCAATACGTGAGATAGCTGGATATGTTGGAAGGGAAGCAAAATATATGAGAAAGGTGGATGGTCGGTGTTGGCATTTATGAAGAAAAATCTTATCATTATCTTAAACATGGTTTTCCTAGATTTGTTTTTGACAGTTTCACATGTTCTTCTTACTAAAATAAACCTGCAGTCTTTTTGCATCACAAAAATGATATGACATAACTGTGGGTCTCCAATATATATATATATATGAACTTAACTGTGGTAGATTTTGTAACTTTGGGATGCCAGAACTTGTTCAATGTAGTTGGAGTAAAAGTTAAAGATGCAATCTGAGTACTAACATTATGAAGTTACTTTGCTTGCTGAAACAGGTCAGGATGGCAAACCTAGGGAGTTCGGGCACCATGAAACATAACAAAGGTGGATATCCGTCCTTTGTCGTCGGAGAGGAAGAAGACGGTAGGCGGGCTCAGGAGATGACGCAGCAATAGTCGTCGAGCGGAGGTTGTGTTTGGACGCCCTGGTTGTGGTTCGGCATGCGAGGTTGCGAGATCAGCAGAGGCTGCAGCTCCCACAGCTCGCGTGCGAACGATGTGGCCGGCGTGCGTTCGCGTGTGGATGGAGCTCGTACGCCAGGAAGAACTGGCGTCTTGATGGAGATCGTACGCCAGGAAGAACTGGCGTTCGCTGGCGGGTCGAAGAAGTTTGATTTTTGGTCGATGGACCACGTCCTCGTTCGTGGGTTGCGGAGCTGTTTTTTATTGACTGGGCGCGATCGTGGGGTTCCACGGACTTCTCGTACGTGGGCTGATTTTTTTTGTGGGCGCTGAGTTGGTGATTTTTCGTACGTAGGCTGAGTTAGTGGGCTGCTGCGTGCGTGTGGGAGAGTGGGGATCGAGGGAGGGGGGTCGAACGAGGTCGAACCATCACGACGTTCGATCCCCCATTAATAGTAGAGATTCATCTCATCGAGCAATTCTTTTTGAGCTTTAAGTACTTGTTCAACTTGGGTGGTAACCATAGAAGCATGTTTGCTAACAAGTTTAAGTTCACCTTTAATATTAGCCATATAATCACCCAAGTGTTTAATCATATAAGCATCTTGTTTTAATTATTTACCACAATAAGCATTGAAGTCTTCTTGCTTAAACATAAAATTATCAAACTCATCCAAGCACTGACTATGAATTTTAGTAGGAGGGATTTCAGCTTTGTCATATCTATAGAGAGAATTTACCTTTACTACCTGTGTCGGGTTATCGGGATCAAGAGGTTTTTCAATAAATAAAGGATTAAGATCATATGTTTCTTCAATAAACGGTAAATTAAGACCATGTATTTCTTCAATAGGAGATAAATTCTTAACATCTTCAGCTCTAATACATTTTTCTTTCATAGATTTCTTTGCCTCTTGCATATCTTCGGGACTGAGAAATAGAACACCTCTCTTCTTCGGAGTTGGTTTAGGAATAGGATCATTAATTGGAGCACGAACTAGCTCAGGAGGTGCCCAATTATTTTCATTTGTCAACATATTATTCAATAAGATTTCAGCTTCATCCGGTGTTCTTTCCCTGAAAAGAGAACCAACACAACTATTCAGGTAATCTCTGGAAGCATCGGTTAGTCCATTATAAAAGATATCAAGTATTTCATTTTTCTTAAGAGGATGATCAGGCAAAGCATTAAGTAACTTGAGAAGCCTCCCCCAAGCTTGTGGGAGACTCTCTTCTTTAATTTGCACAAAGTTGTATATTTTCTTTAAAGCAGCTTGTTTCTTATGAGTAGGGAAATATTTAGCAGAGAAGTAATAAATCATATCCTGGGGACAACACACACAACCAGAATCAAGAAAATTAAACCATATCTTAGCATCACCCTTTAATGAGAACGGAAATATTTTGAGGATATAAAAGTAGCGAGATCTCTCATCAATAGTGAACAGGGTGGCTATATCATTTAATTTAGTAAGATGTGCCACAACAATTTCAGATTCATAGCCATGAAAAAGATCAGATTCAACCAAAATAATTATATCAGGATCAATAGAGAATTCATAATCCTTATCAGTAACACAGATATGTGAAGTAGCAAAAGCAGGGTCAGGTTTCATCCTAGCATTTAGAGATTGCTTATTCCATTTAGCTAATAACATTTTGAGTTCATATCTATCTTTGCAAGCTAAAATAGTTAAAGAAGCTTCTTGATCAAAAACATAACCCTCAGGAATAACAAGTGATTCTTCATCATCAGTATTGTCAGATTCCATATTTTCAATATCTCTAGCCCTAGCAAGTTGTTCGTCAAGAAATTCACCAAGTGGCACAGTAGTATCAAGCATAGAAGTAGTTTCATCATAAGTATCATGCATAGCAGAAGTAGTATCATCAATAACATGCGACATATCAGAACGAATAGCAGAAGCAGGTTTAGGTGTCGCAAGCTTACTCATAACAGAAGGTGAATCAAGTGCAGAGCTAGATGGCAGTTCCTTACCTCCCCTCGTAGTTGAGGGATAAATTGGTGTATTAGCGTCTTTCAAGTTCTTCATAGTGTCCAGCAGATATAAATCCCAAGTGATTCAAAGAATAGAGTTATGCTCCCCGGCAACGGCGCCAGAAATTAGTCTTGATAACCAACAAGTATGGGGGATCGCAACAGCTTTCGAGGGTAGAGTATTCAACCCAAATTTATTGATTCGACACAAGGGGAGCCAAAGAATATTCTCAAGTATTAGCAGCTGAGTTGTCAATTCAACCACACCTGGAAACTTAGTATCTGCGGCAAAGTGTTTAGTAGCAAAGTAATATGATAGTGGTGATAACAGTAACAAAAGAGTAATGAAAGCAAAGTAATATTTTTGGTATTTTGTAGTGATTGTAACAATAGCAACGGGAAAGTAAATAAGCGTAAACCAGTATATGGAAAGCTCGTAGGCATCGGATCAGTGATGGATAATTATGCCCGATGCGGTTCATCGTGTAACAATCATAACATAGGGTGACACAGAACTAGCTCCAATTCATCAATGTAATGTAGGCATGTATTCTGAATATAGTCATACGTGTTTATGGAAAAGAACTTGCATGACATCTTTTTTCCTACCTCCCGTGGCAGCGGGGTCCTATAGAAACTAAGGGATATTAAGGCCTTCTTTTAATGGAGAACCAAAACAAAGCATTAGCACATAATGAATACATGAACTCCTCAAACTATGGTCATCACCGGGAGTGGTCCCGATTATTGTCACTTCGGGGTTGCCGGATCATAACACATAATAGGTGACTATAGACTTGGAAGATAGGATCAAGAACTCACATATATTCATGAAAACATAATAGGTTCAGATCTGAAATCATGACACTCGGGCCCTAGTGACAAGCATTAAGCATAGCAAAGTCATAGCAACATCAATCTCAGAACATAGTGGATACTAGGGATCAAACCCTAACAAAACTAACTCGATTACATGATAAATCCCATCCAACCCATCACCGTCCAGCAAGCCTACAGTGGAATTACTCATGCACGGCGGTGAGAATCATGAAATTGGTGATGGAGGATGGTTGATGACGACGACGACGACGAATCCTCCTCTGTGGAGCCCCGAACAGACTCCAGATCAGCCCTCCTGAGAGGTTTTAGGGCTTGGCGGTGGCTCCGTATCGTAAAACGTGATGATTTCTTCTTCTCTATTTTTGTCTCCCCAAAAGCAAATATATAGAGTTGGAGTTGGAGCTTAAGGTCTCCAGGGGGCCCACGAGGTAGGGGCGCGCCCTAGGGGGGGCGCCCCCACCCTCGTGGACAGCGCCTTACTCCCCTGGTCTTCATCTTTGGCGAGGATTTTTTATTATTTATTGTAAGATATTCCGTGGAGTTTCAGGTCATTCCGAGAACTTTTGTTTTCTGCACATAAAACAACATCATGGCAATTCTGTTGAAAACAGCGTCAGTCCGGGTTAGTTCCATTCAAATCATACAAGTTAGAGTCCAAAACAAGGGCAAAAGTGTTTGGAAAAGTAGATACGACGGAGACGTATCACTACACTTCAAAATGAAGAACATATCCATGAAGGTGGCGAACGCCGTTGCTTTTACAAATCCCCCCGAGGCAACCTTCCATTGCAACCTGATTCCAGCGGGCTATGCTCGTGTCTTGGTTGATGAGGTGGTGGACCAATATTCGGGGCTAGAGCTTGACATTCCTGGAGGTGACGAGGAGCACACACCGGGAGAGGCCAAACATCGTATCATCCTATGGAGAAAGGATTGCATCATCTTTCGAAGGCCACCGACACCGCGTCAGCCGACTCCTCGTCAAAGTCCGCCACCGAGTCAGCAGACTCCCGCTCCTCCAAGTCCGCCAACGCGTCAGACCACTCCTCCTCCTCCAAGTCTGGCAAAGCGTCAGGCCACTCCTCCTCCAAGTCCGACACAACGTCAGACAACTCCTCCTCCAAGTCCGGCACAACTTCATGCAACTCCTTCTCCAAGTCCGACACAGCTTCAGGCCACTCCTCCTCCTCCAACTCAGCCACGTCAACCGTCTCCGTCGCCTCAGTAATCACGGAAGAGAGCCACCGCAGTTATGGTGCGTAGCGGTACAAGTCGAGGTAGTACGGGAGGTACAGGCGGAGGTAAGCGATTTCAATATGGTCCAAGCCTCGCGCCTCTTCCACAAAGGCCTTACGACAAGTCCGAGGAGGAAAACGCAGCCATAGTGAAGGCCCATGTGGAAGCCCATTTTGCACCCAAACCGCCACCGCCGCCAAGGGAGAAAGTGTCTGAGGAAAAGATTGACCACTTCATTCGTATGGCTAGAGCACCGGCTCCCAAGCATGTTGACACAGACTATGAGCTCCACCTCAGGAAGTTAAATCGAGCACGTCTACAGAATGAGGCGAGCTCGAGCTCGAGCAAATTAGCTGGCAAAAAATGCGGTAAAACCGTTCTCCAGCTGGGAGAACAGGCGGCGCAATCAATCCCCCCGCTTGTTGTGCCAACAACACATGAGAGTACGCGCGCCTAATATTATTGTGGGCAAACCGTTAATGTTCCCCAGCTGGGCGATGTGGTAACAACCGAGCAGCATATAACGCAAACTGAAATGCTCAAGATCACTACTGGACAACTCCTCGAAATCGAGTCCATGTCTCCGCTTAGAGAGGAGGAAATAAAACGAAAATATGTCCGAGGCCAACCCTTGGTCGAGCCAGACGAGGTCAAGAAGCTCCCAACGAGAATGTATGAATTGCATCAATGGTATATGAACATTACCAAGATTTCCAATCGAGAGTCCCTCATGGTGAATGTCAAGAAGGATCATTACTTTCATGAGAAAGCTGTGTCCGTTGAGTATTCAGAACTATTTCAGTTATACAATCAAGACACACTCAACAAATCTATCGTCAGTTGCTATTGTCTGTAAGTGATTTCTTTCTGTAATTTAAGTCTCAAACTAGCTGTAGTGATCATTTTGATCAACCATTACCTGTAATTATCCTCACTATATTCTTTTCTGTGGTATTATGCAGGATGAAGATGTATGAAATGAAAAAAGGTGCACGCTATGGCATTGAGTTCATTGACGCAAATACCATTAATGAATACACATGGAAATTAGATACATATTATCGAGCAAGTGTAGAGGAAAGCATGTTAGAGTTCTTCAAGCACCTCAAATACAATGAAGATATACTACTTCCTTACAACTTCCTGTAAGTCACACCGTCTTGTACTATAAATTATGTTTTTGCTTACTAGCTAGCTAAATGTTTTTGCTTACATATATATGCCCGCTTAATTAAGACATGCAAATGTGTGTGCATGCAATTTTCACTGGATCTTGTTAATCATTAAAGTTGATGAAGGAACAGTTGAAGTACTAGACTCACTACTTAAGAAATAAAGTGACTACACCATTGTGAAGGGGATAGTCGACAGGTAATTTCAATCATTATTAACTATATCTCGGTCTATTTAATTAGTTTGCCATTTCCTGATAACAACTATTTAATAACCTCTTTATTCATTTTCTTTGTCAGCGGGTAGGGCTTGGGCAAAGTTCATCAACATCACTCCAGGCCAAAGGAAACAAAAGCTGAAATGGTATCAACCCAAGGTAAGTAATTAAGTAGTACTAGCTAGCTAGATGACATCTCTTTAATTATCATGCTTGATTAATTATTATCTGATCAAATTCCATTCTCGTAAAGGCCCTGAAGCAGGCGTCGGGGAATGATCTGTGTGGATACTACGTTTGCGAGAACATTCGCATGATGGCGTCCGAAAGGAGCAGATCTCAAAGACAGGACTGGATACGTTTGTGAGAACACTATTCACAATTTTTACACCATTATCGATATCTAGTCACACAACTAATACACATGCATATTGATCTCCTTCTTAACAGCTCAGAGAGGTGCGGGAGAAGCTCCTACCAACAGAGCGCATACAAGCAATTCAAGGGGAAATAGCGGGATTTTTGCTCGACCAGGTCATAGATACGAACGGAGAATACTATTACCCACTACCGCCCCATGAACCACTTCCAATTATCATCGTGCTCCGAAGGCACCAATTAGGCTAATGCCACTGGCTCCGAAGGCACCAATTAGAAGAAATTGTATATAGCTAGCTAATTGTATATATATATATATATATATATACATGTGTATATGTATGAATTAATGATGGTTGTGAGACATTCGATGATACATAATCGGTTCTACTAGAAATTCTATTTATATATATGCATAACGTGTACAATATGCAGTATTGTAAAATACCAGCAAATGAAAAAACGAAAAAGAATTAAATGTAAACACAAAATTAAATAAAAAAGAAATCATAAACCCAAACCCCCCAACCTTTTAATACCGGTTGGTGTCACCAACCGGTACTAAAGGGCTCCCTGCCCCTGGAGCTGCCTCGTGCCACGTGGTTGCCTTTTATCACCGGTTCGTGCGGAACCGGTACTAAAGGGGGGGACCTTTAGTCCCACACTTTAGTGCCGGTTACCGAACCGGCACTAAAGGGCCTTACAAACCGGTGCTATAGCCCGGTTCTGCACTAGTGCTCCTAAGCAAACTATCCTAATAACGATAAGATAATTGGGCTAAGCTCCTAATAACAATAAGATAACTTGGGCCATAACCCACTGGGCTAAGCCCCTGATATGCCGGTCATAACAGGCTTAAATAAAGTCACACCATCAGTCCATCACATTACTGTACTGGAAATTAACTGAAGAGACACCCTGCCAAGCAGGCAACTATATATGTTCAGCCCCAAATTAAGGTTCCAGGTACAGGTGGTGAACTTGTAAACAAGAGCAGCATCTAGTACAAACTTACGTGCATATTACATCCAAGTGAAGGAGAGAAAAAAGCAAGGAAGCAAATGACAAATGGAATTTAAATGAGAGGCACTCGAGATACTACAAAACTATGCTACCAACATAATGACTGGTTTACAAGTTTTTAGTAGCTTTTTTAGCCTCGGAGGGTCGCTAGGTACACGATTAATCCCCAACTGGCAACTGCGAAGCCGACCGAGCAATTACCGGTCAACAATTTCTTCATTGCCAGGTTGTGGCAGCGGGAAAATGGACTGTGTAGTACATGTGTGCTCATGACGATACACGACTTGAAAGAGCAGCGGGTCAGCGTCAGTGCGCTGCATATGCTTGATCACTGGGCATTTATGCGATCTATAGTGTGCACAGCGGTAGTAATCTCTGTAAAAGTTCCAAGACAACAAAAACATGGGGTCAGCCTCCAGTGGCTAACCTTCGGAAAAAATGTGAGTTCCAGAAAAGGCCTTTGCTAACCTTCGGAAGTTGCTGTCATGGATAGTTTTCTGGCCGAACTTCCTCCAGTTGAAGCCGTCAGAGGACAATGAGAGGAGTCCAAAGAACATTGAATTGTCAACACACGTAATGTCAGCTGTAGGACGACTTGAGCGCATATCAATGGCCTCCCTTAACGCTGACACTGCAGCTCTTGTAGTGGATCCCTCGGCACCATATCCCCCAACAATTACAAGGATTTCCTTGAGGCCTAATAGGTACTCGATACCCATAGGTGCACCACCGTAGAGAAAATTGAGTCTTACCTCAAGCTTTTCGAGACTGGGCATAGCCCCTGCCTCAAAAGTCAGCTGTGATATCCTGATGCAGGACAGCCTGAAATGCTTGAGAATAGGGAATCCAATTCCGCAGATGACTACTTTCTCTTTAGCTTCACAAGTTCCTTCGACGTGCAATTTGAGGTGGTTAAGAGATTGCAACTGTGCAAGAATTACAATATCATCTTCCAACACCTCAAATCTAAGATCAAGGTCTGTGAGGTTATGGAGCTCGCCAATCCACTTAGGAACCATTGGAAACATGCACAACATGTGAAGCCTCCGGAGAAGGCAAAGAGAAACATGTGAGCTTAACGCATATATTCTGTTGATATTAGAATCCGTGTGCAGATATCTGAGGTTGCAAAGTTTTTCAAGGGAACATCTCAAAACATCCAAGCGTTGTGTTGTTTTCCTGTCATGCAATTCATCCATGTAGTAACATATTCGAAGATTCCTCAAATTGGTCAGTTCTCCAAGGCCTCTGATGTTGTCTATAGAATTCAAGCCCACATCAAACTCTTGCAGCGTACATACAGATTTCATGTTGCCAATCCCATCGGGCAAATTTATCCCACTAGGGATGATCAGGTGCTGCAATCGGCGCAAATGAATAACATCTTGCGGAACTTCAAGAGGACATACTCCTAACTCCAAGGTCTCCAATTGCTCTAGCCCCCGAATTTCCCTTGGTAACACTATTTCACCATCTGCTTTTATTTTTAGATACCTCAGATGAAACAAATGAGATATTCCAGTGAGGTCAGGTATCTCCGACCCATGGTTTCCACTTGTAAATTCAAGAGTTAAAACTCGAAGATGGTTGAACTTCAAGAGAGGAGGTGCATATGCAGAGGTACCGAATCTCGCCAGTGCTCTTACTTGTGAGAGTTGGGCGGTCTCCAATATGGTGCCATCTATTATACCATCCAGATAGAGGGAGAGCCTGCGGACCTTGCCAGACAAACCTATCATGGCTTGGATGTCATGTGTCGCAATTATAAAATTTTCATCTCTGCACTTGTGTACAATAAGGTCGAGGATCATATCATGCACTTTGCAAGATAACACTTCATTGTTATGATCTGTATCAACTGGTTGAATGATGCCCCTGTTAACAAGCTCGTTAAAATAGCCCTCTGCAATAGCCTCTGGATATTGCCCATGTACTTTACTTACAAAACCTTGGGCTATCCATTGCCTGACCAAATCATTTTTCCAGATTATATAGTCCTCTGGATACATACCCAAATATAGCATGCATGTCTTCAAATAATGAGGAAGATTTATGTAACTAAGGCTCAGTATTTGCCTCATTCCTTCCAATGTTGGATTCACCTCGAAATTGGGGCCCAATGAATTCTTTATATGCACCCAATTCTCCTTCAATGTGTTTTGCTCACTAGCCAAAAGGCTAGATATAGTCACAATTGCAAGAGGCAAGCCAGCACATCTTTTTAAAATCTGAGCTGAAACTTCTTCCAAATACAGAGGGCAGGCTTCCTCTGAACCAAATACTCTGTTGAAAAATAGCTTTCTTGAGTCTTCGTTGCTTAGTGACTTCATCTTATAAACATAGTCATGCTGATTGCAGCAGCAAGCTCTAGCCACAGTATTAATTCGGGTAGTTGTTATTATCATGCTACCGTCCAAATTTTTTGGAAGAGCACATCTAATAACATTCCATGTAGTTTCATCCCAAATGTCATCAATTACAATCAAGTACCTGCAAAATTATCTCATAAAAACTACAATAAGTACTAGGCAATAGTAAACTATGGGCAAAATGTAAAATATACATGAAAGCATACTCAGTCTCTGCAACTGCATGTCAGACAGCAAAAACATCAAAAAAGAACCTTTATCAGTGGAACATTGAAAATGCAAATGTACTTGTCCATGTAATGGAGTAACAGTGGTAAAAGTTGAATCTTCTGTCGCATTTCTGGAAACCAAGTTCATTTGAAGAAGTGTATCTTCAGAATAGATGAGAAATAAATTGTTGCATTCTAGCTTTTCAAACTAATGTTTAACTAGTTTCTCTAGTGACCCATGAGCATAACAGTTACAAGATCAAACAATACAAAGTTTTCGCAATACGCAAAGCTTGCGTATCATGGGTTACAGTCAATGCAAACAATACAAGATCAAACAATACAAATAACTTTGGGTTACGGTCAATTCCGAACAGGCGTACCTCTTATCCATAAGGAATTGTCTGAGTGCACTGATCAGTTCATCCTCTGCCCATATTTCCATGTTGGTTCCCTCCAGCGCTACATAGCCAACTTGAGAGAGCATTCTTCTCAGAATCATTCGTATGTTTGGTTTCTGGGACACGGAAACGAATGCCTGGCACTCGTACTGCCACTTTAGCCTGTGGTAAATCTGGTTCGCAAGTGTAGTCTTACCAAGCCCTCCAAATCCCACTATAGAGAGGACCTTCCTCTGTTGTGCAGAAACACCCTCTTCACCCACCATCAGGTGTATTAATTCATCCCTCAGGCCATCGATACCCACAAGGCCCGATGTGTCCGCATAGAGTGCCAGCATGCGAATGTCTATGGTTGTATTGTTTGGCTTTGAGACAGCATCATCAATCTTGTACCTCATGCGTCGCTCGCTCACCTCCATGACACGGCTCTTGAGGCCTTGGAACTCCTTGGCGACCTTTTGCCGAGTGTTCATCGTCGTCAACAAGTTCATGCTCCTATGAATGAACCCCTTAAACCCATGGGGCTCGCCGTTGGACTCACCTTCCACCAGGAGCATGAACTCATCGACGCTGTCCTCGATGTCATAGGACAGATCATGCACCTCGTTTGCCCAGCACCTGGCTTGCTTGTCGGGCTCCTCCTCCGCCTCCGACATCCTCTCCAGGAATGCTCGCATACTCTCGAGCTCAGCTTTAAGGAACATTATCTCGCCTTTGGCTTGTTTCAGCAGCTTGTACTTGCCAGCGAGCAGATCGCCAAGCTTCGCAATCACGAAGCCAATGGCGCCATGCGACACGCTCACCACTGCTGCCTCCATGGAACCGGCAACAGACCCAGTACTGAATTTTCCTTTCTCTTTTTCCTTTCTAATTCAAGAGGAAAGAACTTAAATCACTTTTTCAATTCTGAAGCTGCTAACCCACACTCATGACTGAATTTTCGTTTTCTGGTTGTAGCCCTTACTCAAGATGTGCGTCCGTTGGTCGCATCTGCCATGTTGAAAACACTCAAATCAGCCCTTTGGATCGACTTGATAATACATGGCAGCTGTGCTTGA